>NW_025335438.1:24165704-24438289 GCF_004798865.1 Varanus komodoensis
GCCCCCCCCCCCCCCCCCGAAGCTTTTGGATTGGCTCCATAATTCAAAGTTCCGTGGGTAGGTTTGAGGCACGTGATGACAACCATATGGGCGTTAAGTCAAAGTTGGGCAGGATGAGCCATACGCTACATAACAGGAAGCTCCCAAAAGTGAAAACTGAGAGAACTAGGGGCCAACTATCATTCTTTAAAGATGAAGGGCTCTTAATCCAGACTGCTTACAAGGGGAAATGCCAACTCTACTCTATGACTTCTTGGACAAAGTCTACTCCTTTTATTGGGAGAGGTATGATAGAGGTCTTCGGCCCTAAAGAAGAAATAACACTGAACAGCTGAAACCCTGAAGCTACCTACAGCTGGTATTCACATGTTTTGGAGGGGCAAAGCAACATAAGTTAGCTCACTTAGATATTAACATTCCTTGCTACCCATTTAATTATGGATACTTGATTCTTTTTTAAAATGCCGAGTCTGGGCATCAGTACTGCTCTTCATTTGATACTGACAGATCAATAACTGCATGTGAGTCAAACTGCTTTAAATCTTGACATTTACCTGTCTTTGAAATACATAGGTTTACACCTAAGTGATTCATTATTTAAATTCCAGATAGTTAAACTAGTCATGGTTTCTGAAAATATGCTTTTTGGTGATTCCTAGTGCATACAGGCCTTCAAGCCATATTCTTCCATTTCAAGGCCATCCTTTCATCTCTGAAAGAACAGAATATTGTTTACTTATCATGATACTTTGTTTTCCTTGTTATGCATGTACTGCAAGCATTTTGCTTCTTTAAAAAGATTTCCAAGAGATTATTTGATTTTTTAAAAAATACATTATGGTCACAACTCTTATAAGCACATCCTTCAGTACTTTTCAGATCCATTTACAACACACACATTCCCCTTCTAAACTGAACAAAAAAACACCACCAGCCACAAGAGATTTTCAACCGGGATTCACATTTTCATGGAAATAGCTGGAGCAATTTTTGGCACACAGCAGGTGTTGCAAACAGGAATATTTCCCTGTAAGTATTTGGTTTATGTGAGGGGAATTTGCCATTTGTGAGTATTTGCCATTTGTGAGGGGAAACTTATGGAAACAGTTTGTTTCCACTGCTTCAAACCCTAACAGTGGACCTTATGCACCTATAAGATCTGATGTAATGTGGGCCCCCTCTCTCATCAGCAGCAAACAGAGCCTCTTCAGCAGGGCCTGGTAAAAAAAGGTTGCCAATATTCTCTTCCTCATGCTGTTGCCAACAGCAGCCATTAAAGCAGGTTATACCAAGAGAGGTGACAGATGAATGCAAGGCCATTCCATCAGACTTGCTGAAAATTTTCACACTCTTCTCATTACCTTTTCCTTGTGTAGTTGACCTTTACAGATTATACTATGTGGGGAGGTGCTGCCTTGTTTTAACTAATTATATGTAAGACACTCCAGGAGACTCATTGTTTGAAAAGTGTGAGAAAAACTTTAAACAAACATTCAAAGTTATTCATTGTTGCATGTGTCAGAGTTATGTTCAAGATAACCTTTTTACTTGGCAGTATGGGATACAGCTGAATCATTGGTTGCCATTGTTAATGAACCCGGCAGATTCATTAAGAACCACCCGGGAAGAGGACCTTTGGTTTGTTGTTGTGAACTCTGGGTTGCTTGCATTTAACAACCCATACTTAAATGCAGTAGAAGACTGGCACATAACAACCCATGATTAAATAGCAATCCATATTCAACCTGTACTTTTTGTTGCTGTTATGTCTGAACAATCAGAAGATACTCAGCTCAAACTCACTTTTGGGTTCAAATCAGGACCACAAGTGTACAGATGAAGTGTTTTCCTCTATACAGACATATGAAGTCTTAATGCAACACACATATATTTTATGATCATATTTCACAGGTACATTTACTAGAAAGTTGTAATTTGTTGCATCTTCCGAGTGTCTCCTGCAGCACACCCAAATTTGCCTGTGTAGTATGAGAAGTGTCCTGTGCGTGCTTAAAAGCCAGCATGAGATTACTAACTTGCCATGTTTTATAGGTGCACTATAAATATGCAAAGTATATGTACAGTATACCTTAATGACTGCTTCCATTTATGCAGCACAACATTTTGTGTTCTATTGTTCCGATGCATGACTCCATTGCCACTGGCATTTTCATCTATAGTGTTAAGGCAGGAACACAGCACAAGTGTTTAATAAGGTAGGAGTCACATCAACGACAGCAAGAATATGTCCAAGGGGCAGCCATTACATACCCTCTAGAATTATATAAAAGTAAAAGCTAGAAATAATTACTACCTTGCTCTTCTGTAGCCTTTGCCTGCTTAGTTGTAAACATAATGATTTACCTAATGAAAGCTTATTGGTAAAGGGAGGGACCTGGGAAAGTTGTTGTATACCAAGCTCGTGATTTCAAATCTTTTAGTTGTAATTAAGGCAGATAAAAGCTCATTTTACATATGGCAAGAAGACAGCCACTAATTTATTAAAATTTTAAGGTACACACCCAAGCTCATAGGCAAGTTAATATTCCTGCTGGTGGGTTTAATTTGCTTTTGTTGGCTAGTCATGCTTTTTTTCTACCATGCTTGCTCTGAGAAGCAGGATATCATAGTCAGCACTCATCCTCTCTATTCTGGATACATCTGTTAAAGACGAACTATGGATTTTAACATTCCAAAATATACTGGTACAGATGCCCAAAGCATCTGAAATTCAAGAAGCCACTTTGTTACATGAGCAACATAGACAAGAGTATTCTAAATCACTTTCACTTCTGTTTTCCCTACTTTACGGTAACACATGGGCTGAGCGGGCTCAAAAGACAGCCATGAAACTCCACATATGATCACTGTGAAGTTTCTGGCTTTTGACAGTTTGGTTTTTAAACCGCTTCCTACAGCTAGGAAGGTTCCCTGGTTTATCTATCTTACTAAAGAAATTAATTGCTAACACATTTAGGACTAATCAAAGTGGGAAAATGCAGTAAGTCATACAGAAGTAGAGTACTGTGACAGATCGCCGCATTTTTGAGGCTTCTTTCAGGATTCCAGCTGCTTTGTTTCATTCTTCCCTTCACTCACTTTTTCTTTTCTGGCCAATCAGCTTTCTAAGCCTATAACCAACCATAAACTGTTCTCACTGGGCAGTTTTTGTGACTTGCCCCCATTTTTGGATAGCCATATGTGCACAATATCATCTATATTCTAATCTGAAGATTTTTTCACTGAATCCTCCAAGCAGCTCTCACTTCCGTTATGAGGGACATTTTAAAATTGCTTCAGGATGAACTAGGATAGGGCTTCTACAAGCAATTAATGATTTCTCTCTAAAGTTTTTTATATCTGTGTGTCCCTTTCACAATTCCTACTTTCCTACCACTCTACTGCATTTTCCTTCCTACACAGTTGTTCAAGGTTCCTCCCCCCATCATCATTCTGTGCTACTGAACCATAATTGGGCTGTCTTAAGGTTCCCTCCATTCTTAGGGGTTTTTTCCCTCCTAAAGTTTTTGGAAGAATTTGAAAGCCCCAGGGCTACCCCAATCTGTAAATACCTCTTTCATGCATGGGTGGCCTGTACAATCTACATAAGAATAAATATGAAAAGACTTGAGCTAGAAATAAAGGAAATTATGCCAATTCCTTAAGTATTCCAAAAAGAAAGCCAACAGACATACACACATCCCATACCTGGTTTCCAATAATTACTCAAGATATGTCACAACAAATCACAACATGTAATGGCCACTAGTTTCAATGACCCTAAAATGGGATTAAATAGATTGATGGAGGAAAGATCTGTCAACGGCGAATAGCCACAGAAGTTCCATAAAACCATTATACGCAGAAGCTGAGGAGCACCTTAACTTCCAAAACATCATGGGCTTCCCAGAGGCATCTGTATGGTCACAGAGCAAAACAGAATTCTGGGCTAGTTGAAACATGGTACGAAACAAACTGCAGCCGGAGAAAAGGACTCATTTCTTAAGGATGTTTTAGGGAGAGGATATTCTGTTTATTGGACAATGATCACCAAGCTATCATGCCTATGGCAATCTATATGTAGCCTTCCAAGTACATTTTTCAATTCTGAAGAGTCTTGTAATTTATGCAGAGTCTCCTTGCAAAACAGAGATGAGGTGCCTGCCCGCACTCTTTTTTTCCTCTTTTCTGACACATCTGGCTAGAGGAACACAGTTCTCGATTGCGTAAGTGGAAAGCCAAGGGGAACCACCTTCCCCCTCCATTAAATCCAAACTTGGGACCAGGCTTTCTAACAAACTTCTTCTTACTTAGTGAGATTTCCAGATCAGACCCTGATTATCCCACTATCAGCTCAGGGGTAAATCTAAAAGCAACTAGAAGAAGGCCTTTCTCTGCTGTAGCAGCATTCTTTGGAAATCTTTCTTCCCTATCTGTTTAATTTTAATACTGCCCAATAGTCAAGAGTCACTGGGAGGTTAACAAAAGTCACACACACACACTCACACTCTAACTTAGAACAACAATAGCAATTCACAACAGCAATAGCATCTGATTCAGCATAAAAGCATAGCAGTCATACAAAATAAAATGGAATATTAAAAATAAAGTTAAAAAGTTAAAATGTTAAACTGCTGGGAAAATAAAAAGGTCTTACCTGGAAACGAAAAGTAGGCACCAGGCACATCTTTGGCAGTGTGCACTACAACCACAAAGGCCTTTGGTCCTTGTAGCCTCCTGCCTCACTACCTTTCTAAGGAGCTGCCAGAGAAGGGCCCCCAAAGTTAAGTTCCATGTCTGGTTAGGTACATATGGAATGAGGTGATCCTTCAGATAACCTGGCCCCAAGTCATCTAGGACTTTGAATCAGGCCCAGACTTCAACTGGCAGCCAGTGCAGCTGGAAAAAGCCTGCCATAGTATGGGACCAATCCCCATTAACAATCCTGTTGCCCTGTTTTGGGTCAACTTATGTTTCTGGACCATTCTCAAAGGCAGCCTCACATACAGTGCATTGTCATAATTCAAACAATACGTGATCAGAGCATGGATAACTGTATCTAGGCTCACGCTATCCAAATAAAAGGTGCTCTGTATCCCAAGTCTACTTATTTATTTATTAAAACATTTTTATGCTGCCCCATTCGCCAAAGCCTTGGGGCGGCTTACAACAAATTAGTTAAATAATTATAATTAAAAATATAAACATTAAAATAAAATACATACAGTATAAAATAAGCCACCCTGGCCAGATAAAATTCAATAATATTAACATTTAAAATGCTGCTTAAATAAAAAGGTCTTCGACTGGCGCCGAAAAACAAATAACGACGGCACCAGGCGGACCTCTCTGGGGAGCGCATTTCATAGATTGGGCGCCACCACTGAGAAAGCCCTCCTCTGAGTACCCACCCTCCTAATTTCTTTCACGGAGGGTTCCCGGAGAAGGGCCTCTCCCACCGATCTCAGGGGGCGGCTGGGCATATATGGATGTAAGTGCTCCTTCAGGTAACCAGGACCCGAGCCGTTTAGGGCTTTATAGGTCATCACCAACACCTTGAATTGGGCCCGGACTTCAATGGGAAGCCAGTGAAGCTGACGGAGAACTGGAGTCATGTGAGCATAACGTCCAGTCCCCGTCAGCAGCCTGGCAGCTCTATTTTGAACCAGTTGAAGTATCCGGACCGTCTTCAAGGGTAGCCCCACGTAGAGTGCGTTACAGAAGTCAAGATGGGAAGTCACCAGCGCATGTGTCACTGTTGCGAGGCAGTCGTACTCCAGGTAGGGGCACAGCTGATGAATCAGCCGAAGCTGGAGGAAAGCGCTCCTCGCCGCTGCTGTTACCTGAGCTTCCAGTGAAAGCTCCAGGTCGAGGAGCACTCCCAAGCTGCGGACCTTGTGGCTCAAGCGACAACACTGGGTCCAGAAGCATCCCCAAACTTTGAACTTTGTTCTTTAAGGGTCGTACAACTCCATCCAGAACAGGTCGAATATCACCTGCTGTACCATTCAACAGATGTTCAGTAGCCTGTTGAAACTTATCTGTATACCTAGGCCTTTTAATATGGTTAGATTTTCTTTACTGTTTGTGTCTTCATATCTTAACTTAATATGCTTGGTATGCTGCTTTCTGATTTGTTAAGGGGAAGTATATAATATTTTAAATAAAATAAATGCATACATGCAAATGTACACCGTAAAAAACGGAACTCACATGCCAAGGTTGGTGCAATACATGTAAGAACCACAGTTGATGACTCACTTAGACATGCAGATATCTTACACTGAGAAAGCAATCCAATGATCCCCGGAAATTATTCGAAGGTCCAGAGAATATTTCAGTCTCTCTCCCAAATCATTAGACACTGCTGTGACCTTACCACGAAGACTCCAAAAATCCTGTTTTTCCACCTTCCCCTGCCCCCTCACAGCAGCTGCAGAGTGAACTGCACAGGCTACTTTTTGTGGCCACAAAAATAAGCCCAGTTGACCTTAGAGAAGTCTGAAAGGGGATGTTCTGTTAAATGCAGACAGAAGAGGCCCCATTAAGAGTCCTGGGACTTCTCCACTCCCACCTGGGTAGTGCTTCTAAACAGGCTCAGGGGTCTAGAGGAAATAGAAACAGAAGGACAGACAGACATGCTTCTCCTGTTGCCTTGAGCACTGGGACATAGAAGTGTCAGAAGTTCCAGGTTCGATGGCCACAACCTGTAGTAGCATTGTACTCTTATTTGCTGGAAATGGGGTGGCCTATTTTTCTAATGGATAGAAGATTCACTATCTTCAGATCATCATCATGCTTGCTTCTGTTCAATGTTCTTGTTAAAGTAAAATAAATTAAATAGCAGGAACAATGTTATTGGGTAGAAGAAAGTCGTTCTACTGAAGGAAGTCTTCCCAGTGGAAAGACTATTCCAATTACCATAATGATGAATGAGTTGGAATAACTCCCATTAACAATGGATATATTTTTCATAATATTGGGGAGCTGGAACTCACTCATTTTGCCTCAGAAGGAAAAAGAGTGGATATAAGAGATCAAAAAGCTGTCAGAATTCCAAGTGAAGATAGGTGAAAAGTGACTTGTGATCTGCCTTATAGATACCACCCAATTTGAGCCCATTTACACAACTACCTCTCCTCATTTCTATGGTGGGGAGAAAGACCACTTCTGTGCCTTCATGTCTCATTTTACTGCAATAATACAAAAACAACTCCTTCACAACAAGATACTTGGATGTCAAGTCACTGCTTAATCTCCTGTAAAACCAATAAAAATATGCTGCTGTATGAAAGGCCCGAGAATAGACAACTCTCTCTACAAAAACAAAAACGAAGTTCAGCTAGAGGATATAAAACCACAAGACAAGACATAATGTACCTCAACTCTGGACACCAGATTAGGTGAATCCAGTGGTCTCTTTTTCCTAGGCCCAATGGCTGCCAGAGCTGCACGATTTGCTTCCATTTGCTGAATTTGTGCCAGTTCTAATTGCTGCATCTAATTGGAGAGAAGAGGAAGTTATGAACAGGTTAGATTTCAGCATCTCAAGAGTTATACCTGGTGTCTTATCTGCTGAAGTCTTTCGACCCTATGTTTTTTAAACAGCAAAAGAGTCACAAATTTTAAACAAATGTTGAATTCATTGTGTTGCAGTTTTGTTCATCACTCACGTATAGAGTGATAAGCAAGTTTTCATGCAAAATCTACATAGGAGCATTAGTTGAAATACCAGTATACATTACTTTGGAAAAAAATGAAACACCGCTTTCAATAGTTTTTTTTAAACCATTTATGAATGTTTCATGCAAATATACTTCTGAGAGACTTCAGGTACCTTTCTTAAATGGAAGTAAGTCTCATGGTTATTCTTTAAAATAGTTTATATTAAAATGTGAGTATGTCTTCCCTTGATTTATGGAAGCCAGCTTTGTTATATGAACAATGACTACAATTCCATTCTTGCTGTCATTTATAACAAGTGGCCATAGCTAGACCATACACAGATAAATACATTCTGCCCAGCTACACCAAGTATGGTATTGAAAGTAACTTCAGGAGATAAGCAAATTCTGAGATGTAAGCCCTGTCCTGTTTAATTTGTGTAATTGCATCCTGCAGGCAATGGCAACTTTGCACATGTAAACCAACCCCCATATACCTTTACCCTTTGAGGCAGTAGATGGCACTGCACCATCAACCACAACTGTATATGGGGTTGGAATGCCACTTAATCCTAAACTAGACAGAGAAATGCTCCACCAAGTCACAAACTAGTTCTCTAGACTTACTGCATATTCACTCAATAAAAACAGTCTTGGAGATCAGAAGCCAGTCAGAAACATTTCAAAACCATTTTCCCTTCTTCGATTTTTCCATCTGCTCCATGTACAAAGATTTTTTTTTTATTTTTTAACTGTTTAAAGATCAAATTGCTATGAAAACGTTGAGGAAATGATAAAATGGTCTTTGTTGCTGCTGGCCTTTTTAATAATATGTAGGTTTTTTTAAGGTCTGGTCTTGAAGCAGTCATGAGTTTCTAGGTGACACAATAACCATTTTAGTTAATCTGACCTGAAGCACAAATAAAGTAGAGGCACATTTTTAAAGCCCTTCCCAATAGTGAAATGGCATTTGCAGTATAGCTGTAATCACACGAAGCAATTTTTAAGAAGGGAGAACCTTGGTTCTCTGCTTAGTTTTAAGAAAATATTTCCTTTCCACCTTGATGAAATTGGTTTTTTTACTTTATATGCAGTTTAAGCGCTCCATTCATCTCTCTCTTACCCTTCCCCCACCCACACACTTCAGTACATGGAAAACTATGTATTTTTATCCAGTAAGAAGCACAGTGACATACTGCTTATGATACTATGTGCTCGAACTATCTAAATGTGACAGGTAACAGTTTACAGTCACTTCAGCTATTACATTATTTTGTCTATGAACCAGAATATTTGAATATTAAAACTCATGCTTTATGATGTGAACATTATACTGGGTGCAAGGAAATTATCTTCCACAAAAGAGAAGGCCCACAAGAGTCTGAACAGTTTGGCCCTCATCTAAAAAACCTGTTCCACACATCTAGCCTAAAGTATCATTTTACACCTAAGTGAAATGTCTTTAATTTTTATTCACACTTTTTGCACTATGCGTTCGTCATGCTGCCCTTCTCACAGGTCATACAATGCAAAAAGGCTATGGCTTCACTAACCACCCCCAGCTTTCTCTTCCCACTTTAAAGCAAAAGGATACAGTTGTCAATTAAAGGAAGATTCAATTTCAAAAATCTTGATATACATACTGTATCATGGCCATTTTATCTTGTAGCAATGACACATGGGTTGTTTTGGAGTCAAATTATTTGGCATGTCTTGTCAGGTAAAAGGACTAGGATCTAGGTATGTTAAAGAGGAAGGAATTATTCTATCCACTGTTTCATCAACTAGGGAAACATGACATAATCTTAGCTGCACCTGTCTCCTACTAAATTAACTTTAGGGAGTGTGGGGGCTATGATTTGAAAATACAGATCCGTTTTGAAGAGGAATGGGGTTCATACTGGAATGTACACTGCAGGTAACAGGATCATTTGATGTATTTTTACAGTTTTTCAGAGAGTGGAGTTTGTTGTTGATACATGCCATCAGGTCATCTCCAACCTATGATAACCTTATGAATTAATGCCCTCCAAACTGTCCCGTCCTTGACAGCCCTGCTCATCCCTGGTAGACAAAAGCTGCGGTTTCACAGTTGGTCGTATTCGTCATCTTCTGGTGTCAACTTTCCCTTCTCCGGAGAGTCCTACCTTTTCATGAAGTGCCTGAAGGATCAATTTCAACCTCAACTTCATCATTTTTCCTTTTCAGGGAATGTTCTGGCTTAATTTGATCTATGATCCACTTTTGTCTCCATTATGGTATAGGTATCAATTAACTACTGCCAGATGGCAATATATTTAACTACTGTTCCTCTTTGGTATCTACATATGGAGCATCAGCAATGAAGTGCTTTGATACCACCTGTACTTTTGTTGTTGTTGTTAGTTGAGAAGTCTACTGGAGGAATTAATTGGCCCTTTCAGAGAAAGCTAAGCCTACAAAGTTATTACATTCCAAAAGGCATTTATAAAGTGAATATTAGAGGGAAAATAGGGAACTGGAATGCTCTACACAGCCTAATCAATAAAAAGTTGCCTTGGCTTCCATATGTACTGTTTTTGCAGATATAAAACTGAGCTCTGTTCAGCAAAAGACAATTTTTGCATATACTAGACTCCACGATTTCTGGTTAAGAAAAAGCTGGCTAGCTCTGCTAGATGCTGAAGATTTAACATGCATAATGTGCCACTGAGGCATATGATGTGGGCATGCCCTGTGGTATCTTCCTTTTCAGTGTAAATTACTGTCTACATAAATTTTGTTCTTGAAGAATCTGCGATAAATTAAAAACACATAAGCATTGCAAGTTATGTGGGGATTAACAGAGAGGCAGCAGTAGTGAACTCTGAGAGTCCAAACAATTGCAAAGGAACTGCTGGACTGCCCAGGCGCATCTGTAAAGGACTTCAATGAACCTGCAAGCACAGGCGTAAAAGGAAGTATATGAGAAGTAAGGGAAATGCAAGGCATTGTGGAGCCCGATGGAAGGAATTTTATTTATTGTAGAATGCATATCTTGCCTTTCCTGCTGAATCAGTCAAGAGTAGAAATATAACAGTGAGTTATTTTAAAAACTGAAGGTCAGAGCAACAATTAAAAAAAACAGAACAAGTGAACAGTATTCTTGCATGAACTTAGCAACCCTGTCCTCCATGTATCCTTTTTTGTTACCACACCGTCCTAAAGTGTTTCTTGCTCTGTTTTCAAAATACACTTGCTCACTTTTCAAAATACATGTCTTCAGCCATCTGCCTCTTGTAGTCCTTCTTCATATACTTTGTTATATTTGTTTTGCCAGTTGTTTTCTCATGTCGCATTCTTCTTTTTCCTTTACAGTTTCCAGAGGATATAAGTCCATTGCAGCAAAAACAAGGAATCTTGCAGCACTTGAAAAACTCACACATTTATTCTGGCATAATATTTCACGGCCACTCTTTACAGTCCCCCTCCCAATATGATCAATTGATTATGCAACTGATGAAACAAGCTACAGTCAGGGAAAAGTTTATGCCAGAATAAATTTATTGGTCTTTCAGGTGCCCCTTTTTCAAAAGAGGGAAGCAGTCTCCTTGACTTCAGTATTAATATATGCTGGCATGCTCTTGGCTGTGCTTGTCATCTTCCTAATCTGTGAATTTATGGGAATTTGACCATCATGACCCTCCCTTTCAACTTTCTTTTAATTAACCCCCCCTCCCCATTTGAGAAGTTTCACCTTCTGAACTCAGCTGTGAGTATGCTTAACTTTCTGGGGAACTTTGCACTTGTGTACAAGCTGAAGTTCAGCATTGCTGTCACTGATGCTAAGTGGCCCAAATATTCTTACATTTCTTGGGGCCACCTGGTATAAGATGGCCTCTACTTTAGCCATCAGTGTGAGGAGTGATCATACCTAAGAACAATTAAATGTATCTACAAAATTTGGCTGCCATTATTTAACTATCCAGTTTACCTCACCAAGTGTGAGGATAGTTGAAATCCATTCACAGCCCAACTACCTCTCCAGTGTCTTCTGCTATCGCAAGGTCATCATGGCTTGGTTAGATGGTTGGCTGTATGTCAGCATGAGCCTACCAAATGCTATTGGGAGCAGCTTCTGTGTGGATGTAAAGTAGCCTTCTCCAACATGATGACTTCCATCTTTGTTGTGCTGCAGCTCCCTGAGTTTCCAGCTGTCACACTTCCTGGAAATTATGGCAGTTGCAGATAACAGATCTGGAGGGCACCAGGTGAGGAAGGTGTCAAACCATGAACTGTGCAATGCTTACAGCCCTAAGTTTCTGTGCACAGCTGTCAATGGAACTGTTGCATAAACAAGATTAAAAAGTGCAAGCCAGAACTCAAACTGTATCAGTTCCTTCTCTTAAATGTGCACCTTGATGGGGAATGAAATGGCCTTACCTGACAACTAGTTCAATTGATCCCTCCATGGAAAGCAGTTGTAGGTACAATTTGAAGAGTGCTGCTGTAGGGGGTCTTATTCTGGATACTGAATCCACACTCAGGTGACACAGTACCTCCTGCTTCCACAGAATGAACATTTTCCTCTGTTCTTCCACTGCACTCTCTCTCTCTTCCATTTGCTATTTCTCATCTACACTGTTGTAAACTGCTCCTACTTAATTTCCTGCTCTGGTCTTTTTCAGCCCCTGATCCAATAAAGCCAATCTGGTACTTGCTGGTTATGTTAGACTACAACTCCCATCACTCCTAACCATTAGCCCTGCTGAATGGGTCTGAGGCACTGAAGTCAAACACATTTGGAGAGCACCAAGCTGGGGAGGGCTGCCCTGATGTAACTCAGTCAAGCACACACAGCCAGCACTGTATTTTGCTCCCATGCTCACCCCTGCCCAGAGAGCCTTCATCCTTCTTGGGTTCTCTGGTTTTATATTGTGCACAATTCAGAGCAGGGACCTGCAAAGTACCATGGATGTAGGTGGTGCTATATGGGTAAGTCAGATCACAGCTGTTATACTATTATTGCATCATCCACAATATTCTCAGGCTTTCTTCATATCATTCATTGCAGGAAAGAGTAAGGCTCAGGAAACATTCACAGGAACAGTCTTAACAAGGCTACATATGGGAAAGTGTAAGTTTGCTGCAATCTCAACAGTATGAAAAACTCCAAGTGGGGCAGAGACAAAGTAGCCTTTCTCTAGTTGTGTGTGATGTCAGTTTGTCTACCTCATGGGATGGAATGACAGGTTTCTTCATTCCTGTTCTTCCATTTTGTGGGCATTTCTTACTTCGATGGAAGTCTCATGCATTGATTTTCAGACTATTTTACTGGATTGTCATTTGTTTTGCCTTGCCTCCTACATTAATCCAAACCATAACGGCCTCTAAAGCATTCATAAATAACCTACTGCTGCTTGCTATTGGCACCTAGAAGCCAACCATAGCAGTGTTAAGCAACAACAAATTTCATAGTTCAAGAGGCACAGTTAAAAAAAAGGTTGCTCAGAAAAATCACTCATTTACCACAGAGATCCTTAAAAATGGCATGAAATCAGTCAAGTAACTATAGAAACCAATTTCTTCAGCTCTGTATCACACATCTCACACCTCAATTGTCTTTATTATTGTCTGCTGTCAGATCCTTAATCAGAAATGTGAACAGGCTTGATTTATTCAGCGGGGAAAAGAATCTGTAGGTCAAGTAAAAAAAATTCTCACTCACAGTCTTCAACCTTAGGTATTTTCATTTAATTCTGTTCCCAGTAGCTCTGGGGGCAACTCCAGTGAGATCCAATATTAAGGCTCAATTAAAATAAGCTCCAATTAGTGGAGCTTTTTTCTCTCCGGCTAAAAAAGTCAGGAAATGGATATTGGGAAATGTAAAAAGTCAGCTACTGAGAGGAGGCTTCAGCAGACATAAATGAACTTATTTGTTGATTTCTGCAGTTGCTATGCAGAGGCCTCTGGGAGTAAAAGCTTAACCAGTCTAAGCTATAAACTAAAACCCCTGCAGCTAAACATGAACTGTGTGAAACAAGGGCTCCATTCCAGAACAGAAAACTGCTGGGCCCAGAAAATTAAAAGCCAGAGGCATTTTCCATTTAAAACTAAATCCCAGTACCGCCTCCCAGCCAAAGAATTATAAGCAGTATCAGATTTACAAAACGAACAATTACCCTGGAAAAATGTAGCCTATTGTACGGTCCCAGATGCTAAATCTCAAAGTGTCTTTTTTTGAATCCCACATTATATTCCTACCAAACACACTCCCATAGTTTAGGCCTGTCTAGAAATAGTTCTTTGTAAACTATGAAAATAAAATGTTAGGAGCTCATAATTCATTGACCTCATTTGAAGTGCTGCCCTTGCCTGTAGCAGTTCCTGTCCTTCCCCAAGGCCTCTGCAAATGGTATGCAACAGCAAAATAAACCCTGACCTAATTGCCAGGAGAGAGCTGCCAACCTTCCCTCAGAATACAAAGACAAGCTTGGTAACTTTAAAGTCCTACCTCTTTAGCTTTCTGCTTTAATCGCAGCTGTTCCGGATCTTCCTTGTTGGAACGGCTCTATCAAAAAACAAAGTTTAGGAGAAATTAAGTAGCACCCAACACAACATATCATTAAGTATTTAGTAAGTTACAATTTTCTCTTCTGACTGGAAACCTTAGCTGTAGGGGATTAATGCCTCAAGCCATATTGGCTTTCCACCCTCTCTCCCCGCCCCTCAACAACCATCCCCTTCATGAGGGGCTGCTGCCTTCATTCTAGCCCAGAGGAAGCTTGAACTAAAAATGATGCTAACATTGTCAGTCAGGTCCAGCTTAGGCGTGATGATGTTCATGTCAGCAGCAGACACTTGGGTGGGAGCGGGGAGAGAGAAAAACAGAAAAGAGGGAGAGAAAGATCCAACACCATTTTGCTGGAATTCAGCAGACCTCCTTAAGGAGCTTAATTTTAATTCCCATGTTTCACTCTATTATGCAGATTCTAAAACAAGCAATTTTGAAGGCTTATGATAACAGGTTATGTTTTATGATTCAGGTAGGCACCAATGAATGATCAGACATGTGAAGGAAAGACCTCTAGGTCTACTAGTGGACAGATGTAAAATGGATGTTCCTATCAGCCCCTGCTGTCTGTGATACAGGGATAAAATTGCTCTACATTATTGGGCTATTGCAAGGGATCCAAGTGGATAATCCCTGCTCCCTGTGCTAACTCCCTCTGCAGTTAATCTGAGTTACACGGTGAAAGCTGAAGTGGATACAGAAGTGCTCTTTACTGTTGCCTACTTTTTTCCTTTTGTTGTGGTTCAACAGAGAAAATACTTTGGCCAGGTTCACACAATCACTACTGCCCCTTGTGTGTCAGTCATACCCTGCATTGTGTCCCTAATTACCCTTGTGGCATGCAACTTCCCATGTCATTTGAACCAGTCAAGGTTCTTCCCCACTGCCCCCCAATCATTCTCAAATTCTAGTGAACTGTCTAGGTAGACATTTCATTCAGTTTGAAAACCTGTGGTGCAATTCTGCTGTTATGATTATTCCCATTTCTTGTGTGCATTGTTATGGAAATGAAACTTCAGCCACAAGTGCCAAGTGATAGTTCCCACCACAGGAAACAATGGTAAACATGCACTGGTAACTGGAAAGAAAGTGTACTTCCATTACCCTGTGCAAGTTAAAATGTGGAAGTGTGGAAGGAACAAGGAAATAAAGAGGAGAATGCAGGGTAGGAAGTTTTAAGGCACCACAGAAAAAGCTTGAAAATAGATGTGAAAGCAACACCCTGGGTGACTGAGTGCACATGCAAGGAAAAGGAAGGGAAAAGAGGAGACAAGGCACCAACTAGGGTAAGTGGTGGTGAAAAGGTAAGAAATGTGGATGTTCAGTTTCATGATATGGAAGGGGCTTCACCTGTGATGCAAGCACAGCTTACAGTAGAGCCATGTCCTGCCCTATCTAGGTTCATATTCTGATTGAGATGATTCACTCATGAATCTGTCTGTTCTTTGTTGGCCTTCAGATCGTAGACCAAGGAAGAGCCTCTGGAATGATACAGTAGCCTATGATGCTGATTGATTGCTGATTTATTGATCAATGTTATTAATTTATTTTTGGTTTGCATATTATCATCTGGAATAACATGATTATTTGGGATAATGTGATTATGTGTATCAATTTTAGCATGCTTGTGAGCAACTGCCTTGGAGATCTCTATGCAGAAAGACAGACTACCAATGCCACCAGCATTAGGCTGAATAGTTGAATGCTCTTCCATATTTAAGAAAAAAATCCCTGCATATAGAAAATAAAGGGAGGCAAGCAAGGTGGAAAGCTGTCTCCAAACATCAAGCTTTTTCTATTTTAAGTGTTTGTGGGGTTTTGACTTTTGTTTGATTTTTTAGAGTGAAAAAGAAGCATTCAGCAACCTAAGTACCAACTGCAATCTTGAAATGGCTTAAGTAAGGTGCAGGCTTATTGCCAACCTTTGTGAAATAGTCTTAAATAGTACAGATGGCCAAAGGATAAGTTTCCATACTTGTTTTAACCTCAGATAAAACCTCCTTTCTTTGGGTTATCCTTCCTACGCATATCAAGTGGGAAGTGGGCTAGAGGCATTACATCCAGGCACATGGAAAGTTAAGTGTGTATTCCTAGCATCCAACTTCTCTGGATCCACCAAGCAACACCACTGCAATGATGGAGAGAATTTGTGTACACAGTACATGGTCAAAACTGTCTGGCCTGAGCGTCTTCCTTCCTGCTGCAAAATGGATCTGCTGAGGAAAACCTGTCAGAAGTTTACCTTTGCACTTGAACCTCAGGAACTGAGTAGCTCATGGAAGTGTCAGAGGCTCCTCAAGCCACCTCTTTTCCAGAGTTAAATTCTCAAGGGGACTAATTTCTGTAAATTAAGGCATCTACTACATAGCACCATCCATTTTTTTACCTACAATATGTAGTCAGCAGCCAGGTTCGAGGTGATTTAGCTGCTATGTGTCTGCTGAGTATGCCATGCCATTCTCCATTTTCTCACCTTGGCAGCCCGGAGCAACATCTCTCTTTCTTCTTCATTCTTTCTTTGCTTCTCCACATGATCCAGCTGCTCAAAAAACTTAAGGTGAGCCTGTGTATCACTACATATTGTGTAGTTGTCATTCCCCTGAAAAAAAGGAGGAAGTGTATGTCTATGATGTCACATGGATCACAATGGCATCACCTCAGAGTCTTTCCTAATTGAAAACAGATTTTCAATAAACTATTAACAACTGGCTAAGATGAAAGAACATAAATGGCTATGGAAACAAATTGAGTGATCTTATTATATTTGATCTTCCCAATAACTAATGTTTTCTGGATTGGTTATACACCCTTAAAATATTAAGATGACATATAAACAGTTAAATATTCAATACAGTAGAAATATTTAAAAGAATAGAATACAAACAACAGTTTGAAGTCTGCAAATAAAATACTCATTTCAGTCTAGATATAAGCTTTTTAGTAAGATTACTTCTGTTAAAGTTACTTTGCTGCAAGGTCAAGGCATCATAGATTTTGCATCATCTATCTATATCTTTTACAATTGCCAAAGACAGGCAAGAAGCAAAATGAGAAACAGGGTCAGAATCCTGAATGCAACTTTTCAGTGATTGCCATGTAGACAAAAAGAACTATTACAGTGGCCAGTGCAAAGAAACAAAAGTGAACAATAAGAGGAAAAACAAGAGAACTCTTCTAGAAGATCCAAGAGAGCAAATTCAAACCTAGATTAGGAATCTTGAAAGACCAACAGAAAAACATATGAACTAACCAGGATAAAACAAAGAGAAGTTGCAAACAGTATATGGAAAAGACAAAAAGATGTCAGATTCCTTGGAAGCAGTAAAGCACCTGAAACAGATAGGGTACAAAGAGAACTTTGTCAAGCTGCAAAGACTGAATCAGTCCAAATCCAAAAAAAGAATATGCCAACAAATATGGAAAACAAAACAATGGCTCAAACTGGAAACAATATGTATTCCAATCCTCAAGAAAGGAGATGCTAAGGAGTTAAACCAATACAGGACCACTGCACTAATTTCTCAAGAAAACATAGTGAAACTTAATGTGTTGCCACAAATAATTTTAGCCTATATCACATGAGAAATACCTGTCATTCAAGCAGGATTCCAAGAAGGACGAATCATTCAAGATCATATCACATATATACATTGGCTACTTGAGCACACCAAAGAATTCCAGAAGATAAGTCTACAGATTATAAACTACATCAAAGCCTTTGACTGTATAGATTGTAAGAAGCTATCAATAGTCCTGAAAGAAATGTGTGTGCCTGAGCACTTCTTCATCCTGACGTGGACAAGAAGCTACTGTTATGAAAAAATAAAAAGAAACGGAATGGTTTCCTATAGGAAAAGGCATCAGATAGGAGTGTATTTCATCTCTCTATCTGCTCAGTCTGTACATAGATTGAAAGCTGGATTAATATTAGGGGAAGAAGATACATTAATAATTTAAATAATGCAGATAATACAACATTACTGGCAGAAAGCAGCAGTGAATTGAAATGGTGAAAGTGAATAAAGAAAGTGCAAAAGCTAGACTGCTACTGAACATTAATAAAAATCATGACTACATAAGAATTACAGAACTTCCAAGTCAACAATGAAGAAACTGAAATTGTGAAAGATTTTGCATACCTTGGCTTATTCATACATTCAAAGGCAGACTGCAGCCAATAAGAACTAAAAAGTCTGAGAAAGGAGAAATGAAGGCACTAGAAATGATTGTGAAGGGTAAGGATGCTTCACTGAAGGCCAAGGCCAAGATTATCCACACTACTGTAATCCCAAACACTATGAACAGATGTGAAAGTTGACAATGAGAAAAGCTAACAGGAAGAAAACTAGTGCTGGAGAACTTTGCAAATACCTTGGGCTGACAAGTAGATCAAGCAGATGAATAAAGATTAACAAGTAGATCAAATCAAGCTAGAACTTTCTCTAGAAGCAAGAGAGACAAAACTGAGGCTGTCAAACTTCGGACAACTCATGACAAGGCAAGACTCACTGGAGATGAAACTAATGCTAAGGAAAGTCAAAGACAGAAGAAGAATGACAAACCCAAATATGAGACGGATTAATTCCAGAAAGAAAGCCATAGCTTTGAGTTTAACAGTGCTGAGCAGAGCTGTCAAGGGCATGACATTTTGAAGGACAGTCTTCCATAAGGGTGACTTAGGCTGGAAATGACTTGATGGCATGTAACAACATAATATCTATGTCTATGTTAAATATATTTAACAATATAGGTCCAAATTACATATCCTCGGGTTCAGTCCTCTCTGTAGTGGACCATCTTTTCCTAATCATACAGATTCTGTGGACTTGTGCATCTGTTTTTCATTTTCCAGTATTTTATGCAAATTTAGTTGTAGAAATATACAAAAGCTAAAGCATACTGACCAAAACTGTGCATTGTCCTCATACAATAAAATGAAGATAAGGATTTCTGGAGGGGGACTGCGTATTTGTGTGGAATTTGCACAACCTCCAAAGTTCAAACATGTGTAATTGCAAATCTTCACAAGACTGATGACAAGACAAATGCACATTCAGGAAATGAAAAGATCTGATTCTATCAATGAGCTGATGGCAGAATGAAAGGAATCTGACAATCTACAAAACATGGACAGAACAATTTAACAAAATCTGTACATCCCTAGACTGAACACACCACTGGGACACCTCATAGCTCAGTGGCAGAGCACATACTTAGCACATGGAATTTCTGAAGCTGAATCCTCAACATCTGCAATTTAAAAGAATCAGAGCTTTGATAGGAAAGATTCCTGCTTGAGACCATAAAGAGTCACTGCCAGCCAGAGATAATGCTAGGCAAGATGGACAGATGGTCAACCTGTAGGCTATCTACAGTGCAGGGGATGGAAATCTAATCTATGAAAATGACCAGAAATTTACGCATCTACTAGGGAAGGAAAGAAAAGTATCCACATGTTTTTTAACTTGTTTAAGAGCCTTTCAGATCTTTCCTGCTTGCTTTGTGCAAATCTCAGCAGCACAATTGCACTCTACATTCACATGCTGAACTCAATATTTGGCTCAGTGACATTTTTCTTTGTTTGTCATGCTTGCACAGATGCCTCTTGTTCCACTAGAACACCCTTGTACAGCAACTACCTTGCAAATATGCAAGTACACCCTCACTGGGAAAATACCTGGCAGAAGGTTCAAAAGCAGGGATGCAGTCACACTGTCTTGACTGCCTGACAACTGAATTAGTTGGAGTTTTGAATAATGAAGCTATGGCTGAACACCGTCAAAGCTGATCACCAAAGAAGTGACACAGCAACTGAGGACCATAGGCAATTGGAGAAAACCAGCCACAAACAAATGGGCAAATAGTTCCCAGCCCTTGCTACTCACAAGAAGAAAATTTAGAGGCCAATTGCCATCATCTTCCTGAGCAAGTGTTTAAGCAAACTGCCAATGGTCAAACCCACACTTTCTTGGATTAAAGTGATATTCTACATATAGTACAACCCAATTCAGCTCTGGTTTTAGAATCAGAACTTCTTTGGGCATCCTATAGACTAACAGGAAGGGACAGAGTAATCTCAACCTTGTCATTCCTTTAAGCAGCTTCTGATACTATTGACATGGTATCCTTCCGGACAGGCTGTCTGAGGTGGGATACAGAAGGAATGTATTGCAGTAGTTCCATTCCTGATTGTATGATTGATTCCAAAAAGTGGTGCTGGGAGATTACTACTGTGTCCTATGACATTTGGGCTATTTTGGGATCTTTGGGCATTGGTTGCTCAGGGACTATGAAAATTTGTTTAAAGATTTTCTCTCTTGCCGAGAAGGCACATCCACCAGATGTGCTAGTAAGTGTCCATTCCAGAAATTTGCTGAGTCTGAGTTTCCCAGTTGCAGAATTTAGGTGAGATATACCATCTATGGATTATCTAAATGGCAGTTCCCCACATGAGTCAGCACAAAGCAACTTAACAATTCAAGTTGATATATACTACCTATGACCCTATATGGACAGACCATTATTGCCATTTATTGTATTTCTATACCATTTGCTAGGCAGTTTACAATGGCTGGTAAAGAAAATAAAACTACCAATAGAAAATATAAAATTCAAAGTAATCCTAATTAACCTTAATTAAAAATTAAATTACAATATTTAAAGCTAAATTTAAAACCAAATTGTAAAAACTACAATGGCTTCCACAAATTAAATCACAAGACCCGTTAAGCAGTTGACATAATGCCCCCAATATAACAAACTAATTAAATACATTGCCATAAAGAAAAGTGTTAACCTAGCACTGAAAAGATATTAAAATTGGCGACAGACAGGGAGCTTGTTCCACTGCCTGGAGTACACCACTAAAAAGGCCCTTCTCCTTGTAGCCACCAACCAAGCCTCCTTCAGAAAGAAATCAGAGGCAGGCACCAGAAGTTGATCATAGTATCCAGGTAGATTGAGGTTGGAAGAGACATCCCTTCAGGAATTGTGGTCCTAAGCTGTGAAGGGGTCTATAGGTTAAAACCAGCACCTTAAATTGGGATTGGAAGTATATAGGCAGACACTGTAAGTGCGCCAGAATTGGTATTTGGACCTTCTGCTCCCTGTTATTGAACTTACTGCTGCATTTCATGCAAGTCCTCAAAGGCAGGCCCACATGTAATGCGTTGCAGTAATTTAGAGAATATCAGAGCGTAGATTACTGAAGCCAGACTATCACAGTCCAAATAGGAGTGCTGCTGGGCAACCACAGTTGAAGTTGGGTGAAGTCACTTCAACAAAGCCTAAAACAAGTAATGTAATGACAGAGTGGCTTGCTGGAGACAAACACAAAAACCTGCAACAAATTGTCCAGGTTTACATGACATGAGAACCCACCATAGCCACTTGCCTACAATGAATTGCCATGCCATGTGAACCTAGTTACTGGGTTGTACCTAATGTTAATCTAAAATATATCCCATTCACTTCAATTAGTCTATTCTAAATAAGATTAATGGTGGGATGCAAAGCATAGACAATTTAGTGCCATGTTTTATACCATTCTGATTTTCTAGTGTATTGGATGCCTATTAATTTTCTGAAGAAAATTCCAAAATACTTTGATTACAACCCATGATCAAGTGATCAAAGACATTTGTTTTCCTTTTCTCAATATAGCAGGAGACAAATCAAGTGAAGCTCTTCCTACACCTCCCCCCACCAACTTGGCCCATCATCTGTCTCTTCCTCCATTTGTTATAATTGGTTAGCTCACCAAGAATACCCCCACATGGCAATTATGACAAACACAAGATGGGATAGTCAAGGAGAGGAAGGAACCAGGAAGAACCACTGGCTCATGTCCTATCACACTGGGAGATTTAGAAATATATATGAATGTTCCCCAGTTTGTAACTTGGCAACACTAAAGTTGTTCCCATGTAGTCTAACTCAGTATACAGATATATATGCTTCCTTGTCTCCACTGAAACCTAATCCTTCTAAATATTTGCCACTTTTTGGAAATAAGAGAGGAAGATGAGAACAGCAACAATTGCTCAACATCTAAGAACTGAACTCCCCAAAATTAAAGTTTGAAAATTCAGAAAAAAATGAATGTGAAGGTGTTGGAGTCTGACTTAAGAAAAGCAGGTACCAAGTAGCAGAGTACTAAAAAAAGCAGTCCTCCTGGTTTGTCTGGAAGAAGGTTATGTTCTACCTTCATAGTCTATATTATGTCCTCAATAAACAAAAAAAGTACTCAGCAGTGAAGAAAGAGATAACGTGACCTGGGTGGCATTAATCCTCAAACAGGAAGGTATATTTTAAGACAAAAGGATCTGAATTATTGCAAGTACAGAATGGAAGCAGTCCATGTATGCTTAAAATCTTATGTTAAAGACCATTGCAAAGATCTAACAATACCAAATCTACTAGGTCACAAGACTTAAACCTTGCTATTGCTGTGGATATTCTGCACCTTCTTTTCTATACAAAGTAGGCAGCAAGTAGTATGCATTCAGCAGAAAAGCATAATGATGTAACAACTTTTAGTCCTTACAGTTAGGATCAACTCTATCAATATGTTTATTTATAATCAACTTGGGTTTAAGCACAACTTTAAAGGCAAGATTCTATGTGCCTAGAAACAAGTATTCTTCAGGATGGAATGGACTTGAGATGCACGATCCCACTGTAACTATTACCTGCTTTTAAAAGTCATTGAATACACCCATACTCTTGATGCCAAGAAGGCCACTGGTTATTTCTTTACCTTATAGATCATCAGACGATGCTGAGCAATTATAGTCAGTTTCTCCAGAAGCCCTCTTAATCTCTCCTGCATAGCATGGGAGACCAAGTTCAGAACATCTGAATTAACTTCCGTAATGTCATGCCTTTTACCTGTGGAGGCAGAGAAAATCCATTACGTGTTTTAGTACTAGCTGATAATTGAAATAATTAGCACAGCAGGTATTCTGTTCCCCCTGGAAGTCATACCCATTATGAATAAAGGTTTGGGAGATTGTGATTTTCCTGGTAAAGTCACAACTTCAAAGATCTTAGACATTACATTAATAAAACCTAGCCTACAGCTTCAGAAAATAGACATTGTTTCACTTAGCCTCTAGAATCACTCTCCCTGCAAGGTCATTTATAGGACAAAGTTAATAAGAATAGAGAAATCAAGTCTTGCAGTTTGGAGAAGGGGAGAAGTAGTCGCTGCAGAAATTAGTGCCCTATTCTGTTAATTTCAGTAATTAAAAAAAAAGAGAGAACTACATTTTTGCCCCGTTTGACATGGTGCTTGTTAAACCCTGACATGTTAATGAACAGAGATGTTTGTGCGACATACTCCAGGCATCTTAATCCGGTTCTGTTCATACCAACAGCATGTGGTAGCTTGACCCACACTCCCAAGAGATCTCGCCTGGGAAAAAGCTAATTAAAGTCCTAAAGCATCTCTTTTCCCATTTCTACCATAAGAGCAGCTTGTCTGGATGGTAAGTTTCCTTTCAATTTCCATAGAAGCAAACAAAAAGTTAGTTTTGCTTCAAGTGAAGCCACTTGAACCCTAGGACTAAACAGCACTTCTGCAATGCCCTTAAATTGCACATAGAGTAATGAAGGCTTCTTTTGGTTGATAACTGACCTCCAGAAGGCTAGACGAATGCCTTGGAAATTCAGAAGTGAATGACTGTTAAATACAAACCCAAAGGCTTCTTCTTGCACCTGCACAAGAAGGTGCAAGAGGGGTGGTGCATGCAGAACACAAGGTATAAAACTGCATCTTATTTTATGCCAAAAATGTGTGCAGCTCATAACTTCTACTGTAAGAAAAGCATGGGACAAGCCACTGGTGAAACTTTTGCCTTACATTAAATTGTTCGCATGTAAACACTAGCAATAAATGTCCAGTTTAGGAAGCACTTGGGGCTGATGAGGAGTAGCTTTACTTTAGCAGCATACAAGCCTCTGCTTGAATTAAGGTGCTGAGATTTGGTAATGAAGTGAAAGCTCAAATTTGTTTAAAACATGGATGGCCAATTAGCAGCTCTTAAACAAGGTCTGGCTCTCAAATCAAAATCATTTTAAAAAATCCTGTTTGAAAATCATTTTAAATAAAAAATACTCATACCATTGGTCATATTCAATTTTCAATCAACAGCTACCCTTACAAAAGGAAAGAAAACACAAACAGAAAGCTACCAAGTTCTTAGTTTGGATGTTATACATTCTACTTATCCCATAATTGATGCTCCTACTACTAGCAACTTGATAGGGTCCAACTATCTCTAATCAGTTTCTTTCAACAGCCCTTTGTTGTAAGTGTGCCCTTCCAGGCCAACCAGAGATCACAAAAGTGCGCCCATGCTACAGAGCAGCAGTTACCAACTCCTCATGGAACATCCCCTTCCAGGAGCACTTTGACCTGGAAGCACCTGTTTTTTCTCTACCCTGAGATGAAAGATGTACCTGCCAGAAAGAAAGTGTTCCACAGTCAGATGACTCTGGCATGCTTCCCTATTATGCAAATATGAGGACTTGCCAGTGCAAGAGCAGAGCTGTAGCCAATAAAAATCCACTTCTTGTTGTCTTGCCCAACAACTAGAAATGTTTTAATAAATAATAAATAAACAAACAAACTATTTCCCACTTTGCAGCCAGCCAGCATCTTTGGTGAGATGGCTGAGGAGCCCTTTTGTCGGTGTAGTCGCTCCTAGATCATCTAGGTCTGTTCAGGAGTAGCACATGATTCTTGTGTAGATGCTTTGCATTTTGCTCTCTTGGCACCAATACCTAGATACTGATACAACTGTTAACCACTGGAGTTGCTTTCATGAAGTTGGCCCCAAGGGCTGTTTGTACAGCCATTTTCTTTTCACATCATAAATGCCCTTGAAGACGTAGTTACAAGGGCAAATGCTATCGGGGATTTAGACAAGTAATAGCATGTCCATACTGCAGTTGGGGAAATGATGCTGTATTGATAGCAGGCAGAAAGAGAGCGCAAGTGCACACCAGAAAATGTCAGTAGAATATGGCAGGCTTCGTCCCCTCCAAAGGAGGATTCCCAACAGGCCTGCAAATATTACCCAATTCTGTAAGAACAAAGTTCTGATTATTTTTTCTGTTTAGGTATGGTTTTGTTTGGAACTGTGGGGTTTTATTATGCTTATGGTTTATTGCAAATTAGCAGAGCAACTCAGAAATATATTCAGAAATTAAACAAAAAGAACAAATAACAAAGTACTATGAAGTGCTCAAAAAGCTTCATATTCATGATTTCATTATAATCTATGCAAGACTATTGTAAGCTAGTTTAGAAGGGACTGATTTGAAAGACTATTTTAAACCATTCTAAGATCTTTTTTTTTTTTACAATACTGTATACACATAGGTACAGATTCTCCTTCTCTCTCTTAAGTACCTGTAGTTACTTTATTATTACTGTATTATTACAATGCTGTATTGTGTTTAAGATGTTCTGTTGAATTTGGAAGTATTTTATATGCATAAGGTAAAATGTACACATATATTAAGATAAACATTGGCTTACTCATGTGATCTGACTTGCATACAAATTTGACTTAAGGACATTATGAGGAGCATAAGTCATCCATAATCCAAGGGCCACCTGTACAGGGGAAGGCTTCAGCTCTTTTTGAAGCACTTTGCTTTTCTTAGCAGTAAACGCAACAGTGCTCCTCCTGTTCAATGAATCACTGAAAGAAGTGCAAATGGGAACATGGGGGGGTGGTTACAACTCTCCCACCCCCCACCTTCCTTTTTATGTTAAAGTTGGCTCTTGAGACTTGCCTCAAGTTTCTTGCAATGATTTGAAACTCAACTTGGACTTTAAAGTAAAGACTTGACTCGAGACCTGGAATAAAGGACTTGAACACATTACTGCAATTATATTTTGGTCCCCAGGAGGAGACTATCTGAGGTAAAGCATTGTCCAGCTTAATAGCCTCCATTTAAAATATATATATAAATGCATGTCATGCTTTCACTTTGTGCAAGTGGTATACAGAAAGGTTTGTAAAACATACCAGTTTAGCATGTTTGCATTCCACAGTATTTGCCCAACTTGATTTCTCACCTATTTCTAAGATTTTCTTCTTTAGCACATCCAAAGCAAGGAGAAGTTCCTCCGGACAGGATCGGATAATTGAGCCAGCTGTTCCAGAATTGGTCGCTAATATGCATGCACTCTCTTCGCTCAAGTTGACCCCAGCCATAGAAGTCACATCATTAATGTCATCTTCATCCCTGTAAGCAGACTACTATTATATTGAGCTAGAATGTTATTGGACTGGAGAGGCAGATAAGACCATTCCATTAAATACACACTTCACTTAACAAAAGAATTGTATATATATTGTGATCTATGTTACTTAGTTTATCTTTCCCTGCACTAGCTAGAATGCAGCAAAGCAACATTAACATTTAAGTAAACGCTGTAACTTCAGTATTGTCCCCATGGTTAACTACAGAAACAAGTTCAGCTTTCTGAAAAGTTGGACTTTCAAATTAAGAATTAATAGAACTCATATTACTCAAACAGTTTTGGGAGAAGATCAGGAGCAGAGCAGCAAAGAAAGGACCTTGCAAACAACTGAACATGATTGGGGAGCAGCAGTGTGCATATGCAACTAGAGAGCACATTATGTATCTTCTCCCACGGAAGGTAGCAAGCTGATATATTTACAACCTGATCTCCAGGATCAATGGATTACAATCATACCATGCATCAGCTGGCTGATATTCTAGTGCAACTGGGAGTTCATGGTTCCAAAAAGCAACTCACTTGCTTCCAGAATGGATCAGGTCAGCAGAACTCACAAGAAATTTCTGTTGACATGTCCTTACCAGAAGCAAGCATTTTCATTGATTCCAGGTTTAGTCTTTAAACTGGTATTTCACAGCACCAGTGGCCAATCCTGCTGACACAAGACAATAGGCAGGAGTGTAGCAGTCTCACTAGTTACAGTCCATTTGATATTTATCCAACTACTAGTAAGAACCATTCACATGGAGCCCTTTCACTTATTCTGCCCACTCTTAAGCCTCTTCTCTCTGCTTAAACATTATAGCTGCTTGGCTTATATAAGGCATCCTAATATATGAAAGAATTCCAAGCTAGTCAGGTCTTTGAACTGCATTCCTTCTGATCCTCAAATTCCATAAAGCCCATTTAGTAAATTCAAGTGAATGAACAAGCAAGTCTTTGGCACCCTCTGCTGTTCAAGTATTGGCCATACACCTAATTCTATTTTAATTACTCCATTGTTCTAAAAATAAGGACAGGCTTGAACTACAGCCTGTAAGATGCCAGCCAGAGGCTGCTAATCAAATCTTCATGGAGCAATTTGAATTTAATCTGGGATTAGGCAGGTACCATTATCAGATTTTAAGCAGTTATATATTAATCTGTAGTCATTGCTCTGTCCTTTAAGAATCCTCCCACATATACAGAAAGCAAATTGAGAATTTTCACAAAATTGAGAGGAACCTTAAGCAGTTTTTGCAAAATAGCAGAAAAGGAGAACTACATCACTAAGGTGAACATCAGACAAGAAGCTAGCTCACACATTTGTTGATATCTTAATTTTCCATAGATCTGCTAAAGAATTAATCACAATGCTGAAAATACTCTTAAATCAAAGAAATACTTTTATTCAATATTCCAGTTCCTGTGACTGGGAATTATGACTGAGTATATTCAATTACCTCTACAATATATAAAAAATTTTCACTAGCTCCACATACTCGGATTTATAACCAATATGTGCTACCCATCTTCAATGCTATTTTCAGGAATCAAATTTTTTATATTGTTCTTTTAACATAAGGATTTTCTGCTCCCTAAAGTAGACAAGCACACAGCCTTATATAATTATATATATTATAAATATAATTGTATATAATTATACATATTATAAATTTATAATATTATAAACATTATAATTTAAATATAACCTTTTAAATTAGGGTCTGTGGACAGAGGTGGCCAATCTTCCTGGAGACTCATTAATTATTACCACTATTACCTTGCAGTGTACTTCCACACGAAGACTTTGCTAGAACATTAGATGGTATTAATTGCAAGGGTGCCAGATCTGATGCCTAAAGCTAGAACAGCCCCATATTTTTGACATGAAAGACCCCTTCTATGGCATTCCACTAATGGAGTGGAGTACTGGTAGTAGGGAAACAAGCAATACTGACACTTTTATACAAGCTACCACTGTCATTCTGATCTTCTACGCCACACCAAAACCATTTCGTGCATAGCATAAACTCTGCCAAATCCTGATACAGTTATAACACATAGTAAAGTGCTGGTTTAGGGGGCTGCATTCTGCAATTACTTGGTACCTAAATTTAGAGTGGGACACTAGATCAAACTTTTTGGCCTCACAGGCACATCTGGCAATTAGAGACAATGCCCTAGACACATCACACAATGACCACCCTAAAGGGTGTGCTTGGTTACAAACAAATGAACAAGTAACTTGCCAAGAACAGACAATACAAGGCAGAGATAGTCCAACAGACCAAAATAATACTAATTCCATTTGAACCCTCTTTTAAGAGAAGCCTGTTTCACAGAAGGAAAGCTTTCTCTCTAGCCCCTGCACTGCCACCCAACTGCAGTCTCTCTGTAAACTCAACTTTCCCTACATTTACCCTTTTTCATGATCTTCCAACTCCCACCCTAAACTTTCCCTCTCCTCCTTCTCTTTACGTAAAAGCCCCAAACCTTCTCCACAACTGCTCCTAGCTTGCACTCCCCTCAGCCCAGTCTACCTTCTTGCTGTTCTTTCTCCAAAGCATCTCATTGATGCCCCTTTGTTCTTCCTTGGCCCCTGCCAGCCCTGCTTGCCAGAAATGACAGAAGCCCCTTTGTCCTTTTTTCCCATTTTTCTTTTCAGTGACTCGGGTGTACTGCAGAGGAGAACACCAACCTGTCTTTCTTTCCTCCAAATGTCTCTGAGGCCCCATGTATGGCCCACAGGAATTCATTGGAGACCACAGTGGCTGAAGGCCCTCACTTTGCATTGAAGGGATCCCAACTGCTGGTAAGGAAAACTAACTTTTAAACATAAAAAGTGGGAGAGGCTGAGGGCCTTAGGTGGGCACCAAGGGAGATGCCCAGGGAAACATCGCTACCTGTAGGAGTCACTTAGCTACCCCCAGATTGAACCAATCATGTAAACATTCTTCTTCCCCATTCATCCTCCAAGCTAAGCTATAGAGATTGGCATCAATCTCTATGCCAGTTTTGATGTAAGAGGAACTTGGTAGGGGCTTTCCTTCCAGTGAGTATCCAAAGTTGACATTTCCCAAGATAAAAAGCCCAATTATGTCTTTATTTCCAACAATAAGACTACTAGAATCATCTATGACCACCTGATTAACACTTAAATCTTTATTACATCCTAGATAATATTCAGGAAATAGCCCAACAAGGTTTTTTTTAGTCCAAAGGTCCTATCTATGAATAGAATACACAGGCCAGGAATTAGGAGTTCCAGTAGCAGAAAAACTTATAGTCTTTTACTGGAGCAACTCACAAGCTGTAGCAATGTCAGAATAGCTTAGAAAAATATGGAATGAAAAGTCACTTTTAATGAAGTGTTAATGAAAAGTCACTTTTCAGGGAGTTACTTTAACAAGCAAATTGATAAGATTCACTGAAAAATGTTCTTTGTTCATAAATTTCTGGAATGATGATTTTAAAGCTAAAATGAACACTACAAATTGCATTACGGTGTATTATAAAAAAGAGCAAAACATTTAAGTATTTCCTAGTATGTGTTTATATTAAAGACAAATATCAATTCTTGCACATTTGAATGTTTAAAACTAATCAATGGATTAGTTAGAAAATGGACTAAAATCGATGTGAGGTTTTGTGTAAATACAGTATCACATGCATGTGCAAACAAACATATCATGGAGAGAAGAAAGTAAAATACAGTTATCAGCTGGCTAAATAAAAGCCCGGACTTTACAAGCAAAAAATATCTTGCAGCTTGATTGGGTTAATATTTGGAATAGCTGCCTGGGCAAAATTTTTTGGCTCCCCCTTCATTAACACTAGAATACTGAAACCAAGGAAGTGAGAACACCCATCAGAAATCTTAAATATTTATTGAGGCATCTCTCTTGCTGCTTGCTCTTTTTCTTTTCTTTTAAGTCAAGCTTCCCTATACCCACACAAACTTCCGACTGTTTATTTTTTACCTGAAGGATGTTGTTCCGTTCTCTCTTATTTTATTCCTCTGAACAGGAGATGCTTGAAGCGACAGAATTTTGTTTCCTGGCAGGGTAATTTGTTTCACAATAGAGCCTAAAAAAAGAAGAACAATCCACAGCATAAAGCAAAATCCAAGATGACATGCAATGTATATGTGAAAGAGAAATCTGGAAAGACTAAAATGAAATCAGCATAGTTGTGTCATGGTCACAAACCCAGTTCTCAGCAGCAGTATTTGCATGGATTATTTTATCCAAATATGAATTACTGTGTTGCTTCTAATTGTCAAACATTTGTGCATTAGATATGAGTCAGCTCCAAGTGGAGTTAATTAAAAAAATTACTTTGCTGGAATGTGCCTACAGTCTGTATATTCCAAAAGTAAGGCCATCAATAATGCCCATCTTTAAGCAAATACCCCCTGCTTTGTAACCAAGAGTTCTCCAAAGGGTTTTAACACACCTTTGTTTTTAGCACAGTTGAATAGTTACATATTTGCTATGCAATGTGTATGGGTCTTTCCCAAGAGGCTGAAATGTTCCAGTATCCACAGAGCAGCATCTATCACTGGAGAATTATTATTTTTCTCCATCTAATAGATCAAGAATGAATGCTGAAATAGTTGCTGTTAAACTATGGAACTAACACCAAGTCTAGTTCTCCAGACCTACCCAACACACACACACACTTTGACTAGAGCATTCTGAGCCATTCAAGTTCTTTCTTTCAACACTGCTTTGGCTGGAGGTCTCTGCACATTACATTTCTATCCCTCCTTTTCTCCTCTTGTGGGAAATCCCAGGCAACTTACATAGCTCCATTTTCCCCTCACAAACAACCCTGTGAGGAAAGTTAGGTTAAGAATGAGTGAGTAGCCCAACGTCAGTGGGGCTTCATGGCTGAATGGTGAACAAAACCCAGGTGTACGAGCATGGTGTAAATCTGGTAAATTAAGCCACTGTTTGGGTTCTAAGCTATAGTGTAATGTGATGTCTGAACTCAGCCAAAGAATCTAACAGTACCTGAAGGAAGTTGGCTAGCCTGGATAAAAGCATTTAAAGGCATTTTCCCATCTAATTTGTTCACAATAGGGAGTGCTGATGCCGGCTGGAGCGTGGTCACTTTTTTCAGGATGCTTCCTGGAGGCTGTTGGACTATCTAGAGAATAAGTTACATCAACATTTGATGTACTTAATACAGAGAAAGTACTAAGCACAAAGGTACAAACATAAAGGACAATGTAGATGATAACAGGTGCAGCTGAGATATACTTTAGATAGCTAACATACTAAATAACTTAGAAATTTGGGTTCAATGCAGTAGTTCAAACAGGAGAGGTTGTTCTCAGGAAGCCTCACCTGAAACACAACTATGGAATGCTACATAGTATGTGCATTCTCACCATCAGATACATTTTATACAGAATAAAAATAGTTGCTCTCCAACCTATTGCATGGAAATGAACCGTACAGTAAATCCAGCTTTACCAGCTTAGTTTTGGGAGAGCAGTGCAAGAAAGGAATATCCAACAATAACAACAATCTATGAGCAGGATGTCAGTTGGAGACTTACTGTCTCCATCCTATCAAAACATACTTAGACATTGGAGTACATTATGGATACCCACAAATGAATGTGAATGAAAGAACCTAGTTTTCTTCTTCTGTCTCTAGGATTGGACAGTCTGTTGTTAAGGCAGATGCATTCTTTAACCTGTTGATAAATGCTCTGTTTTACATAATCTCTGTGAACTATTTCTTAACACCTCTACTAACATTTCTAGTCAGTCAGTAAGAATGTTCGGTTTACCTACATGAGTGATCATCAGCTTTTTGGCCAGTGTCGAGCAGCTGTAACAATTACAGGGTTTGCATGTCGTGCAAACTTGAAACAAGCTTACCATGGTGCCTTACTTTTGGGTTAGAGGCCTTGACAAGTCATGGCTTGTAATAGGATCTGTCTGACCCAACCTGGGGTGTCATGTCACCAAAGCCCAGACAAGATGACCCATCATGGATCATCCCCAACTCCAAGTGAGTCAGTTGGCAAGAGCAACAAAAGCCCTTTGGCTGCTTCCACAAAGTGGCTAGCAGGTGACTGCCAGAAGCAAGTGTTCCAAGAGTTCACTGGCAGCACTTTGGGATGGCTGGCAAAAGGTGTTCCTCCCACATTCTGCCACAAACCATTTCAGGCTTGCTGCACCTTGACTTTAGTTTTAACCTTTCCTTGAAAGAGATTTGAAAAGGTCGGTTCCCTAGTCTCACAGCCCCCATGGGGTGCCTCTTCAAGGACCTCCCAACAATATCATGGAGGGGCTGGCTATGATCACTAAGAAACAAAGCTGTGCACCTGCCTAAAAAGAATTGCAAAACCCAATTCATAAGCAGTGGAAAAGGGGACATAGAGCAGCAAACTCTTTGATGGGTTTGTTGGTGGTCTCAAGTCCCAAGTGTCCCTTGGTTTTGCCACCAACTTCAAGTAGATAGAAGGGACTAAACCGTCAAGCCCCAAGTCCCAGTTCTAAAGTGAAATATGTAAAGGGCTCAAAATTTCTGTTTTAGCAAGGAACTGTCCAGGTATATGGGGTCCTGAAAAACACAACAAAACAGAAAGCCATTCCAAAGTCCACTTACAGAAAGCTGAACTATTTGGTTGTTGCTTGTTAAATCTAGTCCTTCCTGTCAGTGGGAATCGCTATCAATTTTGAAGGTCCCCCTGACATTAGCAGCAGCATGATACTCTCACAACTGTGGTAGCCTCTGTTGACAGCTGATTTCCCACACAGAAATTAAGGGACTTCTTAGTGAAAAAGGAATAGTCCCTTTCTGCAAATCTCTTGGGGTCTTGCAAGGAGGTGGCAGGTCCAGACACAAATTGGGCAGGACAGCTTATCTGCACACATAGGCAGTATCAGTTATCCAATTCAAGGGACCAATCTCCGCAAGCGCACATGCACCCCAAAGCTTTGCAGAGTTAGTCCCAAGCAAAGTTCTTACCAGCTGCTTTACCTTTATAGCCTGTGATGTCCGAACCGGCTGGGAAAGGAGGGAATTGGGATGTGCAACTCTGATGGTAATTGGTGCCCCAGTAACTGGCATTCCAGTTTGAACAGAAGCTTTTACTGCTTTAGCCAAGGTTGCTGAAGCTGTAGTCGAGGCTGGCTTTACCACTGGAAGGGATGTTGTCATAGCAGATGATGAGACTGATTTTACAGAACTACAAGCAACAAGTGTGGCTGATGAGGCTGCAGGGATATGGACTGGTTTTACACCCTGAAGCGCAGTAGTGCCTGTTGTTACCATTGGTGAGGAGGAGGTTGGACAGACAGCCTTCACCGTACTTATTCCTAGTGTCAGTTGAGTGGAGGTATTAGCACTGGCACCTTGGATGGAAGCTGCATGGACTGGCTGAATGAGTGGGAGAGAGCCAGATTTCCTTGTTAAAGATGTACAGGAGACTGTGCCTGTTTGTGGGGAAAGTATCCCAACTGGAGTCCTAGAAACTGGTCTTGCAGAAAGAAGTGAGGTTGTAGTCACAGGACTGCTATTAGCAACTATGGAAGTAGTTGACATGGCAGTAGTGGAAACAGCTGTTTGTGGTACGGATTGCTGAAGACACTGTTGTATAAAGGTCTCTGTGTTAGGCATTAACTGCCGTAAGGCAAACACACTTTTCTAGGCAAGGAAGGAAACAGAAAATTAGAATTGGCATTTCCCTTTCACAATCCATGCAGTGTTATGCTATGGAGAAAACCCCATTTGATGTTATCAATGCCACTGCCAAATTAAAATGATCAGTAGCAGCCCTGGTAAAGTCTGAAACACAACACATTTGATCGTCAAGAAAGCTTGCCAAAGTTCCAGTTGTTTGCCTTCACAATCATGAACAAACCTGCACTTTAGCAGAAGTCTTAGGCACAATGATGAAATGCTCTGAGGGAAGTCTGATGGAAGCCAGGCCTTTACATCTTACAGGCAGGTGCACAGCCAGCAGTTTTCCTGGGCATCCTATATGTACTAAACATATAACATAGAAACAACCACATCTGCTGGAGAAGGAAGGCATCTGTGTACATCTTTAAGCAAGCTGAACTTGTGAAGTGCATAGCAGGGAATGACCTTCTATCCTGTAGAGCTAATTTTTATCCCACACCTGCCAAATTAACTCTTTGGTTTTAAATTAGCAATTAGAGAGCTGTTCAAAGTTTCACAGCATCGCTGGTCAAACTGTTCAACTTCTGTAGTTTTAGTAGCATGAAATCTTTCTAAGGTGGGATTGTGTAATTGATATTAGCCCAATTCAGACATTCTTCTGAACACAGGTAGGAGAAAACTGTAGGGGACAGAGCTGCACATATAAGGCCCACAGCCAGTGCTTCCACGGGCTCCACTTCAGTTCATGCTGCAGTCAGTGTGAAGAACTTAGATGATTTTCTATGCATTTATGTCTGACCAGGAATATTTTATTGGAGCTCTCAATTACAGAAATTCCTGATAAGAGACTTTTCAGCACATCCACACAGATTTAGGGTGTATCTGCATGTTTAAACTGGAAAGCCCCTCAGGTCCCAGAAGTCCCTGCCCAGCATGTCTAGATGGGGAATACTGGAAGTTCTAGGACTGCTTCCTGCCTAAACTCATTGAAAACTGCACCTTTGAAACCCTCTTTGGATCTTTACACTGGTCACACAATAGCCCGAGGAAGAGCTGTGAAAAGGGATGCTAGCTATGGGGCTTGCATACACACTCCTGCCTATCCCACCATCTTCAGGGAAATGGCAACACTATTTGGCAATAGAATCCATTCATCAACACTGAATAATCTTAATGCAAGGTGCCAGTCCTCAGATTATACCCTATATATCTCTAAAATGAAATTTAAACATTATGCTTTTGGATGTTGTAACTGATCGGTGTTTTTTATATAGTCAGTCCATTTCCATCAAGCTACTAAGAGTATAGCAACTTATAGATCTATAATGAAAACAAAAGTCCAGCTCCATTTGACTGTAGCAGAATACTCCTCAAATTCCATGAGAGCAGCTACATTGTTATTGTAAGCAACCTGAACATGGGAATATGCTCTTAGATTGACCATTGACTTGGAAATAATTGTCAAATGGAGAGGCAAAGCTTACTGCCAAAGGATTAGTTTCAATCAGACTTCACCAATTTGCTCTCCTGCAGACATTTTAGACTACAGCTCTCACCATTGACCATGCTGTTGAAGGCTGACAGAAATCCCAAAGCTCTGAAGAGCTTCAGTTGAGAAAGGCTGCTTTTGACATTGCAAGTTTCTTCAATGGTTAGTATTTGCATAGGAAAGTTGCAGATGACCTGTTCTTCCTTACAACTAGTATTTATCTACTGAGAAGACACAGGAGATTACAGTTTCCTAGCCTTTGTCTCACTGTATCTGATGAGAGGGAAGCCTGTCTGGTACCATAAATACCTAGACTATTGCCTGATGTATGCAGAAAGTTTAACAGTCATAAACTTAATTAAGGGGCATGAAGTTTCAGCTAATGCTTCAAGTCCATCCTCCATGCACTACACATACATAAGCTGAATTGCAAAGAAATCTAGACTAGGTACCAAATTATGTTTTGAATATCTGGAAGCAGAAATGCATACAGAGAGGTAGTACAAAGTGGCATCCTTGCTGCACTCCCTGAAAATATACTCACAGGTTCCTATCTGCCTGTGACACATTTGGCTTGCTGTTGCAGACACAAGGATCCACCTGTCAAGCCAACAACTTCATGCGCTCACAGTACCATTGTAGGCAAGAACAGACGGAATTTCTTTGGGGAGGCTTTAGGTTTCACTTTCCTAACTGTTATCATGCTGCTTTGCTTTACCATTTAATTGTCCTGGATCTCCAAACCAACCTTTCAGCAGAAAGGCCAGAAACTTCACTACATAAAAAGCATACTTGAAATGTAGAATATATTGATCAAGACATACCTTCAGAAAGGGTACTAGATTTGGCTGGGGAGAAGATTTCAGCTCAATGTACAGTTTCTTGGTAAATTCTTCAGGTTCAATTTTAGCATCCTAGGTAGAATAAAATTAATTGTAGCACAAATGCAATGTGTTCTGCCTCTGAATATGCCCACAACAGAGCCCAGCAGCTCACTGACATTCTAGGACTAATGAAGAACTTGACAGGCTGCATATTTTATTTGACTACATTATGAATTAAATAAAGGTTATATGCCTGCTGTGAACAGTATTCTGTTTAAGACCAATTTTCACAGGTAAGGAACAAGCCAAAGGGGCAAATGAAGGAGGTGGATTTCCAAGTTATTCCTGGAAATGCACTTAGATGAGAAAAAAAATACTTGGCAGCACACATGCCTTGAGGGAGGGAACTGTGCTATAAAATACTTCCTGCTACATGACTACAGAAAGATGGTTCTACACAGTAATCGAGTCTCCTTTCGACTATCTTAGAATATAAAGCTTACAGTCTTGCTTTCAGGAGCATGACAATGAGACAAAGCAAATCAATATCTATTGTTTTTATCCTCTTTTATTTCCATTTACTACTGGCATTTGTACCACAAACAGATATACTTAAGAGGTACTGCCTTGTACCCGACCTATGTGGGTCAAACCAATAGTTATGGTAGCGTTACTGAACACAATTTCACTATTCTACAGTAATCTTGCTAAATAAAATGAGTTGAATGCCAAGTCAACCTTATAGCAGTTATGACACAATAAGCTGCAGGTCTCTAAAACAGGGTGTGGAATCTTGGGCTCAACTAGGAGGGGTGGCCAACCTGGCCCTTGGGTTGAAAGAGATGACCCAATGGCACACGCAATCAATAGAATACGTGCACTAGCATCAAAAAGGGAACAGTGACTATGGCCAAAAAGACTGTCCAGTGATGGTTCTGTGTTTGAACAGTGAATAGCAGGAGACATGATAGAATAAAATAATGCATAGTGTGGAGAAGACGGAAAGGAAGAGATTTTTCTCCCTCTCCCATAACACTAGAACCTGGAGTCATCCATGGAAGAGAAAACTACTAGAAAGCAGTGACAGCAGCAGAACTAGAAGACACTCTGTACTAGTGGAAGGAGCGCAACTATCAAACCACTTCTAGGTACTTAAGGATGAGACTGGAGGAAAGCCTGCGGAAGAAGAATAACTGGGTGGCACATGGAACAGCAAGCAAGAGGCAGCAGATCAGTCAAACTGGGCAGTGAATGAAGGCCTACAAGAAGAGAAGAGTGGTAGTTGTGGAAGACTTCCTGTTGCATGGGATGGATACCCATGTATGTCACAAAGACCCATGGGCTTGCCAAGCACACTATCTCAATGAAGGACAGATTACAGGTGAGAGTTAAGGATTGCCAATACTCATAAAGTTCAATGACTCTTACCCCTTCCTTCTCATCCATGTTCCTCATCCAGAAACAAATGATCCTGCCAAGCAAGGGTTCATGTCAGGCTTTGAATCTTTGGGAAGGAAACCCAATTAACTTTGTGACTCAGATTGTCTTCTCATCCATCCAGTACTTGGAATAGGAATAGAAAGGGAAAATAAAATACTCCTAGTGAATGCCTGGCTATGAAGATGATGTGGGCTACACTTCCTGGAAGATGGATTGCTGGTAATGGACAGCGGAAAATGTGTTTGGCTACAGCATGAAAAAATTCATCTGAAGGGTTTTAAGCTGAATTTTACAGGGAAGAGAGATGTAAACTTGGGAATAACAATGGACAAAGGCCTATGTACCACAAGAGAAAGAGCAGCTCTAATGGCTCTCAGTAACAGTTTTCCAAAAATGTAGGAAGGTAGTTTATATATTAAAAAATGGGGGCTTCCATTTCTATACACAAATACTCAGAGTGTGCAAAACAAACAGGATGCACTTGAACCCTTAAGAAGAGTGAATGCAACTTTAAATGAATACAACTGAAACTTGGTGGAGGACTCCTATGACTGGAATTCAGCAACTGAAGTTGCTCAGGAAGAATGAACAGAAAGGGAGGCACAGTCACAGTATATGTTAAATGGTATAGTATATGTTAATATAGTATCTCTGCATACTATTCCAAACACAGCCCCCCCAAGAAATTCCTGACATGTTGCTGATAGCGTCTTCTTACAGAAAGAAGGAATGAGAGGATTAGCTATCTTAGCTTGATTCTAACAAACAGGGATAACCTAGTGGGTAAAGTGGAAGTTATGGAAACTCTAGGGAAAAGTGACCATGCAGTACCTGAATTCTTGATTCTAAATAAGCAAAAGCCAAGCATAACAAAACATGTACCCTGGATTTTAGGAATGGCAATTTTAATAAACTCAGGACAATGGTAAATAAGGTTTAATGCTAAGCAATTCTAATGAGAAAGGAATTCAAGATAGGTGGGAATTAAAAAAAGAAAATTCTAAAAGGCACAATTACAAACCATTCTAACAAGGAGAGAAGGTAACAGAAGCCCGTGTGGCTTCACAAAAGCTTACAGATGAACCGATAGCAAAAAAGGTGCCAGGAAAGTTAAAGCTGAGAATGAACTGAACTGAGCTTAGCAAGGGATGCAAGAGATGCTAAAAGAATTCAATTTCTATGTTGCCTCAGTCTTGTCCCAAAAGAGGATGTATGAGCTCCATGACAATGTTGAAATACAAGCTGAAAGGGGAGAATTGTGGCTTGAGATTGATAGGCAAGTAGTCAAGAAACACCTCATTACTTGGAACAAGTTCAGATCTCCAAGGCCATAGGGACGACATCATAGATTAATAAAAGGACCAGCAGAAGGGCTCTCAGAACCACTATTATCACCAAGGTCATGTAAAGTGTCAGATGACTAGAGAGGGGCCAATTTTGTCCTCATCTTCAAAAAGAGAAAAAGCAACCTGCAACTTCAAGCAAGTGAGACCAATATCATTCCCTGGGAAAATTTTGCAGCTGACCAGAAAAATTAGTTTGCAAATACCTTGAAAACTGTGATTACTAGGATCCAACAAAGATTTGTTAAGAACAGATCCTACTGGATTAATCTGATCTCATTCTTTGATTGGATAATTCCTCAGTGGACTGTGGGAATATTGTGAAGATAAGCTATCTTAACTTCACTAAAGCTTTTTACAAAGTGCCCCATAATAACCTGATTACCAAGCTGGTTCAAAGTGGCCTAGATAGAACAACTGTCCATGGACCACAGTCGTCTACAGAAGCAGTTGACTAAAGAACACTTCTCAATGACACCTTCTAAGTGTGGAAACCCAAGTGGGATACCACAGTGTTCAGAACTGGAACTAGTGTTTGACATTTTTATTAATGATGTGGACAAAATGGTCCAGGAAATGCTTATGAAATTTGCAGATAGGACAACATTGGATGGTATAGTCAGTACTCTAGAGGACAGAAACAAAAAGTTAATTTGATAGGCTGGAGTGCTGGACTGAAAAGAAACAAAATGAAATTTAACAGGAACAAATGCAAAGTTTTGCAGCTAGGCAAAAGAATCCCAATGCATAATTAGAAGATTGCTGAGCCAAGTATCCCCATCTTGTAAGTGAGAAGGGTCTCAGAACTGATGTAGATCACAAACTTAAATAAGTCAAGAATATGATGTGGCTGCAAAAAGGCATATGGTATTTTAGGCTGTATAAAAAGTAACACTTCCAAATCACATAAAGTACTATTTCCCTTCTACTCAGCTTCTAGTTCTGGGCACAAGTTATGAAATATGCAGATAAACTAGAAAAGGTTCAGAGAAGGGCAACAAAGATGATCACAGTACTGGAAACAAAGCCCTATGAGAAGCTGAAAGAAATGGCATGTTCAGCCTTGAGAAGACTGAGGGGAGATATGTTAGCACTCTTCAAGAGCTTAAAAGGTTGCCACAAAGAAAAAGGCTAGATTCTCTTCTCAATTATCCCAGAGTGAAGACATGAAATGGGGTCAAATTAGAGGCCAGATGCCAGATGTGCAGGAGGTTGGTCTTGATGGCTTAAGTGGCACTTTCCAACTCTACTTCTCTATTGTATGCTTCTCTATTTCTATTGTAAGTAATGTATGTATACTTGGGAACATCATAGAAAATCTGAAAGAATCACTTCAAAATGCCATCATTCCCCCTCAAGCAACACTTTTTCCAGTGCAATTTCCAATATTCTCCCTTCCCCAGGAAGTTTGACAATAAGTTGTTCTCCTTCCCTCAGAATGCACTATAGAGAACTTGTAGTGCAATTGAACTACTAATCATCAAATAACTGATGAACAAAACAGCCAAGGGCAAGAGTTGTGTGAACCCATGAAATGCCTCTGATATTATAGTACATCACGTATGTAAGGTTATTATACCTAATTGCTCTCTTCTATATCACACCAAGGACTGAAGATGCATATAAGAAGCACAATGAGTTTCGACAATTGCAGGGTTTTCTAGATGCAATATGCTTAAGAGTGCAAGCCTGGGCACAGCTGAAGTCCCAGTGAAATCACTTTCCAGACAAGGCATTTAGGATTAGGGCAAAAATACTTGCAGATGAACTTTTACCAACAGACTTTGAACCAGGTTCTTCACATTCTGCCCCATTTCTGGTGCTTGAGGCCCACTGCATGCCAGTTTTATTAGTGTTGCTAGAAAGTTTTTGCACTTTTTCACGTTTTCCAGCATATCCTGACAAGAAATCAAGAACAAACAAATTAATGCACCTATTTCAAGCATCCTTAAGTGGTGCTGAGGTAATCAATCTTAGCACTTACAGTAGAGATGCTGGTCTGGTCTATTGTTGTGTCTTCTGTGTCAGGAACTGGCTTTGGAATGACAGTCAGTGTAGAAGAATCAGAAGCAAGAGTCTTTGCCGATGGCCCTGTAACCAAAGGCGTTCCAGTTGCATGTGTGGCAATACTATTTGTTGAGGCTACCGGCTGAAAGAAATTACATAGTGCTTTACTAGTTAATTTCATTTTTTATAGGAACAAGCATTCCAAGAGTGGCTGTTACATTCATCCAAGCCATGTTAACACTTCTATAAAGTGGTGCTAACAAGGCTTAACTCCAAGATGAGGCAGCTGCACGTGTAGGGGCTTCCTAACTCTTGCAGAGATATCTAGGAATATTGTGTATGAAAGGGAAAACCAAAGACAAGACATTGTCTTCAATGGCCAAACTGTGGATCTCTCCCACAGAGGGGCAGTCCAGCAAGCTACCCTCTCTAAGCAAACCTGGAAACCATACACAGGTTGGCCTTTAATTTAATTGTCTTTACAATCACTTTTTAGCTGTTGTGTTTTGTCATCTAAAGTCTGCCATTACACTGCTTTATTACATGTTGTTTTATTGCTCTAAATTTCTGTAGGCTCCCTAGAAGGCAGGGTTATCAATATAAGTGACCACAAATTAGGTAAGAGAATGCTCCAGCACCAGCTTTCATGCTCCACCTCAGGTAGCTTTATCAGACCATCCTTTCTCTTGATCCCCGCTTGCTTCAGCCCCATACAGAGATGTGCTATTTCTATTCTCCTTACCTATTCCAGTGCAACTATTTTCTTTTTGCTTTTCAAAGTGGACTCACCACATTGGTATTTTACTATGGATGCTCCTTTCTCCACTTCTCACCAAGGCTTCATCCCCGCTCCCCACATTTTGCTGCATCCTGTCCCCCAGTTACCTTAGCTGCTTGCTTGCTTCAGCCATCTACAAGAGCCACAGCTGTGTCAGAGAAAGGTATTCTCTCTCAGTTCACTTGGCTGATTACAGAACTGCTCAACAGGCTATTCATATTAGAGACACTCAGCCTTGTTGTGTTCTAGCCCCTACAGCTCTGTTCCTTAATGGGAGGAGATCCTTGAAGACTTGCCACCCCCAGGCTCTGCATGTCCCGCAAACTAGGTATTGGATTCCTCAGATTGGATTTTCAAACATCTTTCAAATTCACACCAGGCAAGTTGTTCAAGTGAAGGCAAACAGATAAGTTAACACAGAAAATTGAATGGGTAGATTGTGCAATACCACAGTTGCCAGACATGCATGCAAATCACCTTATGTCAAAGATTAAAAATTAAAAATAGAGGTACCAACATTAGTAATGAAGCTGACCAGTCTGTTGTTCCATGCCCCACAAGACGACACTGCGATAGACCAGTAGTGGGCAATAACGACTACAGCAGGCAGCTACACAGGATGTGTGCAACGGGTATCAGGATCAGGGCCTGAGTAACATCGCAAGTGCCTGCAGAACTAGGAACATCCTTGCAGGGAACAACTGAGGAGCAATTATGCAGAGCAGCTGTAAGCCATGGAGACCAACATAAAAGCCTTTCTGGCACTGCTGTTCTTTGCCACAGCAAAGCAAGTTGTTCTGGTGAGTCTTTGTGCTCTGGCCCTTGCATCTCTGAACCCTGTTCCTGTTGTTCTAACCTTGTTCCAGCCTTGGTCTAACTGAATGCCTCCTCTGGCTTGACCTTGAACTGGCAACTTGAACTTGCTTCAGGTCCCCAACTGGTTGTGAAGCCTCACCATGCAAAGGTACCCTGGTCCCAGCATTCTGCCTGCCCAGCCGCTGCCCATGCCCAGGCCATTACATTGGGTTACATGGGGAAAGCATCCATCTTTCCCAATGCATTTTAATTACATTGGCAAGTGCTTCTTTTCATACAGGTCACCAGATGGAGATAGGATGACATGCTTATGCCACTCTCCCATTTTGTTAACACTGCAATAAAATCATGTATCAGCTGTAAGAGTCAATGCCAGAAAATAAGATAAACAATACCTGAATTATAACAGGCTTCTTAACAGTTGAGGTAACTGAATGAGTTGTTCCAGACACAGTTTTGACAGGAGCTGCTAGTACTTTAACTACCTGAGTTCCAGAATTCTTTGGGAAAGGTAAGAGAACAGATAACATACAAAAAAGAATTAAAATAAAGCCTCAGTAGTCAAATGAACACATGGCTTTTCCTAACATACTTGGAAGTTATTGCATAGTTTAAAATAACACAGAATTTATCTAATACTCTAAGATTTCCAAGCACTGAATAACTAAAAAATCAAAATACAAATTTAAGACCAAATTAAACCATTTAATGCCTGATCAGTATGGGATTGTCAGTATGGGATATTTTTATTTATTTATTCCTTAAAACAGCCTTCAGCAGGTGCCAAAAACAAGACAATGCTGGTGCTTGCTGAACAGGCTCCATGTGTGTGCAGAGTCCCACAAAGACCAAAGAAGTACACAAGTGCTAGGTCGATCTAAACACACAGAGATTAGTGTCTTAATACTGGGCAATGAAGCAAGGTCAAGGGTACGCATGGACGGACAGCAGTTGAAGCCACACCCTCCAGCCAGGGATCACTGATGAAAGGCCCCTAGACTTGCCCTTTATTCAGCAGCCTCTCACGTTGGCCCATGTATAGGTGGTGGTGAGAAGGTAAGCTGCCCCTGCCTGCTTTCTCACCGGCTCGCCACCTGCCAAGTAAGCAAGTGGTAGAAATGAGGAGGAGGAAAAGTGGCTGGTGACAATGGCAGCAAGAAGGTAAATTCACTGAGTAAGGCGGCCTATTGAGGTTGCCATGCCCAAGGGCCCACCAAAAGCTGGAGCCATCACACCAATTAATGGTGGCTACATGTTTAAAATGAAGCATAGAGATGTTGTGCCTAGGTGGAGCAGGGTTATGACTACATGAGTACATGTTTACATTTGCATGTATGGAAGCAAATGTTTTACCGTCAATATATTACATTTGTAAGCACACTGAAAGGCAAGAATTGAAAAACCTTATGCTATGGCCTCACTAAGATTTCTTTTAAAAGGATTTATTTGCAACCCACCTTTATTAAGAAAAACTGCACTCTGCATGGCTTACAATCACAGATAAGACTGATTAACAACACTACTAAAACAAATGCATCACAGTCACAACAACCCCATATAAACTGTGCCAGCAGAAAGACAGGAATCCCAAATCTAGACAAGACCCACCACATTCAAACCTTTATTAATAAAAATGATAATTTGCTAATCTGACTCCCATGAAAAATGTGCAGCAGCAAGACTATTTAGAAATAGAGTGCAGAACTACCTGTACTGTCTGTATTTTGACTGTAGATGAATTTGTAGGTATTGACCATCGTACAGTTGCATTATTTTGGGCTTGCCCTAGTGCTTGTTGAGACAGCAACATCAACTGACCAGTGTTACTTCTGACAAGAACTGCTCCTGCAGGAAAAGAAAACATCAGATCTTGCTCTTTCCTAAGAATGCACATTTAAGCATATACGCCATAATTTTCTTAGCATATGAATCATGCTAAACAAGACATCCTTAACACACTCTGTACTGTATTTGATACAATAGTGTAGAACTTCTATAGCACTGCATATTTTCTTTCTAGGTTGCTCTTTAAAACAGCAGACTACCACATTTTTGCAGCAACCCAATTAGTGTTATGACAAGTGTAGCTTATATTTTGACCTCATAAAAATCTATCAAGCATATTTAAGAACAAGAAAACCAATTCAAAATTAGCTTGCTCATGGGTCTTTGCAGTCAGAACTTGTAAATGGATGTTTCAAGTCCTCTACAGTTATTGAAGTATTATTAAACACAACTGGTTTGGCGTATTACCAATTTGATGCCAGTTAAAGTCTGCTTCCACAAAAACCTTAGTCCAGTATTTGACACCAGCATAGTCAATTTTATTTAACATGCTCCAAAAGCTAATATGACTGTCACAATGGATAATTGAATGTTTTGTTCACTTCTGAGGTGTATTTACACCTACCAGTTCTTGTAGGGGAGAAACTTTAGTGTTGACAGGCAAAGCCCTTTTGCTGTTCTTTGCAATTAAATACCCTGATACAGCAATAAGGCAGAAGTGAATCTTTATGAACAAATGCAGAAAGCTGCATTTGTTACAAGCAGGTTTCTCCCATTCAGTAGAGCTACTAGGATGAGTTCACACCAAAACAGCTGTTCTTAGGACAGACCTTGAGACATGCCATATGCAGACACTTTAAAGGTATCCAACTAGGAAATCCTATACAGACTGAAAACTTGATTCTGTTTGAGCTCTTGTATATGTGACACATAACCACTCTCTGGTAGTGGGCATCCCTGAAAAGCACTACAGATTTGATACTTCTTCCCAGCAAAAGATTAGTGACAGGTGACTGCACCTATTATTCACTGAGCAGCATTTAAGTGATCATTGCTCAAAGGTAAAGGGCACTGCTTCCATATTGCCAGTGCTACTTACCGTCAATGCATCAGGAAAACAGTTCTTAACATCAGTTATTATAAGTACTTTATATTTGAGCACTTATTTAGGCCAACGAGTAAAGTAGTTATTCTATATTGTTACACAATTCAGAAGCCATGGATGCCAAGACAATAGAAACTGATGCTATTAATATTCAGAGTCAACAATATTTAGCTTGTTTCAACCACTTTAATTAGCACATTGTTATCAGATGTGTGAACAGCTCTAACTTTTTAGAAAGAACTCTCAAAAAGCAGGGGTGGAGGGCAGCTCTCCATCTGGTTTGAAAGAAGTCCTAATATAGGTCTTGTGAATTAAGCCCTAGGCATTTACTCTGCTCTTGAAATGTCACTGAGTGCTCATACCAGCCTTTTGTTTATAGACAAACAACCCTAGGACCTACTATTTTAATGCTGACTTGTCATTCACCTACATTTGTGATCTTAGGAAATACGATGCTTTTCCTGCAAATATTTCTATGTATACAGACACAGCTACCCAGTTAGCATTTCCTATATTAGAGCCAGAGAAGCATATTACAAGTTTGTTGAGATGCCATTCTGGAACACCATCATTTGAAAGTCTTGGGGCACAATTCACTGCACATTTAGTTAGGCTGGCTGGGAAATGCTGGGAGCTGTAGACTACTTTCCTCTCTAAATATGCATGGGGATTGCACTCTAAAGTGCTCTTTAAATTGCATTCTTTAAGGACAGTGCAACACAGGCTGCAACAAAAGCAAGAAAAACTACCACTGGCACAATGCAGTATGCCCAGGTGGATAGTTTGGGAAAGGACGGCATGCAGCTGAATCTCTGGGTTGATCTGCCACTGAATATTAAACATAGAAACAGAGCGAGTCAGAAGGGGCCTCCCGGGCTATCTAGTCTGACCCCCCTGGCTCCAGCGGGCTCTGCTCACGACATGCCCATTGGGATGGTAAGTAGTGGTTAATCCATACTGCACTATTATTTCTAACTAAGCCTTCCACTCTGCATCATCATAAAAAGGGCTGACAAAATGGGGAGAGATATGTGCCTCCTTGCTGCGATGTTCAACACATATACAGCAGACTGGTTTTTGAAATAGTGCCAAGAGAAATTACTTGCTGCTTACCACTAGAGCCAGAGGTCTGAGCAGCCCTCCCCCAACTTTCCTGATGTCCTCCAGATGTGTTGAGCTACCACTCTCATCATTTCCAGCTAATATGGTCAATACTAGCTGGGGACGGCGGAACCTGTATCCTATCTGAAGGAAACCAGGTTGAAGAAGAGAGAACTGGAAGTGATTCAAGAAGGGACTTGTTTCCCACAATGTATACACCTTCCTGCTGTTACAACATCTCCTTTGGCCAAACCACACATGAAACATATTATTCTGCAAATCCGGTTTACCAGTAGTGAGAGCGGGATGAGTGTCAGAAGAATATACAAAGCAACCTTATACTGAATCAGATCTTTGGGCCATCTGGTCCAGTACTAGTGATGCTGGCTGCAGAAACTCCATGGTTTCCAGGTGGAGGTTTTCCCTACCCTGCCTGGAGATGCCAGGGCTTCAGCATGAAACTCCTTCCATGCAAAGCATGGATTCTATCATGCAGCTTCACATCACAAGCAGAGGCTTAAGTTTAGCACAAACTGTCTGTGAACACCCATGAGGTAGGGGAAGGAAACTCCAACAGTCAACATTTTTCCAAGTAGGAAACCGAGTGTACTGCTTTATAGCCTCATTTATTCTCTCAGCTACTGACCACTGCAAAATAACTGGTAAAATGAGTAGCAAACAGCCTCGAATAAGAGGAGGATCTGGAACAAGCTGGAGAAAGAATAGACGGATGGGGCCATACATGACACAGCGACAGCAGCAGTGGCAAGAACCATGGAGGAAAAGAGGAGGTTGTTTTGAATGTAGTGACAGTGCATGCAATGAGACACTATAGTAGAAAATAAGGGATAAAAGTGTAGGAAAGGGTTAAACTGTTGCTTTTGCAGAAAATAGCAGGTAATTGTCTTTTTGCAGCTGGCTATCTCAAAGAGAATAAAAAGGTGGAGGGGTGAAAAAGATAACTGGCTTGAAAGGAAGTTTACTACTTCCTATCTCATCTTCCCAGTAGTTTGAGACAGCGGGTTGCAGGGCAAAACTGAGTAAGGTCAAGATGAACTAGCGAACTTACAGTGAGTAGTGCACATGCTTAATAGGCTTATGAATAACTCACACACCTCTCATAGGTAATGGGCTTATTAGTATAAACATGGGGTGCATGAGTGGGTGCGGGAACATATCAAGGAGTAGATGGAGAAGATTGTGACGACCTAGTGGCCTACCCAATAGGTGAAAGGGAGAGGGACTATGCAGATGGGATAGGGAATGTAAGGCATGCTTTTGGCGTTAAGGGTGCGCCTGCTCTGTGGGACACCCGCCACTGCAATCCCGATAATAAACTTAGTGCTGCTTGAATTCATGTCATGAATTTATTCTCTTGAGGAACAAAGTACAAGAGTGATTCTCACAAAAGGAAGTTTAGAAAAAAATCAGCAAAGCCAAAAGACCCAGGAGCCTGATGCACGCCTTGTCACTTGCTAATGTAAAACGGCAACCTTCATTCACAAACTTGGAAACAAGCTTTGTCATGCATGTTGGGGTTTACCCTTAACAAGTTTGCATACGAATTGGTCACAGGAATGTTCCTTTTGGTATCCATTTTTAAGGACTACATAAAGTAGAACACAAGGCAGCCTCATAACACTTTTCCTGCTTTCTTCCCTACATTGACATTCACATAGGCAGTCTAAAAGCCCCAGAGGCACTTTTAGGGTCATGTGTCAAAAGGCCCTCAGATTAAGGCATAGTGCCCAACCAGACTAAAAGCTATTATGATCCTTGTCTACTAAGTGAAGGCTATACAATATTGCCATCTAATGGTACAACTAATAAGTGTCCTTGTTTTCATAAAATGTGTTTGTCTCAGGAGCGTGAGCACATGGCTAAAGCTAACAAGGCCACTGTACACAGATTTCAATGCTTCCCTGGAATCCTGTTGAGCTAAAGTGGGCACTATCAGCGAAAGGACCAATATTCTACTTTAGAATATGTGTATGTGGATAAATGAAGGCTGCCATGCTAGTTTACAGAGGAAAAAAATCCAAAATCTGTAGCTGGTCAATATAGGACCAACCAATATTCCATAAAAATGTGCAAACTTTTCAATTTTCAAGAACTGGTTCCAAAAAAGCAGATTGCAATGCACCGAGAGGTCTAATTTAGATTACAAATCTCTATTTAGAGACTGAATCTCTCTATACTGTGGACCTACAGTCACAGCACCTGGCCGAATTTTAGGACTGCACTATTTTTTCACCCACCTCTGCTTGTGGCTACCTTTGCATGAAAACAACCCCATCTTCAAATCAGGGTATTACTTTCCTTAATTTAAACTATGTATGTTATTGAGTTGTCATTTCTAATATTTACAATGATTTTTTTTAATTAGAACTTGCTTGGCCAATTAAAGCATGTTGAATAATAAAAAAATGGATTTCCCTCCTAAATGAAATATTTCAATTCAACAACTTTGTTGTATTTACATTCCACAACATTAACACGGTGATCTGAGCAATCGTGATCCAAGACAGGGGGATGGGGCGGAGGCTGTCTAAACACTGATTCTCAGCTATGAGAATGAATCTCTTAACTGAGAATCTGCACTCAAATTCCCTCTTCCCCAGACAGAGTGGAAAGAAACACACTGGCTGCTTCTCCAAGGTCATAAATGCAACATCAGAGAAGAGCTTTGGAGGGAGGGCATGGGAGGGGGAAGATCAGTGCCACCAAAATACAATGTATCCTTATGGGATCTCAGTCCGCTTCCCTCTCACTGCAGTGTTCCATTCTTGGAAAGCTATAGCAAACAAAACCTAGCACACTATTTCTGTACACATTAGTGAAACCAGAATATGTATTACTATCTAAGCGAGCTAAAGGTTCCAGAGCAGCAGCTGTAACCGAACTAATTCCATTCAATTGGATTATAACAAGTTCTGAAAAACAGTCATCCAGGACAATTAACCAAGAGAAAAAACAGTATAAAGGCGGTGTATACTACCAATACCACATTCAAGTAACTTAGAAGAAAAAATAGCACAGCATACACTGTGATTATGGGTGGTATTTTTTTAATTCTGTTATTATTACATTTTATTGCACTGTATTGTTTTAATCAATTTTAATTGTGCCCATAATCCATTTTAAGTGCCACTTTTGGTAGGAAGCCAGGGCACAAAGAAAATCAATAACTAATAGCTCAAGTTCAGCACACACAGAGTAATGTATCTTGCAAACTACCCATGAACAGTCAACTACAATACTGCTGCCCTTCAGCATGCATTTTATATATTCTTAGGAAATGATTTGAGGGCCCCAAGACATTGATTGATGGGGGAGAGGGGGTGGCGGCAGGTAGAAAAATCTAGATTTCCAGATCCAAGGTCAGACTCAGCACTCTGATCTGGGAGCTGAGTACTGGTATTTGAATTTTGTACTCTCTTGCAGCTGACAGAGAACTGTACCTGTTGTTTTCCAGAGTTGGAGAAACAACCCCATAGGGAGGCTAAAGGTGGCATTTCAGGGGGAGGGAAGAGACTAGGGAAGCCAAGATAGGAGATACACTGAAGCCACCGCAGGGTCTTTCCCTCCTGTCTGAAACATTGTCAGAACAGAAAAAGGTCATCCTACAGAGAGAGTGTTGAGATAAAGATTGCATGCACCACTCTTCTGGCCCTGTACTGGATGAGCATGTGAGCCTCTAAATTCAGCAACTCTCATGCATCTCAATTGGACTGCACCTTTACAGACTTGAAATGTAAACCAAATACTTTGCTAAGCAGGCAGGTTCCAGCATGTAGCTTCTGGTTCTTGAAACATAAAAAAGAACCAGGTTTTAGACTGACTGATTTTGCTGCTATGGGAAGGAGGCATGAGATAGTATTCAGAAACATACTTTGCAAGCATGGGTAAAACCTCAGGATCCCCAGTTTAAAAGGATCCAGTAGCATGCAAGAACCTGAAAAATCACTGCCAGTCACAGCAGTGTTAGGCAAGATGCAAATTATATATATTGGTACACTTTAATTCCCAAAGCTCCTAGTTTGGTACCTGAGCCTCATTAACAACAGTCAGTCTTGCCAGCAGAGACCAACTGCAGTTTCCAACATAGGCTTTGTACCAGTGGAAAAGTACTTCCATTCATCTAATGAGGGACCTTCAATTCTTACGGGTCCTCTGTCTGTTGCTGTCCCTGGCTTATAAGTGATCATCCTGATGTTGCTCCATTTCATTGTCTTTTTCTCTAATACTTGTTCTAAGCCGAAATTGTTTCATTGTATTATATACTTTCAAGTGTGTATTTCAGTATTTTGACATCAACTAAGTAGGAATGTTGTCTTAAGATGCACACAAGTACTATTCCTAAGGAATACCCAAATAATCACACTGTTTGAGAGTCCCCAACTCTCAGAGCAGCTTTCCAGAAGGCAGGGTTAGAACTGCAGCAGATAAAGACATCAAGTATATTTTGATCTATTTTCACATAAGTTGACTTTATGGCAAAATCCAGACTTAAAAATTGGTAAGAATATGTTTTTGCAGTGAACTTAAATGGATAAATTAATCCTTACTTTGAATCAATAAGTAGAGAGGAAGACAAGGATTAGTTTGCCATTTTTGAAGATGCATGCCAGATAAAATTAGCCTACTATGGGTGAACAAGAATACTTGCAATTACAATACCTGTTTCACTAAAAGTTGGCCCCACAGCTTTTAAAGACTCGAAACTTCTCAGCTACTGGAAACATTTTAAGGCTGATCAGTCATATTAACCCAGGATCCAGATTTCCAAATACTCAATGGGAATGAATGTGATATGGAGGGTTTTAAGCAGAATACAATGGGTAATAGGACTGCCCTATACCAACCTGTCAATGGATTTTTGTTCTAGCATCTATATGCTTTCAGGAGGAGTACAACCCTTCCAGAGCAAGATGAATCTCAATTCCCAAGTGTGACTTTCTTCTGAAAAGCAGCACCTTCAGCTTTCTCTGAATTTGTCTAAATTTGTCTAATCCAACCCTTTACAAATCCCAGGCAATATTCAAGGAAATCAACCACACCCCTGATGTTGGGTGTACAAAAGAGCAGTAGAGCCAGTGTCATCTTCATATTGGTGACACCTAACACCCAAGTTCTGTCTGACTTCGCACAGCAATTTCATGTAGATATCAAAAACAGGGAACAAGGTAGACCCATATGGGAATAATAGGCACAGGTGTTTAAGAGCCAACTGCTTAACACTATATTACAAAGAACACACCTGACCTGATAGGTGATCTACAAGAATGCTATAGTTAATGGTACTGAAAACCACTGAGAAGTCCAGGATTACTAACAGGATTGCATTTCCTCTACCCAATTTCTGGTGCAGATCAAGTCAACCAAAGGAGTCTCAGTTCCATATCCTGGCCAGAAACTCATGGAAATGTATCCAGAGAATCAGTATCCAGATGTACCTGGAATTGTAATGGCACCAGTTGCAATTTCTTCAATCACCATGGCCAGAAATTGTACATTTAAGACAGGTATATACTTAATTTCTGGGTCAAGGGAAGGTTTCTTTAATAAAGTGATTACTGCCTCCTTTGATCAAGCAGGGAGAGCTTCTGCCCACAAAAAAGCATTAATCACCTGTTAACCATGGCAACAGTTCTGCCTTGGTTGATTTCATCATCCAGGAGGCAAAATGGTCAATTAAAGAGATGGTAGTCCTTACCACAACTGATACCCTGCCTAAATTATTGAGATTTACAAGTTGAAAAAGCACCCAACACAATAGGGAAAGAAGTTACCAAAGTTTCACTCACCTGACCTAACACTGTTATGGCAGACTGGAGAAGCAACTTTATCCCCAAAGTGGGAGCCATGATCAGCAGAAATAACTGCAAAAGATATCCTTTTATATTCAAATAGTTTCAAGTTCAATAAAGACAAATAACTTCATTAGAAGATACCAAGTGGAAACCACAAGTAGCATCTGAACCATGTCAGAGATTTACTGTGTGATACATTTGGCCTCCATGTAACTATGGAGAGAAGTGACAGTGGGTAAGCTCAAACATAACACTAAGAAATACCTTGTGGCATTCCCTGAGCATGGAATCTCACCTTCTGTCCTGGGTTCTCACAGTCACATGTTAAACTACTTCATAGAAGTAGTTTCCACACATCATCTCCATCTTCCCTCCAAATGGCAGCATGTGTCCCATCAGTCCCTGTGGCTGAGAATAATTCCCAGGATGCAACAGTCCTGCCTGCCCCACCACATGCTCCCATCGGTGTGTTCTCAGCCAGTCATCACTTTCCCCTTCTGTTTTACAAAGTCACCACCTTCCCATTTGAGCACCTGCTGCTGCTGTAGTGAGTGAACCTGACTGCCACTCCTTGAGGGCAACCTAGGGTCATCATAACTGAAGATGAGAACCTTGAAGATTCAGAGATGGTAGTATAGGGATTTCAGAGAGACGCAGAGGCCTTTGAAGCGAGGCCTCAAGGTTGCCTACAGGTTCCCAGGCTGACCAGGTGAGCAGGAATATTTTGGAAGAGATGGGAGGGATTAATGAAGTAGAAGAGGGAGAGTCCTAGCCTTGCCCATTCCCCACTCCATACAAGGTGCTGGGAGAGGCAAGTTGCCCAGTTAGAGGGTTTTGCCTAAATCTTGCTGGCTGGCCCTTCACCAGCAGGGACCACCCTGAGGGTGGAGCCCACATAGTTACTGAAAGAAGGATCTTGGGGAAGAAGTGTCCACTTTTCTTGGTATGAGCAGAGGCGAATCTTCCAACTCACTAGAGGGTTTTTAGAGTTGCTTTGCCTTGTAGCTGGAAAGTGACAATAAAGATCTGCATTACAAAGACACTATGTGGTGTTTTGGAGCCTAAGGACAAGGCGGCTAGGGCCAAGCTCAGGACAGCTCCTGCTATACCCCCTGCAAATGTATACGGTCCCACTCACATACCTCTCCCCTCTCCCTCACTGCACATATGCCCAAAGCTCCCCCCACAATATGGAGCATCTGCACACACTGCCAGGACTGCCTTCCCCTGGCAGTTCAGCACACAGTGGAAAGCAGCATGGGCACCAGTGCCAGGCACAGAGGAAGAGTGCTTCGCAGACCAGGCCTCCCTGAGAGTGCCTCCCCTGGGGAACTCTGCTGGCAGAATAGCAGAAAGGGGGCAGGGAGTGTGGGGAAACCCCCCAGATTGTTGTGGACAGGGTGGGTCCAGGGCAGAGGAGGGGGGAAGACAGTAGGAAGCACAGGCTGCCTGGAATGCTCACCCCTATAGCAATGCCCCACATGCTGCCCATGTGATCCTTGTGAGTAGGGCAGGAGGCTTGGAGGGAGACCAGGGCTTCCCTGCATAACCACAGCATTTAGCATGTGTAGACATTGTCATAGTGAAATTGCAAGAGAGCTAGTGAAGCTTCTATTCATACCAACAGAATTCAATTTAACCTGCAGATCTTCTAGGCCGAGTATTACATTTCCTGCATACTGAAGAGACAGAAAGTACACACCAGAGTCTGAAAACTGCTTTTTATCTTGTCAGGTGTCAAAGAAAGTTATGGCCCAAACAGACTCCTATAGAGGTGCTCTTGTCAGAACTATCCAATGACTCATTTTGCATACCCTGGAATCCTGCATGTATGAGATCAAACACTAACAATTCTTGTTTTAGTTTGTTCTAACAACTACCATACTCACTATAGCATGTTTCATCTGCCCTTGTCAAAAAGTTGCAAAGTTGGAATACACTAGCTAAGAACTTTATTGGAAAAAACAAATCAAAGCTACAGCTGACTTCAAATGCTTCAAAAGTCACATACATTCCCAGCTAGTTATACAAAAGGTTTTGAAAACTCCTGAAAGAGTATTAACTCAATTTTTCCTGGCAGGGGTGTCGAGCAGAGGAGCATGGAGATCAGTCTCTATTACATAGTCCAAGACATTTTCTGACATCTGGCAAAGAGCCTAAGCTAGATGAGTAACTGAGCAATACCTCTGGCTATTCATTTTCAGCAAATAAGCTTTAGTGTCAACTGCCTTGCAGAATACACGTTTTAAGTCACGGATCTGTCTTGATAACTTGAAAGTTTTCACCAGCTCACAACACTTGGCAGTTTTGCCCTCTAATATTTCCGGGGGAGGTGGGGAGCTTCATTGCGGTTGCTGCCCACTTTAAAGCAAGTATACTCCAACATTACGACTCGGTTACCCATGATTTACTCCTTACTTGAAAAACAGTTACAGTCAACAAAACCAATCCTCAAATCACCGAGAAGTTCGCTTTTACCCTCTTATTACTATGGAAACTAGCTCTGAACGTAGGGGCCTGCCAAAAAAAAAAAAAAGGAAGGAAGAAAGGAAGAAATCTGAAAATGGTTCTTTACCTTGTGGAATCTGTAAATTAGCAGGTAATTGTATTGTTGTCTGCGGGGTTTTAGATGCGGCCGGGAGAGGGACTGGCAGCTTCACGTCCACGCCGGAAGGCTTGGGGAGTTGCTGAAGCGGAGCCGTCGGAACTCCTTTGCCCACTAAAGTCTCCACTGGAGCAGCAGGCATAGCTCGGGGCTGCACCAATCGAAGAGGAACTTTTCCGCCAGCGGGATTAGAGGTAACGGCTGGCTTCTCCGAGGGAGTTACCGGGCAAGAGACAGACGGAACTATGCTCTGAGCAGGTGATACAGCCGGAGCCAGGCGGCGTCCGTCCGCTCCGTTGACTGGAGGGCCCGCCCGCAGGGCAGCGTTCTCAGGAGGCCCTGGAGGCATGACCCTTTCCAGGGCTGGTGCTGCGGCCACCGCCGGCGGGGTAGTCATGGAGGAAGAGGTCGGCACCGAAGGGTACAGGACTACAGCTTGCAGCACAGTCCAAGCTACTCCACAGCATAGCAGCCTCCAAGGGTGCCCGGGGGCTGCGCGAAGGCTCCGCGGCCGACGATGCGGCAAAGGCAGCAAGGGGATCCCCAGCGCACAAGCTGCCTCCCCGGCCAGACCGCTCCGACACCCGGCAGATGCTACTGACACGCTTGCAAAAAACACATGGTCATGCATCCGCTGCCGGGTTTTCTCTTCCTCTTCGCAGGAGCACACGTGGGCGCCCAGGCCGGTACTGCTGCAGCCGCCGCAAGCTTTCCGGCTCCTTAACACCTGGCGCCGAGAGGAAGAAACCAGCACATGTTGCCGGCGCTGTTGCTGCTCTCTTCGGCAACGCCCTACCGCCACCAGCCACTCCCAGTCCCCACGCCTCTAACAGCACCAGCGGGACAGCCTTGCTTTCAGCGCTATTTATGTAGCCATGCAGAGTCCCCGCGCACGCGCCTCGAATCTTCTACCAAATCCAGCGATCTCATTGGCGGGGCTGTGCAACGTCACGGCGCGCGTGTCTCAGAAGGAGAGTGATGTGCGCGGAGAGCGCCCGCAGACTCCGGCTGGGGAAGGCGTCGGAGGAAGGGGCGGCGGGCGGCTTCCTGGTGGCGGGAAGGGCGAAAGGGTGAACCTGATGCATGCTGTGATGCGAGCGTGGAAGGAATGTCGCTGGTCGCTTTTCTTGCATGGAAAATGAGGGAAGGGGAATTATCCGCGAGTTTAGGGATGAGCTCGGAGGGACATGCGGAACACGTGATCGAGGCGGATGAGAGAGGGTGGGGACGTGGTCAAAAAGAAAATGGGGATACCTGAAGGTGGGGATTTTGCTGATGGCCTTTCTCAGGAAGAGAAAATCAAGGGAGTGGGTTGTAATTGTCAGTTGCACAGGATGTGAAGTTAGGAGTTGTGACTGAATTAATGGAGAAGATGTTGCAGTTTTCATTTGGAAGACTGTGTTTTGAGGAATTGGAATCTCAGCCGTTTCATTTGAGTAATTTGCAGTGGATATCCAAATTTTAGCCGATTATTCTGAAGTTTTGAGAGTTGTTAATCTATAATATGTTAGTTTATAATTTGAGAATGCTCCAGTGTCTCAGGTGTAGGAAATGTTGGGATATATATTTATTTGCATTTTATCAGTTGCATTTTATCTTGCTATTATAGTTGTGGATTGTTTATATTTATTATATAAATTACATTGTAAGCCATCCTGCAATGATTGGTTTGTATAGGATGGGATAAAAATTTTCTAAACAAATAAAAATAAAAATTTGTAGATCTTTGCTTTATGGTGTACACAGATAATGCCAAGGATATTTCTAATGTAGCATGGATTCAACCTACTCTATTTTTCGCTCTATAAGACGCACCTGACCATAAGACGCACCTAGTCTTTAGAGGAGAGATCCATGGAAAGCTTCCTGATAATCACAAGCACATTCCCCATCCCTTCCCCATGGGCTTCATTAAAAGATGGGTTGCCATTTGAAAACACACTCTGACCCGTGATTAACAGCCCTCACCTGCACCAGAGGAGAGGGGCGGAGCAGGGCACGCCAAGCGTGTGCCGGCCAGGTGTGGTGCAGCAGGGCCGGCAGCGTGCCGGTGGTGGTCTTCCGGGCGGCACAGCGGCAGCAGGTCTTCCTGGGCGGTGGGGGTGAGCAGTCCGTCTCTCCGTGCGGCCGGCGGGTTAAAGCCTGCAGCTCCTCCTCCTCCGCACCGCTCCCCCTGAGCAGCACAGCTCTCACCTGTGCCGGAGGGAGTGGGTGGGTGGAGCAGCGCGTGCCGAGCGCATGCTGGCCAGGTGGTGCCACGTGGTGCAGGCGGGCCAGCAGTATCCCGGGCATTGGGCGCACACACATTCGCTCTATAAGACGCACAGACATTTCCCCTTACGCGTCTTACAGAGCAAAAAATACGGTATTTCATCCCTAGCTTTGGGATCCAAAAAGATTTCATTTGTCCAATAGGGTATCAGTTATGGCAACCAAGCTAAGATGCAAGACCTATCAGCTTCTCTTTCAAGATTGTCAGCTTGTCTGTCTGGTAGCATGACTTGTGAGAATGTGATAGTAAATGAGAATGAATGTATTCTATGAATACAGAACTTAGCATGATGGAATTTGGTTGTGTTTTGTGTACCTGCTCACATGGGTTTTGTGGTCAGCTGATCTGGAAGACAGCAGCCTGGGAAAGGCTTCGCTGCTGGATCTCTATGTGATTTTAATAGTCACATGGGTGAGAGTACTAGAAGCCCATCCTTTGACTTGAAATTATTCCTTGGATTGGCTATTCTTACTGCACCTGGATGATTGTATCCAATATTATATTGTATCCAGTATTAGTCCCATTCATTTCAGTGGGGCGACTCCAAGTAGAAGTTGCAACTGGATACAACCCCAACAAGTTTTCAGTTTGCGGTTTCTCCATTTCTGGAAAGCAGTGTTTATCTGCCAGCTGACTAGTCATGTGCTGCTGCATGATAGTTGAAGGGATTGTTGGTTCAGCAGTAGCAAGTCTCGGATATGATTATAGAGCAGGGAGATTGAGTTTGTTTCAACCCCAGAGTGATGGAAATTTCATGTTGGAGAAGTTTTGCAGGAGTCATTCCAATAGTGCCCAAGACAGGACTGGCAATACAAGCATATTTCAGTTTAAACCTCTCATCACCAGCAACTAGACCTCAGGAGAGGCATTTCAGCCTGTTAGAATATGAAAGTGGGTACACAAAGCTTGGAAGGGTGGCCTTCTGGAGAATCTGAGAGGACTGGATTGGGCCCCTAAACCTGAGGTTCTGCAACCCTGCTGTCTCTTCCAGGCTCTCGTTGAGTTCCTGCTCTAGGGAGTTGCCTGGACTAGGGTCTCCTCTCCCTCAAGCTGTTCTCATGTGAAAGGTAGTCTCTTGTACCTACCCAGTAGTCTTAATGTTCTGCCTTCCCCTGCAAACCTTGGGTTGACAAGGGGGAAGTATCAAACAGTCAGGGGGAAGCTCAGGCAAGCAGTGTGTAGACTTTCAGGCCTGCTGTATCTGGAATGAGAATGTCTGAAGGCTTTGCTGGAACACTGGATTCTACAAGGTCACTGGTGGTGCTAGAATTCGCTGCACAGGCATGAGGAGGCTCCTCTTGCAAGGAGAGTCCAGGTGCCAAAGCTGGCAAGGCTGAACCTGAACACCTAAAGAATCCTTTCAATGGTCGTGATGTACTCTTATCTGGGAGTAAGTCCCATTCATTTCAGTGGGACAGACTTATGAGTAGACGTTCATAGGATTGTGCTGTTGATTACCATGTGCAAAACTAGAATACTCATCTTGTCCTAAAATATTTACTGCATTATATAATCAGTTAATTGCTTAAGCTATCCTTGGTTAACACAGGCTAGAATTTTCTGCTTCTCTGAACTAAGAATTCCTAATTAATGAATCGAAATCTAGAATAATCTGATTGATTACATATAAATAAAATGTTTCTTCCACCAACAAAAGAATTGCTCGCTTATTATGTCCAAGTGATATTGTTTGACTCACATTCTTCTGAATAGAAATTCAGCAGAATAGGGCTTTCTATCTGCAGTGCGCAGGTCCTATGAATTCATTTTTAATAATATGAGTCCCTTGATCTAAGCTACCGGAAAAAAGCAATTACAATATAATTGTAGGTATTCTTTTTTCTATCCACTTGTGCAATGCATCTAAATTCTCCATAATGAGAACAAAAAAACCCTAAGAGGTACAAGGTTTTTCACAGCTCTGGGACACTGTGAACATGTCACAGTTACTACTTAATTATTGAAAGTGCACTTGGAATCAAGTACCAGATATTGTGATAAGTAAATAAACTATATCAACAGCATGAGAATTGGGAGCAGGGAGTTGTATAAGAAGCAAAAAATAAGCAAATGTTTAGTTTAGTTTGAATTTTGCATGTTACCTTGGCTCCCTTGTCCAATGGAAATACATGGATAATAAAAAAATGAACACAATAAACCAGCCTATAAATGAATTGACAAATCTAGTTTCCCTTTATTGATTTTTATAATTTATCCACTCCTTGGTGGCGAAAGCAAAGTGTTTATGATATCTGCTTAATGATTATTTCTAGGGAATATTCATGCAACATTTTGAAGATGTACAGTTTTCATCAGATATATAAGCCATTCCCCACCCAGTCATAGCTGCACAACCTGACTGCTGATTCAGTCGGTACACACTTTTCTGCCTTCCTGTTCACCTGACTTTGCAGCTTCATACTCAAGGAGCCCGAGAGAGACCATGGGAACTGGCCCAGTGTGAGCTTCAGGCAGAAATTCTAGGAATGGGTGTCAGATCATCTTGTTTTTCTGGCAGTTTGGAGAAAATGTTGGTCATCAATCTTGCAAAGGATTGCTTTGGATTGATCTTGCATTGTCAACTTTATCTGATCCAGCTCCTGTGCCTTGGACAATTGCTTGACTTCAACTCTATGTTAGGAAAAGTTTTTGCTCAGTCAGAAAAAAATGTTGGCTATCTCAGATAGGTGCATAAAGGGCAACTAGAAAAGACATTATGTCAAAATATTGTTTTCTGGGGACAGATTTGTGATATGAGGCTCATCCTACACACATACCATGATTCCATCACAGCATATCTTGTTTCTATACATTCACTTCCTTAGTTGCAGTAGGAGAGCCTTGTGTACTGGGGATGGGGTATGAAGGAGTTGGTTGTGGTCTTGCATCTTTAGTTCTGCTGTTGGCTGCCTGGTTGGTACTTATTGCCATCGCTCTCTCCGTTCTAAGAAGAACTTAGGCCAGCACATCAGAATGCAGAAGATGGCTTCACCTGTTCTAACATTGTTTCTGACTGGCTCCAGCGAATCTTACAACATCTGGACATTTATACACAGATATAGACATATCTATTTCCATATATACCTTTAAGCGTGATCTATATTTTGGTCCCTTCTTTTTCATCTCATCTGCAGCACGATTGTAGCCTAGACGTTGGGGGAAAGTACAAAATGTGCATCAGTAGGTGGGCTGCATGAGAGGAAAAGTGGGCAATCTTGCTTCAAAGCAGACCTAAATCATGCCACTCATTTTCATGAACAAAGATCACCTGTACCTTTTGTTTTTATTGACAAATCACCTTTTGAAAGAGTTATGAAAATCCAATTGGGAGAAAACAAAAATGTAGAGTCTCTTCTAGGCGATGTTCAGGGATTGTACATGCTGCACCTGGGCAGCAGGCAGCCCCTGCAATGTCGCTGCAGCTGAGATTTCAAATCCCTGAACTCATAGCTTCAGAAGTTCATGGTTGTGCAAGTGCAGTTTTTTTAAAAAGTTATTTTTGCACACATTTTTAATGCTTCTGACAGCCTCACCAAGGTGCTGCTTGAAGACTTCGAAGGGGATGTAAAAATGGGGATTGTGAAAGCTGGCTGTCAGGATGAGTAGGGAAGGAAGATTAATCCACTGCAAGTCTGAAATAGCTTGCAATCACAGTGGAGAATGGGGAGACTGTTTATTCCTCTTGTATCAACTGGGCCACCAGCAAAAGGGTTGAGGCGCCTGATTGTTTGGCTCACTGTGTGTTGTTTTACCAACAACCAACCCACTGTGGCTTATTGTCGGGGTGGGTTAGCATGATGTGTGAATGCACCCATCACAGGAGAGAGACAGAGAAGCAGTTTTTGTATACTGCGGTTTTAATAAAGGAGGAAAGCAAATAGGCGTTTGAAGTGTATGGACATAGTATACCAGGAATAGTTATGAGAAAATAGGTCCATATACTCTTTCAGCATTTCACATAGAACTTTTTACAAATTCTATTATGGCTAAAATCCATAATTAGGTAGCATATGCTTCAGATGGCAGTTGGGATACCATGAAAGGAAAATAAGTTTCAAACATTTGCAGTGCAATCCAAAGGAGCTTTATTCCATAAGGTTTTCTCCATTGGTGCTAGCAAGCGAAACTCTTCCCTGACTTGCTCCTTACCTATGTTGTCTGCCTCTTCCTCAGCAGATAGAGGCTGGAGCATCTCCTCTAGTTACCACTTTTTCCAGGGAATCAGCAGTAATTGCATATCAGGACCATGGAAACCAAGATCCTGATTTAGACTTCACAACAAGCCATGGTAGTATGGAGAAGCCATAGAACAAAGCATTGTTCTTATCCTGGTTTCTAAAGACCAAACTTACCATGGTGAAACCATGAGTTTAGACAACATGACAGACCAACAATGGCCACCAAAAACAACCATGACTTGTGTTGTTGGAACCTAGCAAGTGGGTGGGTTCACACAACACAAACAAGCAAGACTGTTTGTTTTTTAACCTTTTAAAAATTCTGTCATAATGCCCAAACTCCATCTTGTCTTTAAGCATGGACTGTTTGGTTTTGAGAAACCATGAACCAAAACCATGATCTGTTTATAGTGTCTCGGTACGATTGCTTCTTGTGTTGTCCTAACCAGAAAACACAACTAAGTGTGGTACAGAACTGAGCCCATCACCGCTCTTGCCAAGCAGCTAACCAGAGAGCACCACGGACAGCTGCCATTTGGTGCCACTCTCAGACGCATCCCTGCTCCTCCCGTCTCTTGCCCTAAAGTTCTTCTCTGGCAATCAGGTGGTTTGCACTTGGAGAAGAGCAACACTGCTCAGTTCCTTCCCCACCACCATTCCCACATGAGTGGGAGCGGTAAGAATCCATTGGGTGACCATGCCTGGTGGGAGGCTGTGCACTGCAGCACCCTGCTCCATGCCATCCCTTGGCACACACCAGAGCAAAGCATCTCATGCTGCTCCTTGCAAACCAGCACCCATGCTGAGAAGTAGCTGGGCAGAGCTGCCCATCTGGGGGCTGTGCAATGCAGCAGATCCCCCTGAGTCTCCCCTTTCTTGCTCTGGCATGCCGAAGAGGCATTCCCAAGCATGGCTCCTCAAAAGGCAGCAGCAGGGGCAGGAAGAAGCTGAGTGGTGGTGATGAAGGGGAGGTGGCACTGCCCCCCACTTCTCATTGAGGTGTGGCTACCCTTGGACCCCACTCCTCCTCCTGGCAGCCAGCATGGAAGGAACTGCACTTGCTGCTCTCCAAAGCCATATGACCAGCCACAGAAAAGTGTTCAGAGGGCAGGGGAGATTCGGGCTTCCAGGATACGATGCATATTGACAGCACTCCAGCCTTCTTCCATCCCATCTGAGCTTCCACAGACGGATGACCAAAAGAGGCCATTAGTTGTGGGAGCAGGAGAAGTGGGGAGGTAGAGATCAACTCTGCAGCTTCCTCTGTCCTGCACAGGGCTCTCATAAACCTCCCTGATTCATTCATTCATTTATATTTCTATCCTTTTTAGTCCCGATTCCACACCCTTAACCACAACCCCATGTTTCCATTGGATTGCACCCAAAACTAATGAATGCCCAAAGACAAACCAGTGAATTTATCCAGAAGCTGATGTTATTCGTGTATTAACGACATAGTGGCTTTTCCCCTTCCCAAACCTCTAAAAATTCTGTGTATGTGCCATATTTTTCCATTTAATTTTTTTATGCCTTGAGTATATCTTTCCCACTGTGGCAGATGCACAAAAGCAATCATGAGAGCTGCAGTATGTTTTCCCTGAATTATTAATTGTAAAAACTATTCTTCAGAATGGTATGTTAGCAAAACTGATTGTCACAATGTGGAAATTAGGATGGTAATTTCCCCCTAAATAATACACAAAATTATGTTTTCATATGCTTCCCAGAACCCTTTCATACCCGTAATATTCTCAATATGGGGCTTCTTACAGTATATTATAAATTAGCATCAATTATTATAGCTCACAGCATTGTCAGTCTAGAGATGGAGACAACAGAAGTCACATAACATTGTACCTCCAGATGCTAGGGGACACCTTGTGCACTTCATGAATTTTCAATTGAAAAGCACAGTGCTGGTTAGAATAATTTATATGAATTCTATACAGGTGTAGCTTGTTCATTCCTATTTAACTAATCATTCATACTTAGAACTGCTGGTTCCTTATTGCCAAAGCAAGCTTTGTTTAGTATTATTACTATTGTTGTTCATCTAGGTTGAATACAATCCCACACAACTTTGGATGGGAAAAAACATCCTGCAGTTCTCAACATTCCCTAGCAAGTATGGCAAGGCTGGGGAATTCTGGACATTGTGGCACTGTTTAGTTAAATGTCCTTCCTATTGCATCCTGCCACTTGATCAAATGATCCTCAAAATGGCTCATAATAGCTTACAATCACACACAAGCCCATATCTCCAGGATCCTATGGTTCCCTAGCTGGTGAATGGGCTCCTTTCACTTGGCAGTCCTAGAACAACTAGAAGTTGGAGTCATGTGATGTTTCTGCTGACAAAGGGTGGAGAAGGACATACTCAGCACTGTCACCTCCTCTGGCCAATGGCTAGGACAAAGTGAGTCACCCCCTTGCCAGGATATTATTTCTGGGAGGCAAGAGGTGCAACCTTTCCTTGTTTTCCTGGCCAGAGTGTGTTTCCCTTAAGTTCCCAAACAGTAGATTCTCTCTGCACTGTGCAACTTAGTAGGTATGGAGAGAGGGGTAAGCGGAGAAGTAAAGCAAAGTTTGCATAGATTTTAGCAAATTCCTAATTTAATTCACAATACTGTTGCAGAATTTTCCAACACACATTCCACTGGATTCAGAGTAAGGTTTTCCTGAGAGTACTTTGTATGGCTGAGTATATATGTAAAGAATTGCACTGGTCCCATTAAAGCAATGGAATTAGTGATAACTTGCACCCCATTAAATAGGAACTAAGCACAACTAGTTTATTTGGCCCATTATTTTCATCTGCATATCATCATGACCCAAGTCCAGTGACAATGTGCACAGACATCCAGATTGTCTTAGCAAAATACATGTGTATGCTTACAACGTTCCTGACAATGAGTTGTGGCAACCATCTTTTTCTGACAGGCCAATGCAACCTTCCCTAACCTGGTGTCCCTCTGGTGTTGGTCTGTAAGCCCCATAATTTCCTGCCAGCATGGTCAATGGTTTCCAATCTTTTTAGACCTGTGGGCACATTTTGCAATCTAAGAAACTGTCCTGGACACCAACAAACTGCCATCGGAGGATGGATAGGCATGATGGACATGCATTGTACCCAAAAAGTAGGATCCTTCCTTTCTGCCAATACCAATATCAATACCTCCTCCATCACCTCTTTTTCACTCTCTCAGCGACTCACCACAAGTAGTCTCCCTCTCAGTCACCACTACCAAGCTTCCAGCAAGGGGAGACTGATGGCTCCTACTTTGTGGCCTTTCTTTTCGGCTTTAAAGGAGCTGTCCATGGTACTCAATGGTGTTGAACCTAGCTGCAGGATGGAGTTCAGCATCATGGATGGCACCTATAAAACTCAAAGGCTGCCATAGATGAGTAGCCCTTCCAACACACCAGCCTCCTCTGCCTCTAGCTGTCCACCCATCCATTCGCTCACACAAACACACTTCTTCCACAAAAACAGGATCCCTCTTTCTTCCTAAACCCCAGCTGCCCTCCTCAGCACACCAGACAGCAGCAACATTCCCTGTCCCCGTGGACACTGGGTGTGTTGCAAAGGAATGGACCAGCCTGCATCCATCCATCTCCATTTCTTAAAAATGTTTCTTAAACCCCATGCACAGTAGCTGGATGTTCTCATTACCCCTTAATGTCATCCCAGCTGCTGGTAACAGAATGTGCTAATTTAAAAACCCTAAAAAGTGGGGGTGGTGGGGTACTGGATGCCTTGGGAACACATTGGTGCTGATAGACATTGTCTTTTCCAACTGTACAAGGTGCCAGATTTGGGCTGCGGTATGGATTTAAATACCTTTGCAGCCATGACACACATTGGAATAGCTCAGGCCCAATAATCGCTCTCAGTTTAACATCTCTTGTGATTACTATAAAGGGTTATGCAGGGGAGGGGGGATGAGGTATACAAAATACTGTGTGTGTACACACACACACACACACACACACACACACTTATCCCTACATCTTACATATAGGCGACTCCCTTTCAAAATATAAATTCAGGCCTTTGGAAGATATTTATGCTACTTGCTCTCATTTGTGCTGACTACTGAACGTGCCTTTTTATTCTAAAGTATTTATATTTGCAAATGAACATGTCACAAAATAAAATAAAAATTTAGCATCACAGTGGCCATCTCTTGTTTCATTATTATCTCTCTGGAAGACATGTCCAGTGCCAATACCTTCACAAATATGCTGTGTTGTTCATTTTTATATCAGGATATGGGGATCATATTTCAAGGCTTCCACTTTTACTATTTTATCCAATATTCAATGCAAATAATAAATGTCAAAACTGGAAGTGCTGGGCAAGACAAAATAAACCAATAAATGGAATAAACTCAAGGCTTCTTTTCCTGTTGATATAATCCCTTAAATCTAATAAAACGGCATCATAAGATAAACTACATCACATCATCCCAACAAAGCTGTTTTCACAAGCCAAGGTGTGACACTTCATTGTCCATTAAGTCAGTGAATATGATCCAGAAAATGGCAGGAATGTAAAACTCACTGAAATTTATTTCAGTGATCAAAGAGTAATCAGCAATGGTTGCAATCTGAAGCATTTTTCCCTAGAAATATGGTCTTTTGAAACCAGCAGAATGTAATTTTTAGTAAACTACTGTATAACTCTATGCCACATTTATTTCAATAGGATTTTAGTCTTCAACCTGGCTTCTTGGCATTTTGGCTGAGAATTCTGGAACTTGTAGGCTAACACATTTGGGGAGCTCCTTATTGCAGAAGGATAGTGTTGCTCTGGATTGTGCCCATTTTGTGTAGTTTTTGAAACACCAGTTTTAGGATCAAATTCTATGCATGTCTGGGTAGAAAGAAAAACTAGTCATACAGCTCGCAGTGTGACTGGCTAAAGTTATAGGATAAACTAGGATTGTGCACTTAAGGAAATGTTTTGGTTCTTACGCTCATTTTAAATGATACTGTTCTGATCAGCTCCTAGAGACAGTCACAGGACAAAAACAAAACCCAATACACAGTGCTAACATGATTGTATTGTATGTAATAATAATTTAACCAAATGGATTTCTATGTCAGAATTAGTATTTCAAATGCTGCAGTGCTATCAATAATTATAAATAAAAGCAGAGAAACCTTCAAAATATACTTGCAGAAGCTTCTGTGAGAACTAGAAAGAAAAATAACTGAAACTCCCAATGGGAGTTTATTGGCTCAGATTAGTTTAAACACTCCAATTAAACTGCTTTGAAGAGTGTAGTTTAAACAAGAGAGTATTTCTGTCTGCTATTTTTTACCGTCATCTGCCAAAACATATAGCTTAATTCTCTCTCTCTCTCATCAAATGCTGAATTTGCAGTCATGTGAAAGAAACAAGAGTCTACTGCTAACCCCCACTTTGTGTTTCTAAGCTGAATGCAATGAGATGCTAAAGCAAAACAAACACCTGTAAGTACCAGGAAAAACACTACTAAAATAGGAGTTGAAAACAAGCTGTTTAATTCTGTAACAGCCAGCACATAAAGTCAAGCAGGCCTTATGGCAGCCTTCGCCAACCTGGTGGCCTCCAGATGTCAAATTCAGCTCCCATCCATTCCATTCAGCATAGCCAATTGTCAGAAATCTTAGCGTTGTAGTCCAAAACATCTGGAAGGCACCAGACAAAGACCAGCCCAGGGCTGATGTTTCTAAGGGCTCTATCTCACCTGCAGGCCAGAAGTTTTATGGTTCTTGGAAAAAAATGGTCTGCCATTGCACAACTTGGGGCAACTTACCCAAGTGGATTGTCAGTGCTGTAGCTGTATCTTTAACAACTCACAATGCAGATACCAGCAGCTAATAATATGTGTCTATAGAGAACTGTTTTCCAAGTGGTAATTTACACCCTTTTCATATTTCCACTTGGATCTAGCTGGATCGGCCATTCTGTTAACAGAATGGCCAACCAGATGCTCATGAGAACTGCAGAGTATGATGGTAGCTTCCCTCCCTCTCATGTTCTCTCGCAATTGCGGCCACTCTCCTAATTCCCTGATCTGAGCAAGAGTAGAAGTGTGGTAAGTTACCACTTAGGAAAATTGTTATTTTCCACTGTTACTTGCAGATTTATGCACATCAAGCTGTTGTGAAAAGACAGGTTTTTTCCTCGTGAGTACGTAGCAACACTGTCTGCCATTAAGGCGAGCATATTGTCAATTATTTCGGACTTAATTCTTTGCATGTTCGAACCAAAAAAAAAAAAACTACAGCTCCCAGCATTCCCTAAATAGCCATGTTGCTGAGGAATGCTGGGAGTTGTAGGGTAGTTTTCCGTCTAAACGTGCATGAGAGCACACCCTTAGTTTCATTATACATTAACTATTATAGATCGTTTGGATTTTCTGTCACTGACACTAAAACTTCTCAGTCCACCTCAGATGAAATTAGTATCGACCATAAGGTCTGGGAACACATGAGTGCCTATGAGAAGCTGCTTTAAGAACAATTCCGGCGTAGGGCACAACTGAGCCTCATGACAGACAAGTTTCAGCAGATAAGGCTTTGTCTCGGCATATATATGGAAAACTGGTATTGCTCAAAAAGGGCGGGCGCCCTATCAAAAGAAAATGTACCAATCCTAACTCTGGCGTATCTGCAACGTTATGCCTTAGAGCGCAATCCTGTACATATTTAGGCAGAAAAACGTCCTACAACTCCCTGCAAGCTGGCTAGGGCACGCTGGGAGCTGCAGAACTTTTTTTCTGCTTAAGTATGCGCAGGATTGCATGTTCAATCGATTATAGTTAAAAAAAAAAAAAGGTCCTCGCCCTTTAAACGCCCCATCCACCGAGATACGTAACAGAGATCCCATGTACTGAAACGGTTTAAGATTTCCATTTAGAATTGCTCTGCCACAATGCCGCGATAAACTCCAGATTTTCTTTCGCTCCGCGTGTTCCTACTCGAAGCGTCAAACAGAGCGGAGCAGGCTAAACCAACGACGGGCGTGGAGGGAGAGAAAATAGATCTACATTAGTGTTCTCTCTGTCTCCCCCTTCATCTCGTGCATCGGCATTCGCTGTGGCTCTGAGCCCTTGAAGATCAGCTAGGAACGTACCATTATCAGAGAGATGGGGGCTAGGCAGCAGTTTTAACGCTCTCTGAGGTGCGCTTCGGCCGTGAAAGGCAAAACAACTGTATAATTTAAACGAAGGACCCGCCAAAGCTGAATAAAGGAAAAGAAAAAAGAAAACAGATGCACACGTGCAAGCCTTTGGTCCCTCTGGTGCCCGGTTTTGCTTGGCGAAGACAACTGTGTGCTCTTGATCCCCCTTGTGTTAGGAAGGGAATGGTTCAGTCCATCGGGTAACCGCTTCCTTCTCCAGAGCGCGCTCCCTCCCAGCCTCTCCGCCGCTGTCGCCGCTGTCTCGGAGGTGGGGGGTGGGAAGAGGAGGCGGGAGTCCTAGCGCGCCGAATCCTCTTCAGGCGGGGCCCAAGATGTCGGTGGCGTTCGCGGCCCCCAGGCAACGGGGGAAGGGCGAGATAACGCCGGCTGCTATCCAGAAGGTGGGCAGTGGGGCCTAGACTGGGGAGTCTGCCTAGCCCGGAAGACGGCTGGGGTTGGGCGTCGCGTTTCGTTAGCCCTGTGCCAGCCCCATCATGGAAGGGCGCGGGGTTGGGATAGTTGACGTCGTTCAGTTTGTGATTAGAACCGGAGAGTGTCTCTCTCCTCGAGCGTGGGTTAAACTGGAAAATCTGGAAAACTAAGATAAAGAGGAGGAGCAGGAGGATAAAAGTAATACTTGCCTTTCTGCTCCCCTCAGTCGCCTATTAAAATACTTTAGACTGCTCTTCTATGCATTTTACTTGAGAGTAAGCTCGATTTAAAGCGGTGGAGTTGATTTTTGATCGGCATGCAAAGAGCTGATCTGTAAATCAAGGCGGTTCATATTAGGTTTGGGTTTCTGTAACGTAATGGTTAGACTAGGACTCAGGAGACAGGGTGCTCATCTCTATTCAGCCAGGAGACTTGGCCTGTCACAAATTGTGAATCTAACCTACTTCACGGGATTGTTGTGAGTGTAAAATGATGTGGGGAAAGATTGAGTAAACCACCATGGATTACTTTCTGAACTATCTCCAAACTAAAATATAGTTTTTCTTCAGTATTTGGGCTAAAATGCCTGTATGAAGGGAAAGTATAAAAATGAGTATATTGGAGGATGATATACACTACATATGAGGAGAAATTATTGTCAAAAAGCTTTTTGGAGAAAATGTCACCAAAAATGTGCATATTTAGAGAAATGCTTACAAAAACATTGGTCAAAAATGAGATAATGGGATTAAAATTGAAAAAACAGAAAAGCTAAAATTGGTAGATTTGTTAGTCATTATGAACATGGGGCTTCCAGTTATGCATATTGATTCTTTTAACTTCCAATGGACTTGTTCCTTAAGGAATTACCTAAAAGCAGGCATGTTTTTTGAAAGTAAAGTACTAAAATAAGGTTCTGTGATGAAGACAAAGTAAAGGAAGTATTAGCTGCCATTCTGCTTCAATGTTTGAGATTGGGGAGCTGATAAATTACAGTGGGACACTATTTTGGCCTGGGAATATAAGCTTCAGTTAACCTACATTATTGTAAGTTACATAGCCTGGGAAGGTAAAAGATCACTGTATTTTACAGTTGTCATGGCTCATGTAGAAGGATGGAAGGGAAAACAGTGATAGACTGCACTACTGTTGCTCTTGAAAAAATTGGTTACAGTTAAAATAAGTACTTAAAATTGATGGTGTTGGTTTAAATTATCTTGCATATGATTTATTACCTGTGTCTCATGGTGTGGATAGGAAATTAATAAGAGGGTTTTGTGCTGTTCAAACTTTACCTGTTAAGTGAAAAATTCCTGTTGGAAAGTTTGTAAACATCCACATGCAGAAAGATCACTATAGAAAATGTATATAGCTTGTGGTGTTATGACAGTCATAGCAATAGTTGCGAACTAAGAACTTAAAACAATTTCCAGAGGGGTAGCTCTGTTAACATATTACAGCGAAAACAGTAAGAAACTTGCGGAAATTTAAGGGCTACCAAACATAATGCTTATACCAGAATAATGTGTTACCCTTTAGAGTGCCACAAGGTTTTGTCCTAAGAACTTAAAAGTTCTCACTGTTGCATGTTTAAGACATCTTGCCAGTAATTTCACACCAGATTTGTTAAAACCAATGGTATTGTTCCAGGACTATTTTGAAATATCAAACTTACGTTTTTTTCTGGTTTGCCATAGTGTGCAACAAACTAAAATCAAGATGCTTTTTCAAGTCTTAGTCAAGGTCACCTCCTGCTTTATTTACAGTGTGACAGTTGCATTAGAAGGATTGCAATAAGATAATTTATATGAAGTGCCTTAGATTAGGAATGGATAACCTTTGGGGAGGTCAAGGACTGCATTCCTTTGAGAAAAGTGGGTAGGGTAAAAATGAGAAGTCGGTGAGGACACTGTCTTTCCTCTTTAATTCATCCATAAGCCAATCTTTTGCGCTTACATTCATCTATTCATTAATTCATTATCTCTCTCATACACATGCACTCTCTCACTCTCAGGAAAGTGGAGCAGCACAGCCTCAAATACCCTTCTCTTTCACCTTCTATTCTTTCTTTATATCAGTATGTTTATATACAGATGCACACTGATCCATCTATTCCCATTCCCACAGTTCCATCCTTACCTTCTGATTCCCACTTTTCTGCATACACTGTTGTACATCCCCCTGTTCATGCACTTACTTAAATTATCACTTACGTTCAGTTTAACTTACCTGCCATGCTAGGTTGGGAAGAGGAGACTTCTCTTTCTTCTTGTCTAACAGGATGGAAGGAGGCAGCAACATTTGGTATGAGGTGGGTGTGTCTTGGGCAGCCAATGTAGGCTGCACTGAAGGCTTCTAAGTGCTGTGTGGTATGTGTTGCCCTCATTAGCCAGGGAAAGAAATTGTGGAATCCTCAGTAGCTTGCTGTGATGAATTTGCCCAGCACTTTGAGGATAAAGGTACTCAGATTTGCATGAATTGGACTCCACACTCAATACAATTCTGTTAATAGAGGCATCCAGAGCATCATATGGTCCACTAACATTTAAAGCCTTACATAGTTTGGGACCAGGTCATCTAAAGGAAAACCTCTTTTTGTATGTGCCTACCTGGTCCCTGCAGTCTTCATCTGCTCAGAGAGCCCCTTTTAAAGGAAGCGAAGAGGGTGGCTACTAGGGAAAGGGCCTTTTCAATTGTGACACCCTGGTTATGGAGCCAGCTCCCCAAAGAGATGTGCCTGGTACCCACTTTTTATGCTTTTTACTGCCAGGTAAAAACCTTTTTATTTACCCAAAATTTTAAAACATACAATGTAAAATGGATTTTAAAAATCTTGTTATGTTTCATTTGGTACTGCTGCTATGCTATTGAAATTGACCTGGTTGTGCCTTCTGGGGGTCTGCTGAGTATATTGTGGGTATGATACTGTGGGTATTGTTTCTGCGATTTTATGTATTATAGTGATTTTTATTGTTGGTATATATTTTAATGCTGTAAATTGTGTAGGGAGCCTTTTTTTGGCTGATGGATATTATACAAATAAATGTGCTTTACAGTGAAAGTGCTATATCAGTGCTAAGCATAAATGTCCAGTCCAACACAGAAGTGTTCTGGAGATTGAAGGTATCAGTATATGACTTCAAAAAGAGAGTGTCCCAGAAAGATCAGCTTTGTGGACAGAACTGGGGAGCCTCATGGGTCAGATTAGGCTTGTGGGCCAGAGGGTCCCTATATCTTGTATGTGTCTGTGGGGAAGGGAGTTGGGGTAAATTGGAATGGAAGGAAAAAGTAATGAAGCTGAACTCAGGATTCCCCAGGGTAACTAGCAAAGTTCATGACCTGAATTCAAAACAAATATTGTGGTGAAATATTATTATTGATTTTATTTCTATGCCATCCAATAGCTAAAGCTCTCTGGGTGGTTTACAGCAATTCATAAAACAGAACAAAATATAGTACAAAATTAACAAAATGCACAATTGTATTTACAAATACAAAATACATTGCTTTAAAAACAAAAATCAAACAACTTAAATAAGGGCACAGTTTCAGGATCCCCTGGCATTTGATGGCCAGAGAATTATTTGGAGTCCCAGCATCAGGCAGAGAGCATGAACTGAAGTCTGGAAAATGAGAAACTGACATGAACAGATTTTCTATTTTTCATGATTCTTGTAGCTCACCATGAACAGCTGCTGCTCAGCTTGGCAGCTCTTAGATTGTGCAGGTCTCTATGAAGTGCTCATTGACAAAATGCAATGTAAACCTGAAGCATTCTGCCCTGGCTATTAAATATAGAATATTCAATATGTTTATACACAACTATAATTCTAAGTATAGATTGGGATAAATTAACTCCCATTTGGATTAGCAATCCTTTTCAAACTTTCAAAAAAATATTTAAAACCTGTGGCATATTAAAAAGGCGAATGATTGAAAATAAGGTTTCAATTTGATTTTGATCATTCATTCTCTCAACATCTAATCCGAAACAATCAGTTAGAATGGAGTTCAGTTTGTACTAGAATAATTTAACCTTATTTTCAGAACATGTTTTATTTCAGATGTTGGATGAAAACAATCATCTTATTCAATGTATAATGGACTACCAGAATAAAGGCAAAACTTCAGAATGCTCTCAGTAAGTTTATTATTTGAATGTAGTTCATGTTCACTCTTGTCATCTTTGAAAGAATGGACTATGCTTGTGGATCAGGTCTTTCAGGTGCACAAAATAGATTGCATAATCTGGGACCTGATAGTTATATGAAGAAATTTATTGACTCTCCTTAGGCAGTGTTACTGACAACTACTCAGTTAGAACAAGTACTATTTCCATCTGGGCAGTTAGTTGCCAGAGTATCTATTCTGTGACATGCTGGTGAAATTCTGAATGGACAGGTCAAGATAGTAATGCAATCCCAAATGCATTACCTAAAGCTCTGCAAACTTGGAAGAAAATAAAGCAGACTTTGGTGGCTGCACCTAGAGAGCAGATTTCCCTAAGTGTTTTATGAAGGTAATTCTGGAAGGTGGGTGCCAGAAATGAAAATGCTCTGTCGTGTGCTCTCTATGGTGTGAAAGACAAACAGGGCAACCCTTCTGCAAAAGAAGACCCCTGTGAAAAAACATAGAAACAGAGCGAGTCAGAAGGGGCTTCCCGGGCCATCTAGTTTGACCTCCAGCACCAGCCGGCTCCGCTCACAACATGCCCACCATGTGCACATCCAACCTATCCTTGAACACTCGCACTGATGGAGCCTCAGTGACCTCTCATGGAAGCCCATTCCACACCCTCAGGGTCCTAAAAAGACCTACAGGATGTGTGTAACCAAGGTTGTTAAGAGGTTTAATTGTCAAAACTTGCTCCTTGAAATGGGCCCTAAAATTGGTATTCAATGCATGCGAGTCATTATACAAGTATTCTGCTTCTTTCTATATCTGCAGAGAAGTATGGCATTCTGTACCAGTTGCCACTGAAATGCTGTTTTCAGGGACACAACACAATAAGTACAATGCATTATTTGGATGGTCATGACACAAGAATTTTAAACAGTGAATTTTGCATCTTTTATTTCTTTTTTAAAAATAGGTATCAGCAGTTGCTACATACAAACCTAGTGTACTTAGCTACAATAGCGGACTCCAATCAAAATATGCAATCTATACTGCCACCAGTAAGTACCTGTTAAATATAATGTACGTATTCTTCCTTGCATGAGGATGCTGTATTTGATCTATATAGGGACTAACTGTTCTGCATGTCTTCTTGCTCTTTGTGCCATGTATCTACAGACATTTTCTCACATGTTATAGTACAAAACTAAAATCTCATTACTACTAATTGTTGTTGTTGTTAGTCGCAATGTCGTGTCCGACCCATCGCGACCCCATGGACAACATTCCTCCAGGCCTTCCTGTCTTCCACCATCCCCTGGAGTCCACTTAAGCTCACACCAACTGCTTCAGTGACTTCATCTAGCCACCTCATCCTCTGCCGACCCCTTCTTCTTTTGCCATCTATTGTTCCCAGCATTAGGCTCTTCCCCAGGGAGTCCTTCCTTCTCATTAGGTGGCCAAAGTATTTGAGTTTCATTTTCAGGATCTGGCCTTCTAAAGAGCAGTCAGGGTTGATCTCCTCTAGGACTGACAGGTTTGATCGCCTTGTGGTCCAGGGAACTCGCAGGAGTCTCCTCCAGCACCACAATACAGAGGCCTCTATCCTTCAGCACTCAGCCTTCCTTATAGTCCAGCTTTCACAGCCATACATTGCAACTGAGAAAACCAAAGCCTTGACTATACACACTTTTGTTGGCAGGGTGACGTCTCTGGTTTTTAGTATACTGTCTAGATTTGCCATGGCTTTCCTCCCCAGGAGCAAGCATCTTTTAATTTCTTGGCTGCAGTCCCTGTCTGCAGTGATCTTGTGGCCCAGTAAAATAAAATCTGTCACTGCTTCCATTTCTTCCCCATGTATTTGCCAGGAAGTGAGAGCACCAGATGCCATGATCTTAGTTTTCTTAATGTTGAGTTTCAAGCTAACTTTTGCACTCTCTTCCTTCACCCACATCAAGAGGCTCTTTAGTTCCTCTTCACTTTCTGCCATTAGAGTGGTATCATATGCCTATCTGAGGTTGTTGATATTTCTCCCAGCAATCTTAATTCCAACTGGTGATTCATCTAGCCCCACCTTTCTCATGATGTGCTCTGCATATAAGTTAAATAGACAGGACGACAGTATACAGCCTTGCCGAACTCCTTTCTCAATTTTGAACCAATCAGTGGTTCCATGTCCAGTTCTCACTGTTGCTTCTTGACCCGCATATAGGTTTCTCAAGAGACAAATAAGATGGTCTGGGACTCCCATCTCTTTAAGAACTTGCCACAATTTGTTGTGATCCACACAATCAAAGGCTTTAGCATAGTCAATGAAGCAGAAGTAGATGTTTTTCTGGAACTCCCTAGCTTTCTCCATGATCCAACGTATGTTGGCAATTTGATCTCTAGTTCTTCTCCCTCTTTGACATCCTGCCTGTACTTCTGGTACTTCTCGGTCCACATACTACTGGAACCTAGCTTGTATGATTTTGAGCATGACTTTGCTAGCATGTGAAATTGGCATTGCCCTTCTTTGGGATGGGAATGTAAACTAACCTTTTCCAATCCTGCGGCCACTGTTGAGTTTTCCAAAGTTGCTGGCATATGGAGTGTAGCACTTTTCCTGCATCGTCTTTTAAGATTTTGAATAGCTCAGCTGGAATACTGTCACCTCCACTAGTTTTGTTGTTGCTCAGACTTCCTAAGGCCCATTTGACTTCACATTCCAGGATGTCTAGCTCGAGGTCAGTGACCACCCCATCGTGGTTATCAGGGACATTAAGCTCTTTCTTGTATAGTTCTTCTGTGTAATCTTGCCACCTCTTCTTAATCTCTTCTGCCTCTGTTAGGTCCCTGCCATTTTGGTCCTTTATCATGCCCATCTTTGCATGAAACATTCCCTTCATATCTCCAATTTTCTTGAAGAGAGATCTCTAGTCCTCCCTATTCTATTGTTTTCTTCTATTTCTTTGCAGTCTTCATTTAAGAAGGCATTCTTATCTCTTCTAGCTATTCTCTGGAATTCTGCATTCAATTGGGAGTATCTTTCTCTTTCTCCCTTGTCTTTCACTTCCCTTCTTTCCTCCGCTATTTGTAAAGCTTCCTCAGACAGCCATTTTGCTTTCTTGCATTTCTTTTTCTTTGGGATGGTTTTAGTTGCTACCTCTTGTACAATTTTTCGGAGTTAATTCTAGAAGGTGTTGTAGGCCTTCATAGAATCGGTCAACTTCAGTCTCTTCAGCACCGGTGGTTGGGGCATAGACTTGGACTACTGTGATGTTGAATGGTTTGCCTTGGATTCGAACTGAGATCATTCTGTCATTTTGCAGATTGTATCCCAGTACTGCTTTTCTTATTCTTTTATTGACTATGAAGGCTACTCCATTTCCTCTGAGGGATTCTTGCCCGCAGTAGTATACCTGATGGTCATCTGAATTAAATTCACCCATTCCTGTCCATTTTAGTTCACTGATTCCTAAGATGTAGATGTCTTGTCATCTCTTGTTTGACCAAATCCAGCTTGCCTTGATTCATGGATCTTACATTCCAGGTTCCTGTGGAGTATAGATCTTTGCAGCATCAGACTCTCCTTTCACCACCAGATACATCTGCAACTGAGTGTCCTTTCAGCTTTGACCCAGTCACTTCATTCTTTCTGGCGCTACTAGTACTAGCCCTCCACTCTTCCCCAGTAGCATATTGGACAGCTTCCGACCTGAGGGGCTCATCTTCCGGCATCATATCTTTTTGCCTTTTGGTGTACTGTCCATGGGGTTTTCATGGCAAAGATACTGGAGTGGGTTGCCATTTCCTTCTCCAGCGGATCATGTTTTGGCAGAGCTCTCTGCTATGACCTGTCCATCTTGGGTGGCCCTGTACAGCATAGCTCATAGCTTCATTGAGCTACGCAAGCCCCTTCGCCACGACAAGGCAGTGATCCATGAAGGAGTACTACTAATTACTTATGAATAATATTTTGAACTAGTTAGTTTTCATTAAAATACTGCTACTGTAACAATATTTTTTTTCATTGCCATGTATTTAAACTTTGAGCTCTTCTTAATTGCCCACAGAAGCTTTTATTAAAGAGCTATTTTACACTTCATGTTAGGGTAGTATTTGAGAAAAGTAAATAAAATCCAGTGGTATCTTTTGTTTACCTAAGATACTGCATTACTTTTTGCACAAATGGAAGCATGAGAACTGTTAGAGAACCTACCAAGCACAGTACTGTATATAACTTGTCGCAGAATTTTGGGCAAGCCATAGCAGCTATTTTTTTTCCAGGCATAGTTCTTTGGAGACAGCCAATTTAACTCAACGGAACAAATGAGATGCTCAGACTTAGTATTTGTTTAATTGATAATCCATCTTATAAGATAATGGGCTGTGTCCCAGTAGAATCTTATCTCATACTTTTGAAAATTCAGCACTACTAAGTCACGAAAGAGAAAAATCAGACAGAGAACATGGTAGGAGAAAAATACATTTATAGCTGCAATCCTAGCAACGATAAAATACCTGGAAGTTGCTTGGGCTTTAGAAATGGAAATAGAAAGTTGAAGAAAGTATCTGTTAAGAATGTTTCTCAGTTATGCCCTTCTAATAATGTGTTGTATGGTTTGGAGAGCATACACTCAATTAATCAAAGGAATTTCAGCAGGGCTAAAACTTAGGATACTAAGACCTATGTAGGGCAAGGGTAGTGTAGTGGTTAAAAGTGTAGGATTGGAATTCAGGATATCTGGTTCTAGTCTCCTCTCAGCCAGGGTGCTAGCTGGGCCATGTCACAGACTCTTAGCCCAACCTACCTCACAGGGTGGTAGTTGTGAGGATAAGATTGTGAGTAGTTGTGAGGATAAGAGGAGGCAGAAAATTATTTAAGCAATGTTGAGTTCTTTCAAAGGAGAAAAGACAGACTGTACATATGTGCGTGTGTGTGTGTGTATGTAAGAAAGTCAGGGGTCTGCAACTGTTTTGGACCTTGAAAAACTGCTGTGGGCACCACCACAAAATGCCTAATCAGTAGATAGCCACATTGGCATCTGCACCTATGAATATTAGTCTACATCTTACTCTGCAAAAACTTTAGGTTTGCATTGATTGTATACCACAGAATATGCAATATTTAATAAGAAATTGTCTAATTTGGGTAATTGCTGGTGGTACAATGCAGTTAGTGTTTCTTTTAAACATACTCTGGCAATGTCCAGGAGGAGAAGGTTATTACACCAAATAGTGTACTGGAACAGTATTTAATATTCATTGATGTGTAGCTCTTTAATATTATTTAGCTGTTTCATCACAATTAACAAAAAGAAGGGGGATGGATTCTCTATGCCCCTTTAACAGGTAAAAGGCTCAGATAACAAAACTGAGTTTATAAAAATTGTCCTTCTAAGTGCCTTACAGTGATTTCAATATTTGAACTGGTGGCATATAAATCCCAACATCAAATGCATAACTATTTAGATATTTAGTCTGCCTTTGTTGAAGCTTATGTATAGTTGCTAGAAAATATTATGCATTTCATGAAAATCCATGTACATATATTAAATAGAAAATAACAAAAACAATTAGGGGTACCACACAGGTACCATGTTGGGGATTCATTTGTGGATTCTACTGGAAGTTCCCATGGGCATCATGGCACCCATGAGCAAAGCTTTGGGGACTCTTGGTCTAAGCTGTTTTGTAGCACTGGTATAAAGGCATCTGATAAATCACTTCAATCAGGGGAGTATCTACTGAAGGTCCAGAGTACAACTGGGCAAGGAATGTAAAAGCTAGGGTTTTTAAAAATTAGCCCCTGATGTAAAGATCAACATGGATTCTTTTCTTTATACCCTTCCTTTGTTATTATAGACTGTTAAATAAAATGCTTTCTCTAGCCATACAACTTTACCCTACTAGTGTAGTGAAAGAAAGTTGCCTTACAGCTTTTTTACACAGTCATCTATTAGAGGATTCCTATCAGTTGAGGCAGGGAGATCTGAAGACAGAGAAGGTGTCTTATCCATGATACTAGCAGGTTCGTGCTAGCAAAGTGAAAGGAAAGGGCAATGAACTTTTCTTCTGCTTTTCAGGGTGGATTGCTTGCTTGTTTTGGTAATTACCCTCTTGTTGGAAGCAATGGGAGGAAATCCTGTATGCCAGCAGTAGCAATGTCAGACATTTCTGTGTTGGTGTTTGTGTGGCTGGTGTTTATGATAGATTTCCCCCAAGTTGGACACAACAAACCTCCCAGTCAGCATCCTTTTCATCTCTACAGATGTAAAGAAAAAAAATGCCATGTCCTCAGAAGTTAATAAAGGGCATTGGAATGGGCATCTAAGATTGGATCTTCATTTCTTAGGGTGGGGTTTCCCCCCTCTGGGAGACAATGCAATCCGTCCTGTGGCCACCTGAGACACCGCCCCAGGGTATTCTTAGAGATCCTAGGATTACATCCAAACTGTTGGCAGCTGTGAAAGCCATTGACTGCTGGTTGGTTGGTGTATTTTAGATTGCCTTGCCTTTCTGCAAACTGGCCTCAAACTACTCTGTGTATCTGCAGCATGGGTATTTATTTATTTTATTTAAAACTTTTATATGCTGTCACCACATGCCTTGGCGTCTCGGGATGGCTTACAAACGTACAATTAAAACCGATAAAACAATAACAATTCCATAAAATTATATAAAACAAAAAGCAAAAAAGTGACGGTTAATGATAAAATATTAATTTTTTAAAATAGCAATTAAATAAAAAGGTTTTAACCTGACACCGAAAAGAATATAAACTCGGTGCTAGGCACACCTCTCCAGGGAGTGCATTCCATATCTGCGCATAAGCAATATAGTATTTACATAATTTTTAAAAGTTTCATACATTTTATTTTTCCATTTAAAAATATTTACTACTGAATTGATACGAAGTTCTAAATTCTGAACTTCATGCAGTGGTTCCTATTTCTGCTCTCAATGCAATGTTTATAATCTGGTATACATTTAGTTCCAGCGACTTACTCAGAAATGAAATCCTAGTTTGTTGTCCTCAGTGTCTGCTACTTGCAGTTCAATAACTTATCTTCTAGCTCCCATGATCCATTAATGGGTACCTGCCCTTGTTTCATAATTGACTGCTTCTTTTCCAATGACTGGAGGAAATTATAGTACCTTATCTTTTTCCTGTAAGAATGAATGTAATAATTTTGTTTTGGGAGATGTATAATTTTGAAACATTGTTTCTGAAGTTAGCTTTTCTTTTGGAATAGATATTGCTTTATTTCAGGACAGATTTTCATAAAAGCACTGTTAAGTGTTAGCTTCTGCTAAAGAAAACAAACCTTGCTTTCAAGTCACACATTTAATTTTATATCAGATAAATAAAGGCAAGGGATCAGCTATGAAAAGATGAAATACTGATGCTTGTATAATATGCAGTGTGAGTCAGAGGAGCTACCACTTGCACAAATCACTTGCTTGGTGTGATTGTTTTAGGAAATAAGGTAGTTCTTCTAATGATTACATCTTCCATCTGTAGTGGGATATTTTTCAGTTGTATGATGGTAATAGTATAGATTATAGTCACATTGCAAATTACTGCTTATGTTAAAAATTACCCTTTCAGTTCTGTGGAGAACTTGAAGTTGACATAGAAGGATCCCAGCTTAGAAACTAGTAGAGCTCAGAAATCATCTATATCTGCATATTGGCATAATTTATATTTGATTAACAGTGATATATTCATATGGCCCTTCTATGTAATATTTCTCATGCAAGAAAATGAGATGTTTATGGGGATAGGATTGGTACTTTTGCTTCTGAAGTATTTTAAGTTTGGCTTCTGAAGTTCTTTACAGTTATCTTCAGTTCCCATTAACTCTCCTAGAGTAGAATCTAAGTTACTTAGTTCTTCTTCTCACTATCTCATTAATATGTTTTCCAAAAAGCTGTCTTAAAAATCTACTACTTAATAGGCCAGGAATTATATGCTTCTGGTCAGTAGTGGATGTCAACTTGAAATATCCTAGTCAAACAGGATCCGGTGGTGTCTGACTGCTGGTGCTGAGCTAACAGAAACCTGTCACACTAACATGTGCTGTTAACATTGCACAGGCCTTAGTTTTCATTAGAACATAAATAATGTTAGCAGCTGGATACCACTGGATCATTCTATAGTTGAGTGCAGCACATAATCCTTAATAAAAGAGGCAAGTTTCTGTCCATGCATGAGATGTCCTGGCAACCTTGCAGTTCGAAAGCATACAAATGCAAATAGATAAAAAGGTACCACTTCATTGGGAAGGTAACAGTGTTGTGTGCACCTTGGTGTTTAGCCATGCTGGGCATATGACCATGGAAACTGCCTGTGGACAAACGCTGGCTCCCTTGGCCAGGAAGCGGAGATGAGCACCACACCCAAGAGACAGACATGACGGGACTTTAATGTCACGAGGAAACCTTTACCTTTATCTTTATGAGATGTCACAGAAGTAATGTGTTCTATCCAGCAGTGCCACTCAGTGAGTGGAAGGATCTTTAATGCACTGGAGGGTCTTACTAATGAAATGAGGAGCAGGGCGATTTTTGCTGATCTCTTCCTCCCTCTGCACTGCCCTCCATTCCACTATTATTGCTATTTTGGAGACTTATCCAGCTGATTTTCAGGAGGCTGTATGGGAAGGAGGCCACTAGTAGAAATAATCTTCTCTCCTACTTCTTTAGAAGGCACCAGAAATGCCCATTCCACAAATAGGAAATTTACATTCAGAATGATATAATATTAATTTGGTCCCACATTCAAAAGTAAAAGGTTTAACACTTTGGTTTATTAGAGGAATATGAGGGGAAAGTGTGTCATTTAAGGTCATTCTTGTTGATCGTGCAGTACTGAAAAATCTGACAGAACTGAGGCCACTAGATAATGGGAAAGATTACATGTATCAGAAGAGATAATGACCATGTTTGATTATATAGCTGAAATACACAGAGAGAGAGAGAGAGAGAGACAGAGAGAGTTTATTTGTTGGACTAACTGCTTGTGTTTCAATAAATTTTCTTCCAGCCACCCACACAGAATATGTCAATGGGTCCAGGAGGAATGAGTCAGAGCGGCCCTCCCCCACCTCCACGTTCTCATAATATGGGTTCAGATGGTATGGTAGGTGGGGGCCCTCCTGCACCACACATGCCAAACCAGATGAATGGCCAGATGCCTGGTAAGTTTTTCTCCTAGAAGACGTTACCACTGGGGTTGCTCAGCAACTGAAACAACATGTGGGCTCAAGGGATATAAGATTGTTGATGACAAAACTGTGCTCTTAGAGTTGTTAGCTACAGAGCTACGTGACCTGTATTCTGTGTTTATCAGGCTGCCCTTGGGCTTTGATGTAGCTGACACACAGCATTCCTCTGAACAGAACTAGCTATATTTAGTCTGTCTGAAACCATATACTACAGCTGTACTTAGAAGGTCTACTGAAGAAAGGTTTTGGTCTAGGGCTGAATAAATTCTCCTTGAAAAAAATCAACTAAATCCATGACAGCTAAGTTAGCATAATAAGTAAGAAATATGAAGCTAATGGAAAAGTCATTTAGACAAGAAGTTAAATTTCTTCTAATCTTCCATATGACGTACAAAAAAGACAAACTGTAGAGTACTTTCCATGAAAAATACTTCAGAACCTTTGCTTCAGGTCTAAATCTAAAGCCTTGTTTTTAGTATAGGACAAAAGGGTATAAAATGCTTTAAAGGAGAAATAAAAGTAATATTCCATATTTTTACCAGGCCTGGCTATGCAGAGAATGCTTTTCTAAGCAGCATTTCAAAAGAAAGTAAGACTCCTTATTTATGAAAGGCAGCTTCAAAGCATACTAGTCACAGAAGCCCTGGTGCTGCTTCTTGTTAGCTGCTTCTGTCGTGTACCACATCCTTGATTTCATTTGCTCTATCTTATTCTGTATCTCTCTTATGGTTTTGTATGACTTCCCTCAAGTGCACTGTGTAGATCCTTTAAAGAACAATTTCTGCTATCAGAAATTACTGCAAATTTGCAATAACCAACCACAAATCATAGTTGGTGAATAACATAGGCTGCAATCCTAAACATACATTCTGGGGAATACATCCCATTGGATTTAGTAGGATGTGTTTCTAAGCAAATGGATTTAGAGCTAAGCAATACATAGTGCAGAAAAAAAGATTCTAAAAAGACTCTGGTACTATCTAGTTCCAAATTAATGAGTCTCATAACTTGGTGTAAAACTGTGGTCTGCATCTTCCTCAAACCTAGGTCTGACTTTTAACCCTAATATGTGAGCTATTCAAAGAATTTACACATTATCTCCAGCTCTGCTCAGTTTCTTTCTGGAGTTAACTGATGCAAAGGAGGACAGGGCTCCTGCAGTCTTAGCACTTGTGTAGATGAGGAAAGTTGCCATATTCAGTTTATTATATAGAAGTGAGAAAGAAAACTCTTTTTTTCTACACAATTATTAACGGTGCAGGAATCTTCATGCAATTGGGTTGCCAAGGCATATTCACTTAAGGGTCTCAATCCACCAGTTGAAGCCACAGTGATATAAAACTGCTAAATGGCTGGCAGTGTATAGTAGTTAGAATGATAGATATGGGCTGAGTAGTCCTGGGTTTAAATCTATGCTGAGTCATGAACTTCACTGGGTAAATTTGGACCAGACATGGTCTCTAAGCCTACATCATCTCACATGGCTGTTTGGTGGATAAAACATGAAATAATACGCATTTGAACTCTGGACTACTTGGAGAAGGCTAAGAAAAATAAATACAACTTACATTTGGTACAGCCATTTAACCATAGAAAATCTCCCACTGAAATTGGATTAAACTAACAGACAATGTTATTCATTTACAAGTTGTTTAGCTTATACTATATCTTATAAAGCATGGGTCCTCAAAGTACGGCCCGGGGCCCAAATCCAGCCCACCATGCCCATTTATCCAGCCTGCCATGCCCATTTGCACCCACCATGCGCGCACACCGCCGCCCACCTCACCCCACGTGTGGGGAGACAGCACTTTGCTCGCTCGGAGAAAACGATCTCCAAGTGAGCAAGCCGCTGTCTCGTGCACCCGCCTTGTGGCTCATGCCCACCCCCACCCACGCCTCTCCTTCCCTTGCCTCCTCTTGTTGCGCATGCCCACCCATGCCTCGCCTCGCCTCGCCTCGCCTTGCCCTGTCCCTGGTGGGTGCCCGCACGCACCACCCCTGTTCCCACCCCCACGCTGGCCCACGCACCCAACCAGCACCTCCTTTCTAGGCCACACCCAGCACTGGCAGCTTTCAACTGGCCCCCTGGTGCAAAAGTTTGAGGACCCCTGTTATAAAGCATATGCTATATAACATATAGTATATACTATGAATATATGTATATATTCACAATTCATTTTTTGAATTTGAAATATAATTCATTTCATATGAATTTGAAATATAATTCATTTTTTGTCTGTGCAAGAGCTTGGTATCATTTTAAATGCAGAATTTCAAAATGTATACGTGTTTTGATATAAAGCTGCAGTTTTCTGAGAGTCCTTTTTCAACCTTGAGTAAAAGCCAAAACCAAAAAAAAAAGCTACGGACTGAAATTAAGAGGTGGGCCAACCCTAAAAATCACAACCAGGTCATACCATAGGCAAATAGGAACTAAACACTCTATGACATTTGGATACCATCAAGAAGGTGGCCAGGCAGATCTGCAAAAGCACTAAGTTATGCAGCTTGGGCTTTACATCACAGGATGCCATTTCCCATCTCCTCACCAACTTCATTATGCCAGCAGAGGGACACAGCAGGACCTTCTCCAACAATATGGGTAGGCAAGATAATGTAGGAGGAGATGCTCATTTAAATAAACAGGTTTTAAGCAACACTTTGAATTGAACTTGGAAATGAAACAGAAACCAGCGAAGCCATCACAGTAATGTGTGTGTGTGTGTGAAGCAAGGTATCCATAATAAAAGAGGAAAACTGTTTCAACTTTGAATTGGTGTCATGCATTACAGGAGAGCAGTAAACTTGACATATGGCTCCAGAGGGCCTACTGTACCTGTATGACAAATTTATTACGCTCATGCATTTACTAATTAGGCTTTAGACAGGCCTAAAAATGTTAGAAATGGGCAATCCTATAGCAATGTACAAGTTGCCCATAGCTGCAAAGTCCTGCCCATTCTTGGAAGCTGATTAGGCCTGGCTAATGCCTGGATAATAAAATTCCCAGGGAAACATGCAGTCTGGTATTAATACAATACTTGTTTCAGTTTAAACCTTTCTGGTCTTGATAATCAAATATACTAATGCCCATGTACATGGAAATGTCACTTCAAATTCACATTCCTTGCAACGTATATGTTCCTCATTGTGTGTGGGGTTTTTTTTTTTTTTTTGAAAGGAGGCAAGATAATCAAAGAAGACCTTTTTATTTAATCAATATTTTAATATGTTTTAATATTGAATTTTATTATTGTATTTTATTAACTTGCAGCCAGAGTGGGTCATCAATTTATTTATGCTGTTAGCCGGCCAGAGACGTTAGTAATTGGACGGCATACAAATTTTATCAATCAGTCAATCAATCAGAGAAAACTAACTTAAGTTTGTTGCAGAGAGAACTTTGTGTAATATGAACAGATTTTTTATCCTTTAAGACTTTCCAAGCCTGTGTATATATAACAGTATAATGATATATGTTTTTAGTTTTACTACATCACCCTTCATAGCCAAAGAATCAAACTGCTATTCTGTGTAAATGCTAATTGCCTTATCAGCTGGCAAATTATTGTAATGAAAATGAGAGAGCACACCTCAGTGGCATATGTAGTTTTCCTTTCTGTGCATATGCAGCTGCTTTATATTGGATCTGCACTGAGGGGTAAACTGTTTATGTAACTGTAGATCAACTTTCCTTATAACTTCCAGATGTGTAACTATGCTGGCCAGGGGTTCTGGGAGTTGTGGTTCAATCCATCTTGGGGACATCCAGTGGGAAAAGCTGCTGTAGATCTATCAGTATTTGAATGTAGTCATTTGTCATTTAAGTCGTTTGTGCAATGTTTTATATGTTTTATCTTTTATATTGTTATTTATTTTATATTGTTATTTTTTATTGTTATTTCTGTATTTTATTTTATGTTGTGAGCCGCCCCGAGGCTTCGGCGAATGGGGCATCATAGAAATGTTTTAATAAATAAAATAAAATGTGAACTATTGCAGCTTTGAGCAGTAACGTTTCTAATCACCTAATCATGACTAGGCCACTAAGGGTATGCCATGGGCTTGTATGGTTCCTCTGCCATCATCTTCCACTTTTCATTTCTATACTATTCCATAGCTGAAGCTTTCTGGCAAATTACAGTAGTTTCTTGCTTCTGTCTTCTTTGAAAATTCCTCTTTTTTCCCCATAGTTTGCTTTAACACCTGTGTACCATCACTGACCAACCTTGCCACACAAAACTGGAATGTACTGTAGAACATGCCATGAGACTCTATGTTACAAGAGAAGGATTGGCAATAGCAGATGAACTATCTATAAAGGAAAAGGGTGTATTTTTATGTATATTCTCATCAAAGAATCTTAAGGGCCATTGTTAGTATTTTAGAACATTTTAAAATGTGTCTATTGTTTTAGCTATCAAAACAGCGTTATCTTCATAATGTTGAAAACTGTCATTGGATTTTTTGGCGATGTTGCCAATGATGTAAAATAGTGTATCTTTGAATAGCAGTACAAATATAGACATAATTTCAGCCTTGGGTTTTTTTAAGGTATTGATTTTATTTATCAATTTATCAGATTATTTATTTAGACTTTGATTTATATGCTGCCTACTTCTGTAGGTTCAAGGTGGCTCAAGAATCATGGTGAACTTTGTGTGTTTTCAAGACATTTAAAGAATTCCTTTTTCTTCAAAGGACCTAATCACATGCCTATGCAAGGACATGGACCGAACCAGCTCAACATGACAAACAGTTCTATGAACATGCCTTCAAGTACACATGGGTCTATGGGAGGTTATAATCATTCAGTGCCATCTTCTCAAAGCATGCCTGGACAGAATCAGATGACAATGAGCCAAGGACAACCTATGGCCAACTATGGTCCCAGACCAAATATAAGCATGCCACCAAATCAAGGTAAATTAAGAAATGTCTTGTTTGTACTCTGTTAAATATTAGTCAAAAGTTTCTAAATAAATAAGAGGGTCCTTTTATGTGCTTTTAATCAAGTTTAGCTAGTATTACATTTATTTCAGTACTAACAACTTTGCATTTTCATTAAATGCTAGGAAGATTGAAGTCCTGAAGCACAGAAAGTTGTTGTTGTTGTTGTATTGAATGTATATACTGGCTTTTTTTCCTCTTGTGAGGAATCCAAGGTGGCTTAGATAGCTCCTTGTTATCCTCACAACTACTCTGTGAGATAGGTTAAACTAAAAGTGATTGACTAGCCCAGTCACCCATGAGCTTCATGGATGAATGGACTATAGAACCCAGACCTCTGAGGGCCCCATTCCAACTCTAACCACCACACAGGCTCTTAGTAATGATATAATGACTTAAAAACAAATGTTTAATAATTTCCACAGTAGCAGCTACTACTAGGATACCAGAAGGACTGGCTCCTCCCATGTGGATTTCCTAATTATTCACATTGTTGTGGGAAGATCTGTTCTGCATTGTGTTGTTCTTGTTAGTCGCGAAGTCGTGTCCGACCCATCGTGACCCCATGGACAACACTCCTCCAGACCTTCCTGTCCTCCACCATCCTCCGGAGTCCACCTAAGCTCATACCAACTGCCTCAGTGACTCCATCTAGCCACCTCATCCTTTGCCGTCCCCTTCTTCTTTTGCCATCTATTGTTCCCAGCATTAGGCTCTTCCCCTGGGAGTCCTTCCTTCTCATTAGGTGGCCAAAGTATTTGAGTTTCATCTTCAGTAGCTGGCCTTCTAAAGAGCAGTCAGGGTTGATCTCCTCTAGGACTAACTGGTTTGATCTCCTTGCAGTCCAAGGGAGTCACAGGAGTCTCCTCCAGCACCACAGTTCAAAGGCCTCAGTCCTTTGGTGCTCAGTCTTCCTTATGGTCCAGTTTTCACAGCCATAAATTGCAACTGGGAAAACCATAGGAAGATCTATTTTGCTTTGTTAGTAGTTTTGAAGATAAGCCGAGTAGGGCCTCCTTGGTAGTTGTGCCCAGACTTTGCGATATCAGCTTTTATCACTTCCTGATGCCATTCCATTCTGCGCACATGGTTTCTACTGTGTTCATTGTAAGTCTCATGCAAATCTCTGATTGGACTCTCTGTATGTTCTGTATGTTCTGTAAAATATTTTTCAGTTGTTTATTCAAAATCATGTTTGATACTTTTAAAAAAATGATTCATTTCATTATTCAAAGTTCAAGTGGCAAAAATGCTGCCACAGGTGGCTAACTTTGCATTAATATAATACCATCTCCACAAAGTATTTGCTTGGAATTGAGCTGTGTTTCAACAGTTTCTTTTGATTTATAAGAGTTAGAGCAAATGTCAAAATAGAGACTGCATACACTGCAGCATATTTAACTTATGATAGGTCTATAACTGCTTGAACCAAGTCAGTCTGTAGTTAGGAAAATTGGAGTTGGCACAGTGCTCTGGTTATAATGAAGAGAAAAAGTAGTGTGGTAAGTTGGCAGGTTTTCCTTGTCTTCTATACAGAGGATCTTGGAGCAGGCTTTATACACCTGTTAAAGCAAACACTACTTTATTCTTTACATAAATTTTTCCTTATTTGCCTGGTGCCGAGCCTATATTCTTTTTCGGAGCCAGGTCAAATCTTTTTATTCAATTGCTATTTTAAAAAATTAAAATTTTAACGGTTTTAACAGTTGCTTTTGATTTAATTTGTTTATTTTTATTGTTATTTATTGTTTTATTATATTGCAATTGATTGTTTTAGTGTATTCTGATTTTGATATTGTAAGCTGTTCTGAGATGTCTCACATATAGGACGGCATATAAAAGTTGTAAAGAAATGATATAGGGCGGCAAAATTAATTAATTAATTGTAGTCCTCACATTCCTGTACCAAATTAGGTCTAGTGAAGTCAATAAAACTGTTCAGGAGTATCTTCAACAGCTATCTAATAGCTGTTTTAAACAAGTCGAACAAGTTCTGCACTGTAACCAGAATTTCTCTCATTAATCAGCTATCATGTTCTGCATGGAAGCCTTACTTTTTTGTGCATCATACAGATGCCGCCTTCCTTTTTGCATTCTAAATACTCAATTTATTTTCTTTTTTTAGTGCCGCCAAAGTATGGTTTCAATTTGTCTTCAGTGTAGGTTACAACAGAACACAATTTAAAAGTGATTTCTCCCCCACATTGTAGGCCCAATGATGCACCAACAGCCACCTTCTCAACAATACAACATGCCCCAGGGAGGTGGACAACATTATCAAGGACAACAACCACCAATGGGAATGATGGGCCAAGTTAACCAAGGAAATCATATGATGGGACAGAGGCAAATTCCTCCATACAGGCCACCACAGCAAGGTAAGATTAGAGGGTATGCATTCTACTGTTCAAGAAATTGACATACAAGGAAAACTTTCAACTAAGTTTTCCATGTATAATCAACAAGTAGGTTCTGCAAAAAAATGTTGTGTAAAATGTTTAGGATTCTGGCTACTCCATTTCCATTCTGCCTCTCCCACAGGTTGTCTTTTCTCCCCTTCTCCTAAGTAGTCAGTATACAGTGCCACTGAGCTCAGTCCTCTTTGTGCTATTTTGGCTTTTTCACCTTTAGGGGAGTTTAAAAAGTGAGTTTGTACCTCTGTAGACTTTTGGGTTCCTCTGAGTCTGCAGGTATTTCCATCTTGTACATGGATGGTGTTGTTTTGGGTACGAAAGAACTGGCTTTCAGAAATTTGTGATTGCTATTTGTCTGTATTATTCCATTTAGATTTCTGTACAATTTATGTTTTTCTATATCAACTTTTCTCAAAGGTGCTATTGTGTAAATGTAGTTTTTTAACTTGTCCATAAGCCTACCCTCTGTTGGTAATTTCATGGCTATAAGAGCAAATCTTTGTAAATCTTTGTAAAGTCTCAGCATTTGGAGGCAAGCACATGACAGGTGGCTATTTAAAAGCCTGTACTTTTACATTTGCCCAAAAAAATAGAACTTGAAAAAGTCGCTAGTATGAATTTTAATGTTGAAATGTATATTTTTCTATCTCTTTCTTTATAAGAAAGCAATATATATTGTCTGTATTTTAGAAACTTATATTTCTAGCATCTTGGGTTTTAAATGCAGTCAACTTGCTTTATGTAATCCATACATGTGTAGTCACCAAGCATTAGTTATGTTCTCCATAGTGACATGGGTGGGGGGAATCTATAGATAAAGGCTATTTCTCATAACAACCTGAGAAATTAGCAAGTATGCTAACAGAGAAAATAAGTTATTTACATATTGACTGGTTGTGGTTTTTCAGGCCCACCACAGCAGTACTCAGGCCAGGAAGACTATTATGGGGACCAATACAGTCATGGTGGACAAGGTCCTCCAGAAGGCATGAACCAGCAATATTACCCTGATGGTAATCTCTCATAATAACTTTCCCATTTTACATACCTGCCCATTACTAGTTATATACAAAACTTTTGGATGAACAATTTTTAGTAACTGTTCACTAGAAGACGTTTTATCTTCAGTCATTTGAAATGTAAAAGATAACTTTATTTTACAGTTCACTCAAGTACAACGTTGTAACTTCAGTTTTAGTATAGTAACAAAGAATCCCCTTCATTGGCTAGATCTACTGAAGATCCTTTACTTACATAGGAGTGTTTATGCAGTCATGTAGTATGTCTGCTGACAATGCTATTTTGCTTACAAAAAACATTTTTAAACTGAGGTTATAGTTGATTGCATTGATACTAAAAGCCCTTAATCATATGAGCAATATGCTTTTGAACATAGTAGGGTTTTTTTTTTAGTTTATGGCAACTTGTACCTGCAGTAACATATCATATATTATGTCATTTTTCTTTTAGCATCCTTATGATTTTTCAGACCATGTAATTTTTGGATTTATTGCATTGTAAGGGATTGCAAAGTTATCTGAATATCAAAGTAAATTCACTTAAATGAGAGGTCCTTATTTAGAATATATGGAGATATAAAGATACTGCTCAGGAAATCAGCTTTTAAACAATAGATATGGTAAAAAGTATAATCTAAACAGATACTGGTTTCTCTAAGAGGCAGCAGTGCATTTTCTATGTAAAGTTCTGGATGAAAGGTAGATCACCTACTTGCAATATTCCATAGCGACTATTTGTTGCTATTTAATTGTATGTGTGTCATCTTTCAATGTGCTGAACTTGGTTGTGCCAAGTTTTAAACTACCCATTTGCCATTGGTCATCACCATATTCATGATTTACTTAATTCGCATGTCACAAAATCAGTCTTGAAATCAGTCTTGAACACCCCTTGTATTGGATCAACCTAGAACCAAATTTGTGAAATACAGGAATATAATAATACTACAGAAAAGCTAGCTTAAAATTTGTTAATCTTTCTCAGAATTCATACTGTGGCATATCTGGCTGCTTTATGTTACATGTAGTAGAACACAAAAAACATAATGTAATGATAATCTCAAACTGTGGTTTAGATAATTTTTGTAAAGACTTTCTAAAATGTACTTGCAGCTAGATAAATTATAGGGATCCACCAAGTTCTGATATGTTTGGCAAGTATATGCTGTTCACCAACAGTCAATGTGACAAATATGATCTACAAATTATGACAGTAATTATAACATGGCTTTCTTTGATAAGCAGGACATTAATGGGATATAGAGATGATGTTCAGTAGACAAAGCTAATTATGAGGATTTAGTTGAGTAAAATGTGTGATGCCCATGATTAAGAAATAAGAGTTTAATAAACGGAGAATGGTCATTACAATCTTGTGATCAAGTCTAGTGACCCTTTTAACAAAAGCACATTTTAATTGTGTCCAAGAGTACATAATGAACTAGATTTTTAATTGCAAATGGAACTATGCAAGTTATTAAAGCCAACATCAAGTCAACTGGATCCTAATGGCAGATGTCATAACATTTACTATTTATGATAATATGGTAAAGCGGAATTTGTAAGGAAATACATCCTTTCTCTTATAATAGTTTAGAAAAACTGAATAGTACTTTTTTTTAGGGTAAAGGCCCATATTTTGAAATATATATTTTATACAAAAACTGTATAAAATTACTTGGAAGTTCATTGAGTTTTATTTGCTGTAGTTCACACTGCTTTTAGCAGCATATGCTTTTGAATTGGAAATCAGTAGAACAGGTGTTCAACAAAGTATGATAATTGGTTTCTTTGTTCCTTCTAATTAAATTCGGGTTATTTACATGCAAAAGGCCTAAATGCTTTCATTAAAAAAAAAAACCAAAGTATTTTTCCCCCTAACAAAGATTATCAGAAACTTAAGACCATTCCTCACTGTGATGTTGCTAAAACTACTTCATTAACTAATTTTCCCCCATCACATGTTAATTCAATATGAAAGGAAATCCTATTGGTAAATCCTTCTAATTCAATTTGAAGGTTCTTTTTTATGTGTTTCCAGCTGACACTGATTTTTCAGTAAGATGAAATCTTTTTAGGGTTTTCACTCAGAGGCCATTAACGTTTCTTCCTGTCTCTTGTCGAATTGATGTAGGTCATAGTGATTACGGTTATCAGCAACCGTCGTATCCTGAACAAGGCTACGATAGGCCTTATGAGGATTCCTCCCAACATTACTACGAAGGAGGTATCTATATACCTTCACACACATGTGCGCACATACATTCCTTTTCCTCTTCCCTTCCACAAAGGAATAAATTCTTGCACAACATAACGTGTTTCCTGCCCATGCAAAGCTCTTGTAGACTATTAGTTGCTGGCTGTTGAGAATTGCAGGGAACTTGAACCATTCAAAATCATTTCTTGCAAACATCTAAACGTATAACCTTAAATTCGACAATTCTAAAATGACTAAGGGCAGAATCCTATGCATGTTTGCCTAGAAAAGATTCTCCAACTCCCAGCATTTGGCAGCCAGTATTGCTGACTGGAACATGCTGGGCATTGTAAGACTTTTTTTGTTTTTATGTTTGTTTAAGCATGCATAGGATTGTGCCCTAAAACATTTAGTATTTTTTTCAATCGAATATTTCTATTTCAACATAAACTCAATGGTCCAGTTATATATTTTGTGTGTATGTATACATACAAATATAGTGCCATTAGGAAACAGCTTGCTGATTTGTGTAGCTAGTATGTGCTCTGTAGCTGTCTTTAATTTTGTCCTTTTTTGTTTTTGTTTTTTTTAGCATAGTCATTGCCTTATCAAATTATGGCATCACATTCCAGTAAACTTAGTGCTTGTTTGGCAGAGATGCTCAAATACTGCAGTTTAGCGTTGCAAAATCTGACTTTAACTGCAGTTTGGCCGAATTCCTTCTATTTTTGGTTTGTTTTCCTTTATTTCATTCAGTTTTTTGAGATCAAGACTGCATTTTCATTTTGTTTCGTGGTGTTCGCTGTGCATCTTTTAGAAAGAAAAATAGAACCCGAGAAAGTGCTTTGTAATTGTCTTTGCTTAACCTCATGTTTCAGGAAACTCACAATACTCTCAACAGCAAGATGCATATCAGGCACCACCTCAGCAACAGGGTTATCAGCAGCAACAGTATCCAGGTCAGCAGGGTTACCCTGGACAGCAGCAAGGTTATGGTAAGTAATGGAAGCCAAGATGAAGTGGAAAACCTGGATGTTAACTGAAGTGTTTTGCATGTTTCAAACCTTCCTGTTAAAGCTTTTATTAACAATGTCATAAATCCAAGTATAGGTGCTTGCCACCACTCTACTTAGATCTATCTATATACTTTTCTTTTGGCCTTCTAAATGCCTTTTTGCCAGTAGCATATGGGACAACAGAGCATTTACACTTGTAGGCTGGCACAGAAGGCAACATTCAGGCAGTTTAGAATATGATGAATAACTATAGGCTGGAAATTAAGCAACTTTGAATTTGAAACAATAAAATGATATTTCTAAACATTTTACACAGAGTTAGAATCTGCACATGTATAACCGCCTCCCCCTCCGTGGAATGGATCAGTTCTAAGAATCCAGATTCATTTCCAAAGCTCTTCTTAAGGCCCTAGCAGGCAGCTGACAATCCCCAAGCACATGTCAAGTCAGATAACCACCAAACAAACAAACAAAACAAACCCCAAGACTTTATCATGTAACAGCAGAGCTTCCACATTCAAAAGAAATTTTCAGGTAAAAGAAATTTATTCAGGTATAAAGAAATTTCTAGTCCTGTTCTTTAACAGAGGAAAACATTCAGTACTGGTCAAAGGGTGATCATCCACCCTTTGCAACATAAGGTTAGTCAATGCTTTGCATGGTATAGTGACAGTAAGAATTAGGGCATACAACAAACCTGTCATGGCCATGCTAATCCAAGTGATTGCTTTCAGGAAAAAAATGTGGCAATAACTGAATATTTAAGAAACTTGACTATTAGCTAGTGAGGGATTTTGTTATCTATTTAACCAAAAGCCTTTTCATACCTAATGTTAAGTTATGGAATAATGTGACACGCACAAGTCACACACTTGTGTATTCCTCCCTCCTCTCTTTCTCTGGCTTGGTCACATGGAGAAGATCAGAAGATTTTGCTTCTGCTTTTAAATTAACCAGAAATCCTTGGTTTGTCTGAATTTGGGGAAACTGATAAAAGACTGGTTAATTCAAATAAGCCAGATTCAAACTGTGATCTATATTCTTGGCTTGTTCATTAACCAATGTCCTCTTATTCAAACATAACAGGGTACTCTAGTTAGTTTAAAAATGGAAATTAGGTGCATTTGAATTCCTTTTGGCCATATCAGAGTTGAAAAGGGGAAGTAATAGTATGTGAGCACACATTTCCATTACATCTGAAGGATACACATAGTTCTTTCTCTGCAAAAATGTGGTTTGCATTTCTAAAAGAGAAGCCAGTTAAATCAAGTTATGGAAACCTTAGCACCTGTGAATTTACATTTTTATGTAAACACTGTGAAGTGTTTACATAAAAATGCTTGAGTACAGTAAATTCCTTACGTTGTCCTTTCCACTACCATCCCTTGCACCCTTGAAAAACAACCTGAGTTTTGGAAATGCTCAAGGAAAACATGGGTTGTGGGATAAGGATCTACAGTGGGAAGAAGAAATTGGGCAGAGGCAGTGGAGCTCCTATTCATGTTAGTTGCCTCCACTCATTTTCCCTTCTCCTATTGTGTTTACCAACCTTCCAGACCTGAGGCTTTAACAGGGTTCCAAGTGGGAAGAATGCCCAAAAGTCCCTGTATGTGAACATCTTTTCACTTGATGCATTGAATAATTCATTATTAATCAGTGTTAATTAAAAAAAACAGGCTGCCTCAGTAATACCAAAGCTAAAAGTAGATCTTTGAAGTCTTAGAGTGCAGGATGCTGCTGTAAAAGACCAATGCTAGCTTGAGTTCAACTGAGATAGCATTTATAGTGTACCCATTATTCTAAGCTTTGGTTAGCATCCAAAGACTGCACAACTATTATTGATTTATTGATTCAGAAATTTTTTTATCACCACCCAAAGGTTCAGGAGCAGACCTCAAACAAGTGATAAAAGAAGGCATTCCATAGCTTACAATCTAAAAGACACAACATAAAGTAAAGGAATAGAGAGGATAAAGGATAAACATTAAGGCTTTCAACAGGGCTAATGGAATAGCCCTGCTTCTCCCTCTTATGTTTGACTGTAAAGCCTGTTGAAATGGCTGCCGAAGTTAAATGAATCTCATATAGTGCTATGAAAAGCATTTAAGATTCAAAAGGAAATGGAAGGAAGTAGAAAACTTAGAGGACATTTTAGTGACTAGGGAGAGTCAAAACCTAATATTGTCAAGTATTGTAAGGGTGTGAGAGATAGAATCTGAGAGCAGAAGGGAAAGATAAATGGATAAAAACTGAGATAAATAGAATAAAGACTGGTCAAAGTATATTCAGGAGAGAAAGGTGGATTTGAGAGTGGGAACTGTTTGAGAAGGGAAAGAGTGATACCTCAGTCAGAAGTTATTAATAAGTTACAGAACATCTTGAAACCAATACGCTTCTTGTTCAATTAACTTTTTATTTTGTTTATTGTTAATTCAGAGTCATAGGCTGTTTAAATATCTATGTCTCACCTTCAGGACCACATAGTCCAATGAAGGAGCCTCATAGTTTGGGCACCATACTGTGGGATAAGTTAATAAGACTGGAATTAAATCCCCGTGGCAGGGTTACATACTAAGAGAAGGAGAGAACGATATCAAGAAAGTTAAAGACACTCCATATCCAAACATATTATAGGAGAATACTCATGACACATGTGTTATCATTAAATGTTAATCCAAAACTGTGAGTTGTTCATGGGGAATTTTACCAGGCTACAGATGCAGCCTCTTTACCTGTCAGTATTGCAGTATCTCAAAGGCAGTTGGGATACAGGGCATGTGTGAAGGAGGGAAACAAGCACTGAGACAACAAACCATAGTAACTAAAACCAGTCAAACCCTGTGTAGGGCAACAAACCATGTTGTAACTAAATGATGGTTTAGCATTACGTGGAAATTAGACCACATTTGCATTTCAGGGATTTTTCTGTTAATATTGCAATTTTCTGAAAAAGTATAATTAATCCCATGACCCAGTATGATAATATTCCTGTATCTGAATTACTGCAGCTTTACACACACCTGTTAGCAATTTTAGTTGAACACCACCACCATAAACAATCAGCATTATCTCTAAAGGGCAGAGAATATGGAGAATATTGTTGTGTTTTACTGTTGCCAGATTACAAATGTGGTATTTCATAGAACCATGATATGTAACATGTATGCTTTCTAGTATTGGATGAAGTTAAATTTATATCTACAGAAATAGACTTGCTTATATATGAGAGTTTCCCTTCTGGTTTTTAGATATTTATAGCTCTTTTAGTTTAATTGGATCCTACAGAGTCTTTAGAGGAAGCATCAAAGTATTTGGACACCAGATTGCAGTTGCTCTGTCCTAATGTTTTTTCCCAATTGTAGAACAAAGAGAATCTACCGTCAAAAGGTATTGAAGCTGGGTAGATTGGAAAAGGAGAGCTAAAGTTTAAAAAGAGTTTCTTCACTTGCCTCTGGTAGGCATCTCTCTGGTAGTCTCGTACATAACATTCTCATTCACAGCCTGCCAGAAAGTGAAACAGCAGGGTATATTTACTGAAACAAAAATGGGCAGTGTTTGTTGTATCAGTGCTTTAGTGGAGGGGCATAATAATTATTATTATTGGCTTTATTAAATCAAGCCTATTGGCTGAGCTTTAAAAGCTGGCAATACTTTTAAACAAGCAAGATAAACATTTGCAAATGAAAATACTGGAATAAAGTGACATAGTAATAGGAGATTATTCTTAGAACTCTATAGTTCTAATAGTACACAAAGAACACTTTGTAACATTTCCCTGCTTCAGGGAAAGAAAAGAATGGGTAACCTTAATCTTTGTAGCTTAAATAATTTTGGTCCCTAAAATATTTTAGGTCCCTCACAAAGTGCTCCAGGACCTCAATATTCCAATTATCCTCAAGGGCAAGGGCAACAATATGGAGGATACAGGCCTACACAACCTGGGCCCCCACAGCCACCACAACAGAGGCCTTATGGATATGATCAGGTATGTTTTTATTCCCTGTCTTGTACTTTTTTTTTTTTTTACAATTCAAGCATTAAGATTTTGAATTTTATGCATCCACTATAAAAGCTTCTAAACATGAAAGAAAATGAGGCACCAAATATATGCAAGTTTATGCAGTTATCTTAGTATAAACCTTTTAGTTATAACAAATGTGTTTCTTCATAATTATTGTGAGTTATTTTGAGGGTGTTGATGCTTAGTCAACTTATTGAAAGTCAAACTCTGATAGCAGTTCTAAGGGTTAGTGTGCATTAGTCTGTGCTACATAGTCAGATTTGTAATTTGCAATTTAGCTTTCTCTCTGACATTGTATTTAGATTGAAGTGCAGCTCTGCAGCAGCTGCTGTTCTAGCTCTTTCTTTTCTGCCTTTTAGACCCAGAAAACAGAACCAGAAGGTGGAGCTCAGCTGTTTTATTTATTTCAAAACCATTTTTAGCAGCTTTTCAAAAGCACTCAAGGTGGCATAGATAAAATGAAATCACATAACAATAATTTTAAAAGCCAATAAATGTTCCAGATAAATTAGCAAATGCAGTTGAAATTAAGGAAGCTTTATAGACCATCCTTTCACTTCAATAGGCAAAACTTTTTAGAGACTAGGGACTACAGTGATTAAAGCTGTTCTCCCTATAGCTATTCTGATCTGACATAAGGAAAGAGATACAGAACAAAGTCTGGTATCCTGACTGCTGCTAAGTGCATGGGCTGATGCAGAAAGAGTTGTTGTTCCTTAGGTATATGGACCATACTGGGTTGTTGTTGTTGTTGTTAGTCGCGAAGTCATGTCCGACCCATTGTGACCCCGTGGACAACATTCCTCCAGGCCTTGCTGTCTTCCACCATCCCCTGGAGTCCACTTAAGCTCACACCAACTGCTTCAGTGACACCATCTAGCCACCTCATCCTCTGCTGACCCCTTCTTCTTTTGCCATCATCATTGTTCCCAGCATTAGGCTCTTCTCCAGGGAGTCCTTCCTTCTCATTAGGTGGCCAAAGTATTTGAGTTTCATCTTCGGTATCTGGCCTTCTAAAGAGCAGTCAGGGTTGATCTTCTCTAGGACTGACAGGTTTGATCGCCTTGTGGTCCAACAGACTCGCAGGAGTCTCCTCCAGCACCACAATTCAAAGGCCTCTATCCTTTTGTGCTCAGCCTTCCTTATAGTCCAGTTTTCATAGCCATACATTGCAACTGGGAAAACCATAGCCTTGACTGTACGCACTTTTGTTGGCAGGGTGATGTCTCTTTTAAGTATGCTGTCTAGATTTAACATAGCTTTCCTCCCCAGGGGCAGGCGTCTTTTAATTTCTTGGCTGCAGTCCCCGTCTGCGGTGATCTTGGAGCCCAGGAAAATAGAATCTGTCACTACCTCCATTTCTTCCCCATCTACTTGCCAGGAAGTGAGAGGACTGGATGCCATGGTCTTAGTTTTCTTAATGTTGAGCTTCAAGCCAACTTTTGCACTTTCTTCCTTCACCTGCATTAAAAGGGTCTTTAGTTCCTCTTCACTTTCTGCCATTAGAGTGGTATCATTTGTATATCTGAGGTTGTCGATATTTCTCCCAGCAGTCTTAATTCCAACTGGTGATTCATCTAGCTCCGCCTTTCTCATGATGTGCTCTGCATATAAGTTAAATAGACAGGGTGACAGTATACAGCCTTGCTGAACTTCTTTCTCAATTTTGAACCAATTAGTGGTTCCGGGTTCCGTGTCCAGTTCTCACTGTTGCTTCTTGACCCGCATATAGATTTCTCAAGAGACAAATAAGATGCTCTGGTATTCCCATCTCTTTAAGAACTTGCCACAATTTGTTGTGATCCACACAATTAAAGGCTTTAGCATAGTCAATGAAGCAGATGTTTTTCTGGAACTCCCTAGCTTTCTCCTTGATCCAGCATATGTTGGCAATTTAAAGCCCTAAACGGCTTGGGTCCTGGCTACCTGACGGAGCGCTTACGTCCATATATGCCCGCCCGCCCCCTGAGATCTGCGGGAGAGGCCCTTCTCCGGGAACCTTCCGTGAAGGAAATTAGGAGGATAGGTACTCGGAGGAGGGCTTTCTCTGCGGTGGCGCCCAATCTATGGAATGCGCTCCCCAAAGAGGTCCGCCTGGCACCATCGTTACTTGTTTTTCGGCGCCAGGCGAAGACCTTTTTATCCAAGCGTCATTTTAATTGTTAATGTTATTTTTATTTTAAAGTTTTTTGGCCAGGGTGACTTATTTTATATGGTTACGTGTATTTTATATTGCTATTTATGTATTTTAATTTATTTATTTGTAAACCGCCCCAAGGCTTCGGCGAATGGGGCAGCCAAGAAAGAAAGAAAGAAAGAAAGAAAGAAAGAAAGAAAGAAAGAAAGAAAGAAAAAGAAATTTGATCTCTAGTTTGTCTCCCTCTTCAACATCCTGCCTGTACTTCTGGTACTTCCACATACTGCTGGAGCCTACCTTGTAGGATTTTGAGCATAACTTTGCTAGCATGTGGAATGAGTGCAATGGTGCGGTAGTTTGAACATTCTTTGGCATTGCCCTTCTTTGGGATCGGGATGTAAACTGACCTTTTCCAATCCTGTGGCCACTGTTGAGTTTTCCAAATTTGCTGGCATATGGAGTGTAGCTTGGTTCTTATGAGGAAATTTGATCTCAGAAATTCAGTTAACTGTATGCTTACTTGAATTCTATACCTGTTCTAAGCACAACACTATAGATAGTTCAGTAGCCCCGTGTTGCTCCTTTTCCTGGAGGAGAAGCTGATAGGAAGTAGTAACGTTCTTTTTGCTGGGCATGTTTCATTCATATATAAAAAGCTGATCATAGATAGCAAGGTGAAGTGAGTTTGTGCTAGATGGTAGAAATCTTGCAGAACTTAAAGAATGCGCACCATCTTTCTACACTTCAATGCTTTATTCTTCATTGTTGTTGTAAAACTTCTAGGTGGATAATAAATGAAATATGTTTGATAGTACAACAAAAAATTGAAGAGATATGCTTTGGAATATATGTTATTGAAAGATCAGAAATGCATATTGTGAGCTTCTCATCCGCTTAAGTATGCCATACAATATTTATCAATGACCTAGAAAAGAACAACAAAACAAACAATATTAAGCACCATGTCCTTAATATAAGAATTCCAATGGACCATCTGTATTTTGATTTTGGATATTCTGGTAATAACCTGCATCTTGATAAGAGAAATGTATATTTCCATCTCTTTGAATAGAGCTCTGCTATGCTATAGTTCTGGATTCTGAACAGTGAGTTTATTCATGCAACAATATATTGTATAAAATTGTCTTATTTTATACCTTCATGGAGTCAGCTTTTAAACATTTGAGTCTACGTTTTGTTTACATGGAAAGGTATCTTTTGCATTTTTACAATTTGTCACTATTACTAATATGTGATATGGATGACCATGGTTATTCATACTCTGGTTCATACTCTGGTTACTTCAGATTCAGTTACTGTAATGTGTTTTATTTATGCGCACTTTCCTTTGGAAATGGCATCTAGTCCAAACTTCAGCTATTAGACTGCTATCAAGCCAGGAGATTATCTCATGTCTTGATGGTTGTTAAGAACGTGTAACATTACAAGCTGTGTAGGGGAGCCTTGAACCTAGTCTGCTGACCCTGTTCTCAGTATGCCCAGTTATGTCAGCCACATGTATGCCAGCTGTAGCCTTTCCTCATCAAGCAGGAAGGGGAATTCTAAATATATCCAACTGAACGAGCTTAGAAGCTTCCCTGTTATTGGGAACATTTTTCTAAAAGGATTCTGAGCACATCCTTCTGAATGTGCTCAGAATCTCCCTTCAGACTTTCCTCTTAATGCAGGAAGCTAAAAGGTGGAAATATATGCCACAGCCTGGCATATATGGAGATAGTGAGAGAGCCCCCTGTATGGGTTGTGTCCTTGTGTGTTCCTTTAACACCTATGTGGGCAGACAACTACTATAGGGGAAGCATTGTGGTGGCATCTTGCTTCTGAAATACCCTCACCAGGAAAGCTCACATGATATCTGCAGTGTTATTTTGGTGCTAGACACATACCCTTTTATTTTTCCCAGGATTTTAACCTTTTAAGAAGTTGGAGGCCATGTTCCTATTTAGCTATGCTGCCTTGAGTTCTTCTCATCTGGGTTTTGCTGCTGTTTTTCACTCTATTTATATTTGCTATATTTTATATTATGCTGCATTTAATGGTAAGCTTTTCTAGGGATCCTGTAGTGTTGGTTCTGTTGGAAGAGACAACAATTAGAAATTCTTCATGCCAGTATCAGTTTTAAGCAAAATAAGTAATTCCAAATTTTATACAACCAAATTCAGTCTTGAGATTGTGAAATGAATCTGTATAGCCGTATTTCAAGTTAAGAAGAAATGAAAGCATAGAAGATGCAAGAAAGCATAGAAGATTTATATCCTGTGTACTGTTTTGTAAAAATCAAGGAACTACATTCTATTTATGTCTTCTCTTTTTAGGGACAGTATGGAAACTACCAGCAATGAAAAAAAGTATAGCCAATACCTTAGGAGCCATGTTGTCTCTGCAGCACTGTGGACATCTCTTTTGGAGAGAAATTATCGATTCCATCTAGTTTTGGAACAACAAAATGAGAAAAACAAACACATTATTGATAAATGGGTCTTTTGCAGTATATTGCCTGTCCGAGATAGTTACAGACAAAACTGAAAGTCTTTCTAAAAAAAATTTTACCATCTGTACTCTAGATGGCAATATTGGACAGAAAATACATTCACAGTTTTGCAGTGGGCTTAGAACTCTACATCAGACAAACTGTTACAGACTGAAATGTGTGAACAGCATTGTATGTTTATGAAGGTTAAGGGAATGTAATATTTTTCCACAGATTCTTTTGTAAGGGGAAGGGGGAAATTTTTACAGCAGCAATATTTTATACATTATGTTTTTCATATGGAATATGCAAGTCAGTACACTACACACAGAGCAAGGTCAGAAACCCTTATAGATAAGAAATTTGGATTGAAACATGATACATTGGTCATTGTGTTGGTCTCGATATGTTGTGTGAGATCGAAAGTTGCTCAACATTCTTGATGGACCCTTGTATGAAGAATTTATATCAAACTATTTAAATGACAAGGTGATCATGGACAGTATGATGCAATTTAGTATAAAAAATAATTTTGAAATACTTTGTGTGAAGCTATTTTGTAAAAATGGTTTCTAGCACTGGCAATTTTCTGTGTTGCTTTTTTCTCCCCCAGTAGCAAGAAAACAAATTGAATTTGTAACAGTTGTGTAATAGTTTCACATAAATCAAGCTGCAATCACTTTCTGATTGCAGTAACAAGAAATTTGAAGAACTCTTCATTTGGCTTAAATATACAAAGTATTTAAAAAGCAAATCATAGATAGGTTGACATATTTTATTTCATAAGTGTATTTAACTTTAGTAGTATAATTTCTATGTAATAAAATAGTATAGAAGCTTTTGTAAAACTCTTCTCTAAACTTTCACATTTGAGAGTTAATATCTTTAAGAAAGAAGACATTTGTTGTTTATGTCCATATTTGTATTCTTTAATATGAGACCAAGAGCAGGTTTTAGCGAGGTTTTTAAAAATGCCAAATTCTATTGTGAATTGCATTAATGCTTAAGGTATTGCATGTGAAGTAGCCACTACAACAGCAGAGCCGTAGAGAACACAAACTGTTCAAGAAGCTCTTTCTGTTTTCTTTCAAGTGCATGATTGAATACTGTGTTGCACAGAAATACATGCAGACAGTCTTGAAAATATTTAACTAAATATAACTAAAATAAGCCCTGGAGTTAACATACTGTTACTATGTGTTGCTATATTTTAACAGGAAGGTAGATTTATGATGAGCTGTACTTGAATAAAGAGATAAATAGATGCATTCCTCCATAATTTTAATGGAGAACAAATTCATTTTTTACATTGGTTGCACATTTAAATCAAGTTTAATCTGAAAACAAGAAGAATATTGGTATGAGTGAAATGCTTTAGGTTCTGTGCCAATTTTCCACCATTGTGTACTTCATTACTATTTAAAACTATCAACTCTTAACAGAAGAATAAATTATTTGTGATTTTAATTTTTTCTCCTTTAACATTGGACTCTACATCTTTTATTTTGTTTGGAGACTAAAGATTTTTGGTTTTTAATACTGATTCAGGATATCCAAATTGTATTTGTATTCTAGAACTTTATAAAAATTCTTTTCCCATAGCTGTTAATTAGCATTAACTGTTGAGTAATCAACATGTTGCTGTATGTGTAGGCTGTTCGTTACATAATTCTCTCTGAAAATTATGGTCCATGAAGCTATAATCAAGATGACTGAATTAGATAAATGAGTTGAGACAAAAATGCGCTGAACATAACCTGCTATAGATACGTTATCTCATTTAAAATAAGCTCAACTGACATTAAGAAATAATTTGTCTTTCCAGTCGATCTTCTGTTGTCTCATTCTCATTTTTAATGGAAACTAAAATTGCAGTTTTAATAAGCAGAATTTCCTCCAGGGTTTCTCTCCTTGGGAATAATGTGTTTTCAAGGTTTAATTGTTTTATAACGGTCCTATTTCATAAAAGTTTTTAATTGGTGGTGACAAACATTGCCTTATTCCTCTGATATTATGTTAGAACAACAAGAAGAGAGAGATTCCTTTTCATTATTGGCATTGTGTTCTATGTATTCAGAAACCTAAATAAAGTAGAATTTAAAGACAAAGAGTATAGAAGAAAATGGAAAGTACCATATGCTGTATTGTACAATATGCAAGTGGCTATCCTCCAGTAAAAGAATATCCAGCCCAAGAGATTAAAGCTGTATCACTGTATGTCATTCTGGAAAAAAAGTGAAAGTAGAAAGTAGTTTGTCAAAAAAAAATTCAATATGGTAGAAGAAATAAAATATGAACCTTGCCCCTATACATTAATTTGAAAAAAATAAAATATTTTAAGACAACATTACAAGAATCTCTTGAACAGTAGCATAACTAGCTGGGAAAATAATATGTAACAATCAATAAAATACAGCATTACTAAGTTGGTCTTTAGTCAAAATTCAGGTGAAATGATGAATACAAGCTTGTTAGACACTCCATGCAGACATAATTTAGAAACACTTAAAGCGAGTTTGGGTGATCTGACTTGATTGATGGGCTTTACCCTGCGAAGAGGAAACAAAAGGATTGTAGTAGCTATGAAAACATCACTACAGCCAGTAGCCATCTGGGATACATAGTATTGCTTCTGATCATAAAACTGTTGTGACCTCTGATGCTCTTCCTGAAAGGCTTCCTCAAAGGCTGCAAGAAACCATTCTTAGTTACTTTTTCTTTGTGCCAGTGTCCCTGTCCACTAGTAAGTGCCACAAAGCCAATATGCTCATTAGTACTGCACCCTGAAGACCTCCCTTTGGTCCAGCAGCTAAATAGAATTGTCCTTTTGAAATTACTCATTCCTGAATGAAATGAAATTCCTGTGCAGTTCATGTCTATTATACTTTAATAGTACAATTCTATTTAGTAGGAAGATTCCAAACTTCTTTGTGAAATGAATTTTTATCCTGGCCTTGGTAACTGTTCCATTTTGGCCTTGCTGCTCACAACAGTACACTGAGGGAGAGATACTTTGGAAGGCTTCTTTAACTCAAACCTGACAAAGTTGATGGATTTCTATTATGTAAGACAGCCCCAGATGATTTGACATCATTGGTGTTCTTACCATAGGCAAAAACTGTTCCAGTGTACCCTTACTCACTAAAACATTTGTGTTCATGTTTTCACCAGACTTACCTGGATGTCTGCCAATGGAATATATTTGACCAAGAAATCCTGACCAAAAATTCCTGTTGCATGCATTTTGATTAAGGAGGCTCATTTTCAAACAAATGTTAGTGCTACCGAACTCTTTGTACTCCTGTTACCCAGTACTTTGTTTGGTGGATTTATACTATCCGTTGCCTTTAAGCCCACTCTGATATGGCAGTGGTAGTTGTTTCAGATGTCGATATATATGGCCAAATAACACAGGTAAGGTTCTAAGTATCTACAAACAGTAAATTAAACAGAAACTTTGTGACAAAGGTACTTCTGGGCTGGACATGTGGCATGAGTTAATATATGAACATTTAAAGATGTTTTCCAACCCTATTGAAAATTGTTTCCATCTTGATCCTTATTGGTCCATGTCTTTTTAAGTTCAGGTTTTTGCTGCTATTGTATAGTCAGACTGATTCTACTTGGAACTTAACTTGTTCACCTACCTGCAGGCACTGGAAAACACTGCCAACAATTCAACTATTAAAAAAAATATGTCGTAAATGGTTTGATGGGCCAAATGCTTCCTCGCTGTTAAAAACTTTTATTAAAATCTGCATGGTGCATTGAATTGTGGAACCCTTTTTTCCTACCTGTGGGGCTACCAATGGACTTGGCTGGATGCTTGCATGCTCTAACACTACATGCCCCTATTAAATACCTCTCTGCAATGTCCAAAAAAACCTTTCCAGCTTAACTTATTTTTTATTTTCAATTTTTCAAAGCAAAAAATAAGGATTTATGATACACATGATTTATGTATAGATTTCATTAACCTACCAATAAAAATATAAATATTAGGAAACAGAAATTTGACAATAAGTGGAAGAGGACATGTCCTTTCAAAATTCATTTATGTGTTTGATATCAATTATGTGATTACCTTGACAAATCTAAGAATCTCTAAACTCAGCAATGCCCTGGGTTAGTTATACATTCAGTTCTTCGATCAGCAAGGCAGTGTTTTTCAGTCATTTATTTGATCTGAGGTTTCCTGATCTTGATATTGCCTTTGTCAAACTGGTCCTTTCATTCTTATCACTTAGGTTGAACCTACCCACCTCATCTTGAGGTTAGGGCTTTGCAAGACAGATTGTCTTCTCACTTTAAAGGAGAATGGAAATGCACCTGAGATAAATTGACATGTTCCTATGATTGTGTATAATACAGACAGCTCATTAAAATCCTAACATGGTTTTCTTATTTTTCCAGTGGGGTTGACACTGCTTTTATTTCATGAGAGATCACAGAAATCCAAATGTGAATGATGACTGTTCTCAGTTTTCATCACTATATTGCTGTCTGGACTAGCAACCTATTTCAGTCAAGTATAGCAAATTAGTAATCAAGTTATGCTTCTCATCCCTTCCTCTAATACTTATGAAGAGACAGATAAAAAGTGTCATAAGGGTGTCTGCAAAAATTATATTTTAATTGGTGTGATTAGGATGGAGCCAAAGTTACACTTGCTGAAATCAATGATGCCTGCTAGCCATTGCTAACTTGTTCCATTGATTTCAATGGAACCAAAGAGTGACAAATTTCTGGCTCACTCATCATTTCTAGAACTGCAAAATGTTCTAGTGCTTTCCAAGTTAATTGGATAATTGTGGCATGAACTTCTATGGGCAATAACTTATGTTGCTGTGTCATTGAAGTAGCAATCTGAAGACAGCAGGAGTGTGTCTCTGAATCATTTCAATGGGGCATAAACCAGCCCCTTGTCTGGGCAAAGATGTTGCCACATTGTGTGCAGAATTCCCCCCACTCCCACCCACCTATAAGTTGCAACAGGGTAACCTAGTTCATCTGGTCTCAAACCATATTGAGAATCTCTTGTAGATTTATTTATGTAATTATTTATTTAAAATGTTTGTATCCCACTCTTTACAATGTCTTGGGGTGGGATAAATAAGACAGTATCACAATAATATATAAAATCAACATTAAAATACTAACTTTTAAAATGCTGGCAAAATAAAAAGGGTTTGGCCTGGCACCAAAATGAAAAACGTGTTGGCACCAGGCACACCTCTCTGAGGTTACCAGATTTCAGTTGGAGTACTCCTTACTTCGCTGTTCAGCTTGAGCAGAAACAGATAATTTGTTGATTTGTTGACCTAGCAGTATTTCTGGGGATGTGGGTAAAGAAAATACCATTTATTACTAGCATATATGTGCTATCAACAACTGTACTATGAACAATCTCTTTTAATACTACAATTGTCACTGTTAGTATTTCTGTATTTGCCTTCTGTCCTCATTGTTTACTATTTTACTACCACCACCACATGTACTGCATATATATCTCCAACTTGCTAACATTCCCTACTTCTAATGAAGTGAACTATAGTCTGTAAACACTATTGCCAGAATAAATGTGTTAGTCTATATAAGGTGTCACAAGATTGATTGGTGGTTGTTTTTGCTTTGTTTTGTTGGTTTTGCTTGATGTTTTTGCTTTGACTAACATGGCTACTTTCTTGCAATTACTGAGCATGATTTCTAAAGAAAACATAGTTTAACTAATTGTTTAAAGAAAACAGTTTAACAAAATACCAAAGGGTATATCCAAATTGAGAGACTCTTGTATCTTTAAAAAGAAAGAAAACAAAAATTCTGTCCTGAGCCACACTTTTATTCTGTTCCTTTTTCACCACCTCTACAACAGGGGATGCCTGTTTTAATCCATACAAGTCAGTACTTAGTCTTCACTCCCACATAAACACAATCATTTTGCAAACATGTACTAATATTAATTATCCCCTTGGCACCAAGAGTCAGGATTTCCTGATGCAGCCCGCTAATGTAAAATGCATTAGTGCAAATGCTGGCTCCAAGAGTTTAGATTTAGATTCTCTTAAATAAACAGCAAGAATGAAGAGTAGATCGGAGTTCTATACAACTAACTACTATGAAGGACTAGTTTTTCACCAAAGCTTCTACTGCCATTCTCTGTTTTGCTATAATGTTTTAAAAAAAGAAATGGAATATCCAGAGAAAGGTCAATTAGATTTGGCTCATTTTGACATCCAGATGCAGTCTGGGTTTGTATGGATGGGAAGCAAATAAGGTGCTTTACAGAACAGGGTTCTGACATACCAGTTGCACTTGGAACTACTATTTGGATGCATCTTCACTGTACTGGGTTTGAACTTGCCCGATTTCATTTTGGCAGTCAAGTGGAGCATATAGCAGTTTTGTGACATTTGATAATACAACACATATTTGAATAATATAATTCTAAGCAAAGCAGAATACATAGAAAAGATTATATATGTACAGAAATAACTTCAGCAAGATCAAATTAATGTAAGAAATTGTTTATTGAGATTTTACAGTCTTAACGAATGAAGACTGCTTTCTCAGAATTCTTTACTAACTTGTCATTCATAAACGAGCTCATTCAGAATCAGAATCAGACTACATTGTTACTTTTTACCACTGAAGCAGTAAGTATAAGTCTGAATTGTCCATGCAGCCTCTATTTATTATCCAACCTAGTTCCACTGTTCTCAACATAATTTATCAATGCCATGTAGTCTTACAAATCTATTAATGTAATCTTTAGATTGCCAGCAGAAGATTCCTGGGTATTTGACAACCAGTGATATTATGAAACAGTTCAAACTATAATCCTGATATTCTTTTGAGGTTTAATACTTCATTTCCAAAAAGTCAGATTCTCAAGATCGGTCAAAGAACAATACTTTACAACATGCCTTAGATTTAGAGGTACAATCATAATACCAAGGCAAGTTCCTATATATTCAGTTCTATTTTCCTCTTGTTCATCATGGCACGGGGAACAGCGTACAGGGTCAGGACTGGACAACAAAAGCTGCTGCAAGTACAGGTGAATAGCTGGCTTAAAGAGTTGAAATAAATTATTTCCCCTCCTATCTAAGTTGTGTTTTTGTGTTATTTTTAGTCAGATCAGACACAGTAGAGGGAACAGATAGTGCCAAAGCTCAGATTAGAAATGGAAAGCAAAGCCGGAACTGCTCTGAAAATCAGTAGGTGCTCAGATACAACTGTGCTGAGTGTCATAGAAATGCCTATTAAAGCACCATCTTCATGCTTGGAAGAGCAGAACGAAGCAGTTAAAACCTTGGGCTCTGCCAATTTCCCCCATAGTTTTTGTATGAAAATAATATTTAAGTTGAGTTCTGCAGTTCCAGCCAGTGCTTCTTTCTGGAAGTGGGTTGGGTATTGGAGATGCTTTGCCAGTGATGCAAGTGACAGAGCTGAGCAACAAGATGTACCTGCAGTGGCAGCAGTGCTTGTGACAGGAGTGCCTCAAAATAAAGAGAGATTTCCTGACAAAACCTTCAGAGTAAGAACTGGATGCTGCCTGAACTCTCAGTGGAGGGTGAAACAAGGATCATGACTCCTTTGTTACTAGGATGTTGCCAGATAAACTTAAAGCATGAACTAGATGATTGCTGGAGACAAGTCCCACCAGGATGCAGGCATCATTGTATCAGAAGAGGACGCTGATCTGTCCTAACACAAATGTAGCTGAGCATATTCTTTGCATGGGGGAAGCTGAGGATCAGACCTCTGGCATTGCTAGTTCAAAGAAGCCTCACGGAATAATGAAAGGCCTTGACTTGCTGGCCCTCTTGTGTGTGTTTGTGTGTGCATATACATGGAGGTACACGTATGTTTGGACAAAGGCGATCATTCGCTGAATTGCCCTTTTCATCATTTGCAGGATGAAAAAGGCAAGATGGTGACTTTCTCAGACTTTGCTTGTAAAGAAGTTAGGTCAGCTATTGAATCTTGCCCTGAAACTGGCAACAGGACAGTGTTCACCACTCCTGAAAAATACGGGTTCGTTAGGACACTCAGAGCTCAGTCCTCCAAAGCTCCACTTCGTCTCACCTGCCCTCCACTACTTAATGGTATGGCTGTTCTGTGGCTGTGGCAGTGATGGTGGTAAGAGAGCACTCCAGCATGACAGCTTGTCCTCAGTCAGGGTTGTCAGAGAACTCCACAATGGAACTCAGATTTATGGGAGTCCAACCCACAGATTCTGCAGCAGGCCAGCTTTTTCTGAGTTGCACATATTCCATTGATTTATAGAGCACTTCTCCAGAATTTTATGCAAATATAATTATTTATTAAAAAGCACTTGAACTAAACCATGGAAATAGCATGAGTGGATGGGATTTTTGCAAGTGAAAATTTGCACAAGTGACTACAACAAACACAAGTTTGAGAAATAGGAAAAAACAACAAGAACCCATATTCTATCAATAAGCGTGCAATGGAAGGAAAGGCACCTGACAACCCACAAAACAGAACAGATTTAACAAAACCATGCTTTATCTATCTGGTCCACTTATTTTTAGGAGGATGAGGAGGAAGTTTTGGTGGTGCTGGTGGTAGAGCTCTGTTCAGCCCTAAAGTAACCTTATTGCAGAAATTTAACGTTTGTACAAAACGGATTGTTTGGAATGAGGTGCGATTGATATGCTGGTGACACTCATCAAGTTCTGCTTATTAACTTGATTCTGGAAAGGAAGTACAAGATCTGCACACACTGGTGCCGTCAGTTATTACGGACAACACAAAGGAGCATCAACTGAGAGAGCAGAAAAGTGGTAGCTGGTGTTGAGGGTGGTTCTACTGACTGGAGAGGCGGTGTTCTGCCCATTCCAGATAGAGATGTATGTCTTCTTAAGGCCGTGCTTCTCACATGTTTCAAAGGGAAAGCCCACATGTCACATTATCCAACTTTGTGGAATCCTGTTCAATCCTTCTGGGCCCCTGCAACAGGAATTGCAGCAAATATGCAACAAATCAGTTGTTAACACTAACATGCATATTTTATTTTTAATGTTAATATAGGGGTATATAGGTTGCATATATCTGAACAAAACTGAAGATGACATAGAGAAAAGGATAGGACTACATAACAGTATGCTATGGACCCAGGGAAAGCAAGCAAGAAAGTGGGAGAATCTCCCGGAGGTAGAAAAAGGCCCTCATTAGACCCACCCTAAATATGATGGAATTTATCTGTTTGTTGTATCCCACACTAGGTTACAGCTAATCTGAGATCTTGTCCATTCTTTGGAAGTCCAGCTGACCTCCATACTACAGACTGTTTTCTACCAGCCTAAACTACTATGACTGCCACCTGTTGTCCTTCCTGAATACAGTACTGTTGTTCCAATGGTAACATCGAGAAGTGCTTTGTACCGGTGTTGCCTTTAAAGACTGTTCAGAAAGTTTAACTGGTTCAGACAACACCAGCCAGTTTATTGATTAGAATGTCTCAAACTTAACTGAATTCCAGTTTGTTTGCCAGCACAATCCCAAGTGCTAGTCATGACTCACAAAGCCCTAAACAGTTTGGAATAAGGTACCTGAAGGCTTCCTATAAATACCTGTCTCATGATTAGATTCATAAACTTGTGTGAAGGAGCTGGAGTCATTTACTTATTTTTTAAATTCATACCCAGGTCTTCTTTCTTGATGGACTCAAGACAGCACAGCTGTCTGCCATCCAGGTATGGACCAGACCCAGATGGGGGTAACTTCAGCAAGGTATCTATACCATATGCCTTCTGACTACTCTCCAGTTGGCTTCTGAAATGGTGGCAAGAATCCCTTTACGTTGCAGAGGGAGGAAAATTAATTCCAGGAGCTCCTTAGTTGAGACATTTGTTATAGGATTAAATTAAATAGTATTAAATAAGTCTCTTGGTCCTGTCTGGAAAGACTAGTGAAAGGTCCTGGCTTCACATGGTTTGAACAACCTTTAGTTGATACACTGTGCCTGCCCCATGTAAAGCTATTCAATACAAGGCCTCCCTAAGAACATAATAAGAGCCATGCTGAAGCAGACCTGAAAATGATTTAGTCCAGCATTCTGCTCATACAGTAACCAATCAGCTGCCCAGCAGAAGCCCACAGGAAGGACATGAATGCAACAGCACCCTGCCTGGCTCTTGTTCCCTGGCAATGGGTACACAGAGACATACAGTGCTCCATAGCTGCTGCAGGATATTTCCCATAGCCTCCTAAGGGATGGGTCAGCCCCTTCCATTCCCCTGAGGTAGGGGCCCAGCAGTGGGGAAGGAGTTCCCATCTGTCCCATGGAATACTCCTCCTGGTTCCATGAAGGTTAGGAAAGTTTGATGGTATTCCTGCAGACTTCAACACTGAGACACATGCAAAATAATGTCAGTTCATGTATTTGAAAAATAGAGCAAGCATGAAGGTGTACTCCCCATGAGTCCCCTTAGTATGCATGCTAAGCTCCAGGTCTGTAGGAGTCATGTCTTTGCACTTGGGAGCTGGCAGACATGCATCCTCTTCCATTACAATATAAAATGTTTGCTAGTAGTATAGGTTATCACTTCATGGGCAACAAGTAGCCAAGAAATATGGAATTTAAAGGAAATATAAACTATTTAGTAATAGCAAGTATTGGCCCAGTTTGCAACAATTCAATTTGCCCACTCTTAGTCTGTTTTTTCCCCTATAAAAGGAAATGGTCTTTCCCTCATCAGATTATCACCTACTTTCTGCTGTTTAGATTCTTCTGCACTCTCTGTAAGTGCGCTTTGTGAGGACCAAATGGCTGCATGTTGAAAAAATAAATAAAAGGCTTAATTTATTTACTCAATAGTAGAAAATCTGGAAAAAAAATAAAAGGCTTATTTATTCACTCAGTAGAAAATCTGGAAGTGCTAACTCTGTCTTTGAAGAATAAGCTATTTTACATGGTTTTTCCTTCAATGACTGACTACTGCAGAAATTTGTCATTCAGCCAGGTGCAGCGTTGTCACATTTTTAATTATAACAAAGAAGCAAAGCTAAAATCACCTTGATGCATGTTGTGGAGCACAGAATCCAAGTTAAGTTCACTTTGTTGGGTGCATTTTTCAGCACTCCGGAGTGTTAATTCAACATAGGCGAGGGATGGGCAGACCACTTTTAGCATATACTTGCCTGCTCCATACATATGCACTCATTCATAGTAAGAAACTCTTTCCCATTGTTTCTTGGAAAGGTTGTGCTAACATACACGAAATGGATAACTGCCTATTTAATTCCTTGTTCCACACTCTTGAATTGCATCAGTAATGAAAATGCTGAAAAGAGAAATTTGGATGTGGTGATCAGCTTTCTATCTGCTGCTGAAATGGTAATCACTTCTTTCTGGAAGGAGGAGTAGGAGAAGAAGAACTCTTCCTAACTTAGAAAGTTAGCATTAAAATATGAATAACAGTCTAGTTCCATGCAAACTTACTTGGAAGTTCTCATGCTCAGTGTGGCTTCCTGTCAGGTACTAGAGCATAGGAGCTACAACCTTAGAAGCTGTGGACCCCTTCACATGTGTTAACTTCTTACAGCCTGGGGTGGGCAACATTGTGTCTCCAGTGCCTTTCTTGCCACCCACAGTTTCCCTTCCCTTCCCTCTATTTTTTAAATTATACATTTTCTTAATGGCAGCTAGGGTCAATGGAAAGCAAATTGGGGCCCCCAGCTGGTGAAACATTAAATTTCCTATGAATGCCTTAGATATATTCTTAGGAAATAGAGATGGTGCATGGCTGCAGGCAAGTGTTTTCTTCTACTCATGCCCAACTACCAGGTAAAAGAATGGAGCAGAGGAGAACAAGGGACTCCCATTACCTCTCTGGTCAGCAGGGTGGGGGGCACTGAAGAAAGCAGGCGGCTCAGGAGAGCAGTGCGGAGGTGGTGCTAGCAGCTAGAAAAGGACAGATCCTGCTGCAGCCCTTGCCACAAACTTGTGGGGAGTTCAGACCCTTCTCCCCTCACATACATGTTTAAGGCATGCATGGGGACAGTCACGGGGCTGCGTGGGTTAGCTCACCCTCAGAACATGTGCAGCTGATTCCCATTGTCTGTGTTTGTTATGGGAACTTGCATAGAGTTCCTTCTCAGACAAAGAAGACATCCAAACTATCGTCTTCCCATTCTCCTATATTAAAAATGTGCTTAACATTTATAATTATTAACTCTATTGATATTATTATTCCCAAAGCTGTTTTAAAAGGCCTGTATATTCACTTTCTGCAGGAGATGTTGCTCAACATTGTATCCTTTATTCTCTAGGATCACACAAGAAGGCTTTGAGCAAAATTATTATTATTTGTTATGTACTAGGGACAGGTGTCTGTTGTGATTTTATCACTGCTGATCAATATGCCATTTGCTTTTAACTATTGTTTTCTTCCAGGGGACAAGATGCTGGAGATGCAGGTGAGCGAGGTCAAGGAGAATTTAGATAAACAGAGATTAGAGAACTACAGGGAAACATAGCTACCGAATGTGAATTTCTCCCCTCATTCTGTGATGCAGTGGGCCTTTGTGTAATAATTCTGTTTACATTTTCTTATATACTATCTCCCAAAGAGAGCTTGTGCGGAGTTTGGTTTGAGCTTAGCTGTAAAGTCTCCTACAACAGAAGACTTATTGTATGCAAAAGAGGTGATTCTACTGGGGCATTTTCTCACAGTCAGAATGAGAATTCTTAACTCAAAGAAAGTTTTGGTGAAATAACTTCCTAAACCAGAATAAGCAACTCAATCCTAAAATGCATATTTATTGGGTGTATTAAAAAGAAAAAGAAAGAAATAGAAAAAAGCGTGCTCATTTTAAAAAGTGAGAATTATCTTTTGGAGCTAGTGGTTATCATGCATGTTTTAACATTTAGGAGCTTTATCCTTGTTTTGCACGTAATATAGGCAAAAGTAAGGCATATAAGGCAACACAAAAGTACATGCTTTAATGATCTGTTTATTTTCCCTGCCTGAAATGCCCCAGAATGACCCTGCATAGGATGCTTCTGGGATGAAATATATGGTGGCTGGGCCACTAAGAACACTTGTGCTACTTCCGTTGCATGCAGTAAAGCAAAATAAAGCATTGGAAAAGTATAAGGATGCTGACCATGTTGAGAGCCGAACTGTTCCCATTGCTGCTGTGTGTGTGGAGAAAGAGGTGCTGGAGGAGATAGTGAAAGTAAACCCAACGAGCAGCAAATTTTGGCACACGTTCCCCACTCCTATTGGATCAATAGGAACTCCTGAAAATGCCAACTGGACCGATGGCTCCTGAAAATGCACCACCTGCAAATGCAGTGGTGGCTCTTTGGACTAGCTCCCTGAAGCGAGGGCCAAGAAGGAACATAAAGAATGTAATTCTCTTGGAGATGGTACACTTAAATGGCTGTAAGACAGGACTGGGGAAGCTCAGGATGTTGGGCAAAAGCAAACCCACTTGAGGTCTCAGCCTACCTCCTGGAGAACTCCCAAGAACCAGGGACTCTTTCCTTGGAGGCACCTCCTTCCCCATATCTGCCAATGATTTGGTGATTTCCAGAGTTTGCAGTTTCTTCCCCATTCTCAAAGGCCAACACGCCTTTCCCAAGGCTCATTTACTGGCAGCAAGAGTTTCAGGCTAACATATACTGTTTTGATGGTTGATTCATGACCCTTTTGCCTTTGGCCCAATTCACCAAAATGTGGTCCTTGATAGTTAATCTGAAAATGAAGTCAAGACCTGGGCTAAAATAGGGTCCCACCCCTGCTACACCCTTTTCAAGACAGCGTTGCAGTCTCTCTGATGAAAGCTTGTCTGCCAGAAAAGGAATGGCTGCATTTTAATCAATCTACATTTACCCCAGTTAAGAAGCAGACCTGTTACTACACACTAATGCAGTTTACTGGAGGCTGCAGATTATTTTCATGTACTTCAGGAGAGTTTCAAAACACAATAATATCATCCAAATAACAGTGGACTGCATGCTGGTTTTTAAAGAATTAGCAACATTATTCTTTGAAAAGCGTTGGGTGCTGATGCAGGTCCACATGGAACATGTTTAAAATGAAATAGTCCATCATGTGTATTCAATGCCATGAGGTCTCTCTTGTCTTGTTGCAATATAACCTGGAGATACTCATTGAACAAATCAAGGGCAGAAAACATTTTTGCATCATGGAGTGCTGCAGAGAGTTCTGTGCATGAAGTGGGTGGTTGCCAGTCACTTGGGATTTTATTCTGTTCTCTGAAACTCACACAAAGCCCATCTTTCTTAACAATTAATTGTTTTAGATGAAACACTTCCTGCCAAAACAGCCACTTCAAGAAAGTCTACCTGAGGTACAGCCTCCCCGAAGCTGGTATTCTCTGGACATTTTGGACTACAGCTACCAGAATTCCCAACCATTGGCCATGCTGGCTAGGGCTGATGGAAACTGATGTCCAAAACATCAGCAGGGCATCAGATTTGGGAAAGTTTCTGTGATAGATTCGTAAGTCTCATGGAATGTAGGTGTCACATCCAAACTTTGTGGACAAACCCACATGAAATGCCAAGTTTCTTCTCAAACTGGGCTTCAGTCTCAGCTGAAAGTGGTGCCTGTAAAGCAGGAAGGTTTGGTTGAAGAGGAGCAAAGTGTGCATTAAATGCAACTAATACATCTCTGCCAGAGATAAAAGTTTATCCTAGACAGAGGATAAACTTCATGCCTCTGATGACCCTCTTCCGTAATAAATATGCGAGTCTTTAAAGTACCAGGAGATTTTGTTGCTTCTCCTGTAACATGCTAACCTGGCTTTGTCTCTGGAAATTGATGGGCAATATGCAACTCTGCAGGTACACAACACAGACCAAAAGCAGCATTTACATGCAGACTGTCATGCAGCATATGCAGTATACATTTTGGGTCAGTAAGTGGCACATTTCCTGCAAGTAGATTGAGCAAGGTTGTACAGAAATAGCTCTGTTGGTATCCAACAGCTTGTCCACTAGCCTGTGACTTTCCCAAGATGGTAGCATAACAAATTAACACTATACATCTTTTCTTTTTCTCCCCTCCCAAGGTAAGGTGAGGGGCTAACTCTGTCCATACTTACAAAGCCAACATCTGGCACTACAATTGCATGTGCTTTTTGGCTGAACTGATTGCTGCATCACAACTATTTATTTATTTATTTATTAAAACATTTCTATGCCATCCCTTGCCGAAGCCTCGGGGTGGCTCACAGCATAGAATAAAATACACAATAAATTAAGACAATAACAATTAAAATATATACATTAGAATAAAATAAGCCGCCCTGGCCAAATAAAATTCAATAGTATTAACATTTAAAATGCTGCTTAAATAAAAAGGTCTTCGCCTGGTACCAAAAAACAAATAACGACGGTGCCAGGCGGACCTCTCTGGGGAGCACATTCCATAACTTAGGTGCTACCACTGAGAAAGCCCTCCTCCGAGTAACCACCCTCCTAATTTCCTTCACTGAGGGCTCCCGGAGGAGGGCCTCTCCTGCTGATCTCAGGGGGTGGCTGGGTATATATGGTTGTAAGCGCTCCTTCAGGTAACCAGGAGCCAAGCTGTTTAGGGCTTTATAGGTCATCACCAACACCTTGAATTGGGCCCGGACTTCAATGGGGAGCCAGTGAAGCTGACGGAGAACTGGAGTCATGTGAACATAACGTCCGGTCCCTGTCAGCAGCCTGGCAGCTCTATTTTGAACCAATTGAAGTATCCGGACCGTCTTCAAGGGTAGCCCCACATAGAGCGTGTTACAGAAGTCAAGATGGGAAGTCACCAGTGCATGAGTCACTGTTGCGAGGCAGTCGTACTCCAGATAGGGGCGCAGCTGATGACTCAGCCGAAGCTGGAGGAAAGCGCTCCTCGCCGCTGCTGTTACCTGAGCTTCAAGTGAAAGCTCCGGGTCGAGGAGCACTCCCAAGCTGCGGACCTTATCCCTAGGAGGGAGTGCAACCCCGTTAAGGACAAGGTTCAATTCACCTTCTCCGAAGCCTGAACCGCCTACCAACAGGACCTCCGTCTTGTCTGGATTGAGCTTCAGTTTATTGGCCCTCATCCAGCCCATTACCTCGGCCAGGCACCAGTTCAGTACAGCCACTGCCTCACCTGGATTGGTGGAAACTTATCTGGATCTCCACTGTGTGCACTGGACTGTCATTACAGGACATCCTAGGCATGATGCTATGAAGATCCACAGCAAGAACTTCTTATTTTTCTGGACACAGAATTTGCCAGGTAGGTTCTCTTTGCAAGCCTGTCTGCATTGTCACCGGGACTTCCTACAGAGGATCTGCAACTTGAACTGTACCTCCTACAACACATCCGGTGCTTTTAGGTTCTGCCAGAGCTGTTTCAGTTTGGCTTTTTCCAGTGTGATCCTGGAGGCAAGTGTTGTCTAACATGAAGCATTGTGTTTTCTCAATATGCTGATCTCCAATCATCTCATCTGCCATATTTCTAAATTCACATGTAACAATTAGTTCCCTCAAAGCAGCAATATACAGTAATGATGATTCCCTTGGTTTGTGTTCATGCTGGCAAATTTTGTAGCAATTAGGTACCATTTTCACTTTGGGCATCAAAAAAGAAAAGACAAGAAGAAAAAGTGAAAAGAGAAGCCTTTAAGCAGTGAATATTTTGCATCCCTAAGATGACAGAACTTCTGTTCAAATGCAATGTCTAAGTACACAAGTATTTACATAAGAAAAAGTTTTCTGTTTTTTTGTTCACTTACTGTGGTTATTACATTTTCCTCTAGAGAACTCCAGATGGCCCACATACATTCACTCTCAGCCCCACCATGGACATGAGTTATCCTCACAACTTCTCTCTGGGTTAGGTGAAGCTAACAGCTTTCCTCAGTCAGCTTTGCAGCTGATTGGTGATTTGAACCTGGGTCACCTCAGTCTTGGACTGACACTAGAGCAAGGTTAGCTAAATGAGCACCTTTGGAATCTTTTGGACTACAAGCCCCTTAATCCCTGACCTTTGGCCAAGCTGACTGATAGGACTTGCAGTCCACAACAACTGGAGGACACCAAGTTGCCTCTCCTGCTTTAAGGAGAAAACACTTGCAAGCAGGTAATTCCCAAACTCTGAAAGCAACGGAAGGCTCACCTGGGCTTTAAAGAAAGGTGGCAGGTGGGTTCAGTAGCAAAGCAGCCACCTTTACCAGTTTTTCATCTTTACCTTGTGTTAGGCAAGAAAGATACACATTAACATTCCAAGGAATACAAGGAATACAGTCTTCAGAACCAAAACGTGTACTGCTGCTGCATAACTCTATGCCACTTTCTTCTCCCTCTGTCCCCAGATTATCCCTCCCAGCAGGCACTTCTTCGAGCCCTGTTGATTTTATCTAAGACAACAAGAAACTTTCATTAAGACTGTAGCTACTGAATCTGGGCAGAATTGGCATCACTGCAGAGCAATGGCTCATGGGGTGGGCCCCCTGTACACCCTCCTGCTTTGCATCCTCCTGCCTGCCCGTCCATCACTCACCTGCCCTGTGCTGATCTAGCAGCAGTGAAACCACCAAGCCGAAGGGATGCAAGTAGAAGGGATGCTGAACTATGTGATGCTAATGAGAGCATAGTTGTGGACACAGGAAGCTGCAGAGAGATAGCCTGGACAAGCAAATAGAATGTGTGCCTTCTCTCTTCCCCCGCCCCCACACCAATAATAGCTATGTTACAAAGAGCAAGGAAGATTTAGGTCTGTGGAATGCTTTTAGGGCTGTCTGGCTGGTTCTAACTTAAGGAGAAAAATCAGAAACAAACCTAAGCTTGGGCTATGCTGGTGCAAAACAGTGGCATCGGGGTCACTGTCACTGCAACCCGGCCATAGGACATTTAGAAAGCTCAAGGCCAACCCTCCGTGTGTGCAATTCAAAGGAACCCCCTTCAGTAAAGATCAGAATGGAAAGGAAGAAATGAATGACAACAGTAAGTCCCAATGTATTCAATAGTGCTTACTCCCAAGAAACTGGGTGTAGAAGTGCAGTTTAAAATTTATGGAACCAAGCAACATCCCTAACCTCTGGGCAGGTTGAGACAGCCAGCCTGAAAGCCTATGTAAGGACCAGTGCAGACAATGCCGAAGGAGAGGAACTCTCACACTTTCAGTACAAGACAGATCCTTGTGTAGATATACTGTGCTTATTGCAGATTTAGAACACCTATCAACCAGAACAGCTGTTTGTGCTTTGCAAGTTTTGGCCAATGTCTGCTGTGAGGCCACATTTAGTGATACGTGGCATGCAATTGCTTGATGTAGCAGTTAACACCTTTTGCATTTTGTATTCCCTACGTGAAGTCCTGAAGAAACATACTAGTGTTTACAGTAACAGTAAAAACTACGTTCTTATTTCCTGGACTTCACGTTCTTTCATCTTTCTGCAAATAGCCTCTCTTTCTTTTAAGGACAAGTAGAACACCTCATATTCCAGTTCTGTGCTGTGATTGCAGTTGGAGAAGGGAGAAAGAAAAAGAGGGAGAGGGAGTTAAACTTCCCCATGCGCTGCAATCCTGACCAAAATCAGCCCTGGTTTTAGGTTGTTGTTGTTTTTTTTTTTTTTACTATATTCAAAATGAAATTCCTCTCCCATTTTTTTCAACTTGAAAGAAAACTTTCTCCCCCTTCATATGCGAAATAAAGATCTCAGCTCAGTGTCTTGCTTTCCCTGGCACAGAGCGGTAGTTTAGTTCTTAATTCCCTCTCAAGTGACTTAATGGTACTGTATTGCTTAATTATACCAGTTGCTAACTCCATCCGCTAAGATGTAACACTGGGACCCAAACATCTGCAAGATTTAGAAAGGAGGCGGATGCTGCATAATAAGATACCAATTTTTGCATTATTTTGTTTTTAGTTGTGTGTCAAATGGAGCTAGTAAGTTGATAGAACAATAAACTATGTATTAGAAGCAAGTGTCCATTCTTGCTTTTTACATGCTAAAATCTAGATTTCTGGAGTAGAAGAATTTGCCCTAAAATCTTTCCCACAGTAACTGCAGTTGGGGTCAAGAGCCAACAGTTTCCAGTGGGTCAACTGTCTTCTCTTCAGAAAAGAACTGCATAAACTTGGAAAAAAATCTCGCTCTAGACTCAGATCCTAAGCCTCGGAGTTACTTGATACAGTGTTTTAGGCTGTTTGATCTTTTCTATTGCAAAACAGAGCTGTTAATATTGCTAATTCATTCAATTCCAGTGTGTATGCATCTACAGGGTGGGTCTAACCACTGGGCAAGGAGAGATGGCCAACCTCAGGCAATAGATCTGAATACAGCATAAAAAAACAGCAGATTTTCAATTATTTAGTTGATTCTTATAGTTTGGCCACTGGGGAGAGCCAGGCCACCATTTGGATTTTCTGTGTAGGGTTGGGGGCACTACTGTAACCATCTGTTTTCATCTCTTGTGTATGCATGATTACTTTTCTAGATCCTCAATGATTTGCCTGCATATAATTAAATCCAAAGGCATTGGCTTGGTTCCAAAGAAGCAACTGTGGCATGTTGGAGACGTGCTCCTTCCCATGGCTTCCCAGTACAGCCCCCGGTACCCAGCAGAAAAATCCACTCCTGAGAGGTGGAGACAGCTCCAGAACAGCACAAGAAGGGATGTGAGAACTACAGTCAGAGGAGAAAGCGGTGTATGGGGTTGGACACCACATAGGGATGGGAGTGATTTTCTCTCATCTAAGAGAAACTTTGGATGAAAGATTTCATTTTCATGGAACATTCAAAATCTCCCTTGCTGCTATGTTGGATTTAGTTGAGCAGTCTTTTTTCCCAGTGACCAGTCAGATGCCTAAGGGAAGTTCATAAACAGGACATGAGTGCAACAGTACATTCCTGCTCATACTGCTCAGAAATTGCTATGTAGAGGCACACTACCTCTAATCCTGGAATTAGCTATCAGGACTGGTAGCCACTGGTACCTTCTCCTCCATGAATTTGCCCAATCCCATTCTAAAGCCACCAAAGTTGGTGGCCATCACAGAAGCCTGTGAAAATGAATTCCAGAGCTACATTATATGATGTGCGAGAACAGTACTGAATCTGCATCTTGTGCTATTTAACTTCATTGAATGACCCCCAACTTCTAGCATTATGCATATGTTGGAGGGGAAACTCTTCCCTATTCACTTTTTGCACATCATCCTTCAATCATCATCATCAGTCTTATAATTAGTAATAACAGTTACATCAGCTGACCAGCAGATGTGAAGAGTTGATACTTTAGCTCTAAGATTAGTTTCTATAACAGATACTAAATAGTCACAAATTAAGTTATACTCATATGTAGGGTTTAAAATAATGAGGAGGAGGAGGATACAACTTGTAGCATTTTAAAATAGTTTCTGCTGCTATAGAAACTTTCTTGGGGATCTCTAGGCTTAGTCTGTTGATCAGCTTTTCTCCCAGGCTCTCAAAAGTAGCAGCCATAGGTGTTCATATGTGTGGGTAGCAAAGTGTCATAACAGGAAACTGAGGTTCCCAAATGCAGTTGTTTGTTACTGTTGCTCTAAGATGAGACATTGCTCTAGCTTCAGGAGAAGAAAAACTACTTTAAGTTACAAGGGCTAAACTGATGAGCAGAGAAACTTCAAGGAACATAATATATTGGCTAAGTGCATGGACTTGGAGGACCCTGTGCAGAGCGTTACCTCAGGGGCAGAGCTGCCCAGTGTCTCCAGGAAGTCAGCACTCTCAGTTCATCATTTCTAGCATGAGTCTTGCCAGCTCCAGGTTTCTCAGAGCTCTTGGGCAAGACACTCTGCATGGGCCCATCCCTCAGTGAGGCTGCCTTTGCACTGCCATGGACACCAACTGTTCTTGCTTCTCACCCTCTTTCTCATCTTGGCCACCACTTGTTTTTGGGACCCCCAAAAAGCTCAGAAGGTGCCCAAGTATGCCTACCCTTGACACTGGTTCTAAATATGGGCATGATCATTATGTTGCTTTCAGGGTTGTTTGTAAGATTTGTTGTGGTAACATATTTGAAACAAGTATGACCTGCAACTAAACTTCACAGTGTGAGACACTCCCTTTCAGGCGCCCAGCTGCTGCATTCCACCCCCTCCCCAGAGTCCTGTGTTCACCCAGCAACAGTCAAAAGCATCCCACATCTTCTGGGCACACCCAGTTCTCACTGGGCTGTTTGTGGGGGTCCCAGCTCCTTATTGTGTTTTCCAGAGTGTGTTTGTCTTTCTGCAATCCTTGAGGTTCTGTCAGCCTGCCGTGGCATCCGTCTTACAACGGACTTTCTCCTATTCTGCTCCATAAGCAACATATGCACCGGTCGCGCTGCCTCCTGCATGTTTCTCCCTTCCATTTTCAATCAGCTTTAATGAACTTTTAAATCAGATTAAAACAGATTCAAAATGGAAGTGGCAAGCTTGCTGGAATAAGCATGCTTGTTCACTCATATGCAGCCCCAGTAACCCATGGCTGCCATGATGTGTGAACCATCTCCATGGTTTGTGGTTTCTTACAACAAGAGTCATCCAAGTGCAGCAAGTCTCTGAAATGGACTGCCCATATGGTATAAAACAAGGTATTCAAAAGTTGTGCAAATGGAGGGTACTTCCCACCTTGGGCAGCATGGGATCTTGAGCCTAGTCCAAGATGTGTGGAAGTTTTCGGTGGTGATGGAGATCTGTTTGCTCTCATCATTGTCTTTACTGCTCCATAGGATCTAGAGCTGAGGCCTTTGCACTGAAATGTTTTGGAGCTGAGCCCAGATGGCTCAGATAAAGCTCTGGCTTCCATGAATGAATGAAATGCTGCGTAGGGTTCGATAAAAGCTGTATTTTGAGAATAGCTTAAGAGTGTTGATGGTGTTTAGAATATGTGAGGAAATGTACAAATTATATAAGAGTAGCTTCATGGGACTACTTCTGGAGTTCTCCAGAGCCAAGTTGTTTTAAAAAATGCAGCCAAAGGCTTTTCTTCACATTGCTGTTGTAATAGTTTAGCAAATACTCCCTGGCGTGCTGATGCTGGAAATGAAAACCACCTGAGACCATCACCCAACTTGGCTTCCCCTCCATCTCCCTTTCAGCAAAAAGTTTGTAAAATGTTAAATCCTGTGGGGCATATAAATCTCTCCTACAAAGAGCTTGCCTAGCCTTACTTTTTCCTGGGTCTGCGGCACATGGACAGCTTTGCAAGCTACCTAAGCTTTGAGAACAAGCAGTACAGCAGAATTGCCATGGGCTCTTGAACAAGGCATATTAAACACGAAGCTGACACACCCAAAATATTCTTCAAATAAGCACCAGTTCAAACTTACGGGATGCAGCATGGGCTCCTTTCCTGTGTTGCAGTGCTGTGCCATCCTATCAAAGCAGCACCTGGATGTAACAGAGAGGAGATGAGGGGAGAGCAGCAAGGGGGGAGTCCACAGGTTCAAGGGCAGCACCTAGTAGCAGAGGGGATGGCACATACTGCATTCCCCCTGAGGCAGAAGTGCAGACCCCTGGGCCTAGGGCCCACTGGGGGACCCAGTCCTGTCCTTTAGGGTTCCTGGATGACCCCACACAGCACCCTCTTTTTCTGAATACCTGCTGGGTTTCCAGCTTTTGTGTAGTTTTATCCCTATGCTAAATGGTTGAAACTCTTTTCCTAAGCTTTAAGGGCTGGCAGGAAGAGCTTGAAGCTAAAATATACTAGTCTTTGGCCAAGAGCCCCTCAGTCCTACTCACACTGGGATGCAGCCCTGAGAGCTGGTCTGAAATTGAATTTAGCCCTTGGGCTGAAAGAGGTTCAATTTCTTCCATCTGAACAGGAGAGAGAGGGGAAGCCCTGTTGTGCTAGGGGACTTCTACTGGTGTAAGGTTGTATGTAATCCAGTAAGATTTCCATTCATTGTGGCTGATGTTTCACATGGATTTCAATGCTGTGCAGTATATTTCCTGAGAAACAAGCCCCAGCCATTGTGTTCAGTGTGACTTATTCCCTCCTAGTAAGAACATTTAGGATTTCAGTCTTAGGCTGGATCCAGCTCAGGGCATGACGACCCTTCAGACAGCATCGAGAGGGCCACAGGATTTGTTTGTCTGTTTGCTTCTTTATTTTTGTGATCCTGTCAGAAAACAGCTCAGACATTTAAGCTGGCGCTCTGCTTGGCACATCTTCCCTGGCTCACAGCTGATGCTGAAGAACTGCACTGGCTGCTTCCATGAGGTTGCAAGTGACCTTGGAAAAGAGTGTGTGTCCCGGCAGGCAGGGAAGGAAGGAGACTGGCATGGGCAGCATGCAGGGCTCCCTGCCAGCTCTCAGCTTCCTTCCTTTCCTCCACCATGTGTGAATTCAGCTGTCTAAGTGCTTTGCAGGCCAAGGGGGCTCAGAGGAGGGCTCTGCCTCCGTGCCCCTCCTGTCTTGCACAGGAGGTGGGGAATCATAGGGTTTTGGTTGGCTGTGGCCATCCTTGCAGGCTTTTGCTCTAAGATAATAAAGCTGCAGCATGCAGGCCATTTATTCTGCAAAAACATGCAGTGCAGATTCAAAAATCACTAATTTCAGGGTGATGCTATGGTAAATTTCAATTAGAGTATTTCATTATAAATAGCATGCATTATCAACCCCATACCTACCCCTTGTTTTTCTATCTAAAAAGGAGGACCAGTTGGAGTGCTGGGTCTGTTCTCTAAGTACTTGAAGTGGGGGGAGCGGGAGGTCTGAAGGCGGACGGAGGGGGAGGCCTTTTGTTTGCCAGCTGCTTGTCAGGTGATGGAGTCCTGGTGAAGAGTAAATGAGAAATCAAAGCACTTAATATAGGCTGGCTAAAGCATTTTCCATCTCTTAAATTGCTTCAATATCCCTGTGCTATTTATGATAATTGTCTTTAAAAAAAATCCTCCACTATGTCTTCTAAGGAAAAGAAGGTAAAACAACTCTAATTTCAAATGCTAAAACTTGCAGCTCTCCACAACAGAGTGACAAAATGTTTCATGATTAATGCACATGTCAAAGATGCTAATATAAAAGGACCCTCCTACTTTCTCTCAATGCACATGAGGATTGCCTGTTGTTAAGCAATTCCTCTAAAAATGAATATTATATTGGGAGCACACACAGTATTTCTCTTCTGCTCCAGTCACCCGTGCCACCACCTTTGCTTCCTTTTCCAAGACTTCTGCTATCTTTGTGGCTGCCCTAAGAAATCTCTGTCAAATTTTCAAAGACCAGCAAGCACTAGCTGTGAGCAAAATCAGACAGAAACTGACAGCACCAGTCAGAGGCAGGGAAGCATGGGCAGAGGAAATGAATTGTCTGCTGGAGAGAGGTGGCCCTGGGGTGAGGGAAGCAACTGGGCAACAGTAACTTTGCTGGGGTGCTCGAGGGGTCAGACCTTGGCCCCAGTAAAACCCGAACACTTCCAAGGAATTCTCCTTAATATGAGATTCCCTTTGTGTTTAGTACTTAGATCAGGCCCTGCTAATTTCCTTTCTTGAAATGGCAAATGAAATGGCATTTGTTTCAGGAAGAGAAGTAAGCTAAATGGGGACATGTAAAATAATCTCAAAAGAGAAGTATTTAGGTTGTTGATGCAAGCTGAGGGATGTGCTATATATGGCATGCTCTTGAAACATTTCTTCAGTAATGATTATACAATGGCTCTCTCAATAGCTAGCACAGTTGCTTGGTGCACTGATGTCAAAATAGGAATACTGATGCCTTTTATTATAGCAGCTTGTGTCGGAAGTAAAAGAAAGCAAAAGAACATGCAGAATTTCAATAGAATGTCTGCTGAAAGACATAAAAAGAGGCTTGCTGGATCAGACTAAAGGTTCATATTGTCCAGTGGCAGCAGTGACCAGCCAGGGAGACCACAAGCAGGGCATCGATGCAAGATCCTGCTTGCTTTGATTGTGGCCCAGCAACTCCAGTCCAGAAATACAGGAGTGCAGATTCTGCTTGACTGTTAGAAGAAGCTAATGCCACAGATGACTGCAGCACTAGCATGAATGCACACAGGATCACAGCTCAGCGACGGAAGCACTTTGCTGGGGAGTGATGTGTGGGGTGGGCACAGGGGCTCTTTCTCACTGCCCCTGCTGGATATGCTGTAGCCCTGGGTTTCCTGCACGGGGTGGAGGTTTGGCCTAGATGGACTAGAACCCCCCTTGAACTCTACGATCCTAGAACTTTCCTCCTAGTGATAAGTGATGCCATGAGATATTAGAAGCCCAGGAGGCTGCCTTGTGTCTAGTCAAACCACAGGCCCTCTAACCCTGTATTGTTGAAACTGATTGGCAATGGCTCCTGGCAGTTTGGGCAGAAGGCTTCCTTAACAAACTGGGAATGAACCTTGGGCCTCCAGTCTGCACAGGAAGGCACTACTGCTGGGTCACAGCACTCACTCCACACAGTCATGGGGATGCTCTACACGAAGTACCCCTTTATGCCAGCTTCTTTCTCTGTGAGAGGAAGGTTGCCACTTTCACCTGCCCCGCTACCACCACCTGGCTTTGTCTTTCTCAACTTACGGTATCCAGTGGTCTTACCCCATGCCTCAATTTATTTATTTAGAACATTTCTATGCCACCCCATTCGCAAAAAGCCTTGGGGCAGTTTACAAATTAAATAAACAATCATACAGTTAACCTTAAAAATCCAAAGACATCTCGGCACGAATATAAAAACCAATAAATAAATACAATCAACAATTAACAATTAAAATAACTTTTAAATAAAAAGGTCTTGGCCTGGCACCAAAAAACAAATACTGATGGCACCAGGTGGACCTCTCTGGGGAGCACATTCCATAGGTGGGGCACCACTGCAGAGAAGGCCCTCCTCTGGGTACTCACCCTCCTAATATCTTTCACGGAGGGTTCCCGGAGAAGAGCCTCTGCCGCCGATCTCAAGGGGTGAGAGGGCATATATGGACGCAAACACTCCTTTAGATAACCAGGACCTAAGCCATTGAGGGCTTTATAGGTGATAACTAACACCTTGAATTGGGCCCGGACTTCCCGAATGGGAAGCTGATGGAGGACTGGGGTTATATGAGAACAATGCCTAGTCCCTATCAGCAATCTGGCAGTTTTATTTTGAACCATCTGAAGTATCCGGACCGTCTTCAAGGGCAGCCCCACGTAGAGCGTGTTACAGATGTCTAATCAGGAAGTTACCAATGAATGTGTCACACTATTTCATAAATTTCTATCATATTCCAACTTCATTTTCTTGGAATAACTTGGCATTCTGAATAGTTTTTCACCATTTAGTTCATTCAATAAAGCACATTACCCTATCCCACTTTTCCATTTAGGATCCCCCCATCTCTCTGTCTCTTTCTCTTTTCTGCTGCATTATAATGTCTTTGCTGTATCTGCCTGATTTTAGCTGCTGTAATGTATGCATTTCTCAAAACATTTCTATCATTTTGTTGTGAATACCTTTAAAATACATTCATTAAATTAAGGGAGCTATGCTACTTGGCTGCTTGTAACCTTTTAAACTTGGAGCTCTCTGAACTTATGAGCATCCAGTCAAACGCAGCAGGATGGAAGGCAAGGATTGTCTTGACACTCCCCTTGACATCAAAAATATTTTGACCATCTAGAAGTTTTTCCCCTCCCCTCCTTCCTGCTTGGAACACCCCCCCCCCCACACACACACACCCATGCCTGTCCTTGAAGGGGGGGCTCAGGTAGCAGAACCCCTTCTGTGACCTTGGAAGGCTTTCCTGAAGTTACAGCCAGAACTCTGATTTTTACTGTGGCTGGACAGACAGCACCTATTAGCCAGAGGTCTGTGCTTTCAATAAAGAAACAATAAGCAAATAAATGCACCTCCACATCACTTGTGGGGCCACATTGTATTTAATTGCTGGCAGTTTAATGAAATCATGCAATGGTGGATCATTAAAAAGCAGACTCTTGGTGTATTCTCAGCTTTAGTTACACTACTGTGATATGACTACTAGCTGTATGCTAAAGCCACCCAGTGATTCCAGTGGTTGACTAATTGGCTAGTCAATTATGTGTTATGTGACTGGGTAACTAAGCTCTGGGATGATGGCATATGCTTTCATTGATGCCAAATTCATATTAGCTATTACCTTAATATTTTGCCTTTCTCTACTTGGCCTTTCAAAAGGAAGATTATGTCCTATTATGGCCATGGTATTGTATCTACTTATAATTGCTGAGTTGTTGCTGCTAAGTTAATTGATAGTATTATTTTGCACTTGCAAAAAACAATAATGCAAATAAGAAAAAAAGAAGAACAAAGATAAGCTTTTAAAATCCCTAACGTTGCTTTTCTGGAGAAAACCGTTATTGTAGATTGTCAGTTTGTCCTGCTTGTTTACTCTAGTGTCCTTTCCTAAACATCAATTTTTCTTTCACAAGCTTTTTATTTTGTTTTCCGCAAGGCTTGATGTATTCTTGGAAGCGACTTCTACCACTTCTTAGACCCAAGCTTCTTAACTGAAGCCATTTATTGATATACAGCATCTCATAGTGAAGTGGAACATCAATAAATTAAAGATTAGTTCAATAAGTCAGGTTTCCTGAAGCATTCTGGGAGGAAAAAAATGCTTCTTTGGATAAGTCTGGAGGCCTTGAAACAGCTTCACACAGAAACAAAACTCTGGAAGATACCTAAAAAATGTTTCCTTCTCCAATGTACTTTGCATGACCCCTTTTGAGAATATTGGTCACAACCAGGGCACGTTTCACTCTGTCCCTGGAAGTTTGCATGTCAGACTGCTCACGCATGGCTGCTCGTGCTGCATCTCGCTCCGGAGCAAGCGGGACTCCATATGTGTTTCCCATGTGACTCGGGAACAGGACAGCTGATCATCCTCTTTGCTACAGCCACCCAGCACCTCACCCCTTTCCTCCCTGGGTCAAGAGTAGAGATTAGTCTCCCTCCCACCTGCCTCAAAATAGGTGATAGATGTTGTCAAAGCTTGTCACCTGTCCCCCCACCCCCTATACATTTTGGCAGTTATGTACAGAGTTTCTTCTTAGTTGTCCAGCTGCACTAATTCCAACAAATGTATGAAGACATATATTTAAGCTTCTAATAAATTGACCCTGTGGTTGCCTAAATCTCACCTTGTGGTGCCATCTAGTTGGTTCAGCAAACTGCTGTAGATATGGAAGTATTTGGTCACTTTCTCATGGGAGGTAGTAAAGGTATGCCTGGGCTGTACCACTTGCATACAGGGTTTCACATATTCGAATGATCCTCGGTATACTAGATATATCATCTGTATGGAAAAACAACATGCCAAAAAGGTCAAGCATGGCCCCTTCTCCTTGACATCTCCCTTTTATGTGCAGGTTTATTAACACAAGAGAAGTTGATCAACTAGTCAGAAGTGGTACAGCCCAGGCAGAGCTTTGTCAGCTAGAGCAAAAGTCACTTGGACTATTACAGAGTAACAGTGCAGACCAGATTGGCTGCTCATAGCCATCTGAACTGGGAGGACTGCAGCATCCTATGGAGGGCAGATGAAATACAGAGGGAAAGGTCACACATGTGGCACTGCAAGAAACCTTTTGCCCCAGAGCACAGAAGGGGAAGTTCAAGTGCCACCAGGACTAAACCTGAAGACGGAGCTTTGCTCCTCCCTGCCCTGCCCCCAGAATGGTCCCAGTTATGGTATCTGAGGCTGCTTTTCTGACCTCAGAGCTACAGCCAGCACCTTTCTTTCCCTGCAGGCTGCAAGGATGGAGGAAGTGTGCGCTGACTTTACATCCCAGCTCAGACCTTGGAGCAAGTTTCTGAGGTTGGAGCTTGGACTCCAAAGCCCCATGGCCACCTAGACAGCATCTAGCAGGCACAGGATTACTCTCTAAGTGGTTTTGTGAAAGCCAATATTGGCATATTGGGAGGATGGTGATCCTAAGTCACTGAAGTACAGATGAAAATTTGGGTTTTACTTTGAAATGTGTACATATGCCTGAGCTTGCATGTACGATCAGTGAGAGAGCACATTGTTTTCTCTGGGTGAAAGGCCTGTTGCACTGGTGGGCAAACTGCAGCCCTTGGGCCATCTATGGCTCTCAGTCTGTGCTCGGAAACTGTTTGAATGTGATCAATCCAGACTTCTGGCAATCCTACTAAGTGGAAAAGAGGGAGAGGTGTGAAAAGAAAAAAGGGGATGAATCTTTCAATTCTGGCCCTGTCCTCCCCTGTCTTTGGATCACCTCTTGCTTACCTACATGTGGCCCTCAATGTAGCCCTCAAGGGAAAAGAGTTGCCCACCACTGGTTATTGACTACCCCTTTATGAAAGTCTGCCCACATACAAGTTATCTTGATGCTGATTCGAAAGCAAGAAGGGAAAGGCAGACCCCTATCCATGACTTTTTCTTGGTGTTCCAAACCAGCACTTCCCAGCACTGTCCAATTTACAATTAAGACCGGGCTTCTCCTTTGAATGTTTGCTGTTATGAAGTTAGTTTGGTGGATTCCAAATAGACATCTTTATTTGTTTGTAATAGACAGTGTTTGTCTTTCAATTAACATACAATCAACAGTTTGAGAAAGGCTTTTAATTGCATGGCTAATAATTTTCCCACATGCTTTGAATTTACCAACATGGTCTGTTCTTTATAAAATCTGGATTAGGCTTCAGTGCTTTTTTTCCCATGTGGTTCCTTTAAACTAGCCAAGCCGGGAAGAGAAAAGTCTCTAATATGCTGCTACGGAAGCATCCACAACTGCAGTACTCCACCACCCTCTCATAGCTTTTACAATGTGGTGAATGGCTCTTGATGAGCCATCTCTCCCCTCTTCCTTTAATGGCAACTTTCATGTCCTTTACTAAATTACTTCTAATTATTTGAGATGAGGCACTAATGTGCTTGGCAGCAGAAAAGATGACATGCTCTTTCCTCTAATTTACAGCCGGATTCTAAACCCTAACTCATGTTAAATAGCATCCTAATCTTTACATGGTTTCATTGGGGTGGGTTCAGTATATCTTGGCAGCTGATCAGAAGCCTGTCAGTGATGGATGCTACGGGTAAGTCCACACACAAAACCATTTTTGCACTGTGAATTCTGTGGTATTCTGGTAATGCCTTGCTCTGTCTTCTTGAGTGGCCCCCAATCTTTTTGGAACTGAAAGCTTATTTTGAAATTTAAGATACTGTTACAACAAAATACCCAACTAATACATTGCCACTTTGACATATACCTGTTGCATTTATGGGTCTTAGGCTGCATTTTACCCAAGCAAACTTTTGTTCCATGTTTATTGGATATCACAATATTTCTTTTACAAGGGTTTGTGTTATTTGGTAATTGCTGGTGGCGCAGTACAGATAACACTTCCTTTAGACATACATTTTGGCAATGTCTAGAGGTTGCCTCTTTCAGAAGGTTATTGCACAAATAAATTTCATACTGGGACAATCTCTAATATTCACTGAAATATACATATTTTGAAATATATACCTGCAACATAGAATTAACCAATGGTGAGCATAAATGGATTATTCATGCCTTTTTGACAGATAATATCTAAAAGACAGATATTGCGATATCAGAATGATAAACACTCACTTCCTCTAATGCAATAGATAAGAGTCCTTACAACATTTTTAATATTTGAAGGGATGCTATATAAACATCACCTCCTTATTTGGACTGCTTTTTAAAAAACCTATATATAATTCTAGAAAATTGTATGTATTTTGCATATATTCATTGCTATGAGTATATATAAAGGTTAACTCCCCAGAAAGTTTTGGCGGTGGAATGGTATAGAGGAGATGATGAAGATGATGATTTATAGTAACCCCCCCCCCCCAGATTTATTAAAAATACTTGTGAGTGCCACACTGGGGTCCTCTTTTGAGAATGCCATGGTACCATGAGCACCAGACTGGAGAGCCCTAATCTACACCTAGTAACACTTGCAGCTTGTAGTGATCAGCATTTTACCAGGAGTGTAATGACAGATGGAAGAGATTATATTCCTCCAAATGATCTGCTCTTCCATTAAAATAAAAAACCATATTCAGCTGTCCTAGAACTATGTAAAATCAATGTGTGGATGCAGGGCTAGAACTGTGGTGACCTCAAGACCAGCCCAAAGTTCAGTGGGACTCCTGACAAATGAGCCTGCCATGGGCTGCCTCCTGTGGGTGGGCCCTGATGGGTCTTTCTGGTGTTGGCCGCAGAGGGCAGCAGCTGCACTCAGGACACACCAGAGGGTGGGAAGCTGCCATTTCAGTTTCCCCACAGTGCCCCCAATGTAGTACCACTCATACCTTTGCAGTCAGGGAACTTTTCATATAGGAAGGGTTTCTTGAGAAAGCCCCAATTGAGACTGTACAGCTGAATGGCCAAAAATAAAAAAGGAGTTTCTTTCAGAAAATATAAAAACAGGAAGAACAAGGGAAGATGTCTGTCAGACACACAGAATTCCAAGTACAATTAATAAAGTAAATCTAATTTAGATAGTTACATGTTATCTTGCTGGAGCAGAGTCTCACATTTCAGCAAGTATGAAGTCTTGCTTGCTGAGAAGATGGTCTGAGAGAGATGCTTTTTAGGAATTTGAGTTCAATAAAAGTCATCCCTCTGTGAAGACTGACTGTTGTTTTCTCCAGTAGTACAATATTCTCCAGTGGTTTAGCCAGAAAATCTTAAAATAACTTAGTGACTGGAAACAGCTTTGTAACTCCCATACTATTGAATTATAAAAGAACTGATCAGCTTTAATTGAACAAACCATTGTGAATGAGCTTAATGTTTGGATGAATATTGGGCAAGAAAGAGGTGAGAAATGGCAAATTCAGGTGTCTCTGCATACTGCCAACTTACCAGCCACTAGGGGGCACAGTTGAACCATATCAGAGCATAGGTGTTTGTTACAAGTGCTGCCAGGATCTTGGCCAGCCCATCCCTACAATGATGCCAGTAAAGCTCTCTGCATTATTCTTCTCACCAATCTCCTGCTCAGCTTTGTTCTTCTCTGTTGTTTTTACAAAGGCAGGGAGGCAGGCAGGCAGGCAACCTACCATCCATGTTGTCATTGCAATAACTGGAACACCCTCCATGTTTCAGACCATGCCACTGGGAAACTGTGCCATTGGCCCAGACAGCACTTGAAATACAGGACTCTCAGGAGGGCTTCAAGCCCCTTGAGTCCTAGGGCTGGGTCCAGCAAGGAATCCTCAGTGGGGCCCCTTCCGACAATGAGTCTAGCTTCTCCCCACCACTATCACTAGCTCTTTCCCATCATTGCTACCACTTGATTGCTTGAGATATAAAGGACCAGCAACCAGGTCAACAGTGACATTACTGCTTCTCCTTCTCCTAGGCCTGAGTAAGAGGCAGGTGAATGAGCAGGTGGAGAGGTGAAGTGACCCAAGGGGATTCTAGCCAGTGAGCTTCTGCTGGGATGTGAGCCCTTGATAGGTGCCAAACCATGTCAGCCCTGCTAAGTCCAATGCTCTGGTGTTGGAGAACATTGGACCTGCTGAATTTCCAAAAGCAGAGATGCTATTTGGAAATAGCATCCACATTTGTTTTGTGTGTGTATGTGGACATTTCTATTCCTCCTCTCTAGGAGAAAATTAAATTCCAAGTGGCTTGCAATAAAAAATAAGTCATAGCAAAATGAAAACAAACCTAATTGCATAGTAAAACAGCATCAAAAATGTTCATAAAAGCCATTATCAAAAGCAGGAGATTGAAAACCACATGAGTCTTCCAAGAATATTCCACTAAAATAAAATAGTCCTAAGAGCTATTTTAAAATTAATTTAAAATGGCAAATATAAAAACAGGTAAAGGAGAACCTTATGAACTCCTCGTGGGAAGCCTTCTCAGAGTTTACGGGTTTTTGAAAATGTTTTTGTGGGGATTTTGGTGGTGGTAGTGAGCTGCAGTCCTCATCAGACAGCATAGCATATGTTGTGAATGCATCTAGGTGTCAAGGGATAGTGAAGTGGGTAACACCAAGGTGGAAGGTTCTGCTATGATATTCTTGAAGAATGGCCATGATGTTTGTTTGTTTGTTCAGTCATCTGTTCATCCATTCATTCAGCTATACTCATTCATCCTAAAGCCATGGGGAAAAATGTGTACACAATTGTACACATGAGACAAGGACTCTTTGCAGGTAGAGGATTCTCTTTGCAGGTAGAGGATCCTCAAAAATTACATTCATTGTAAGCTGTATTATACCTTTTCCCAACCTCATGGCCTCCAAATGTCTTGGACTACAACTTCCAGAATCCCTCATTCAGCTGGGAGTTGTAGTTCAAAACATCTGGAGACAACCAGCTTGGGGAAAGCTGTGGTACAACATCTAAAAAGGGCTGACACTGAACCTCATTGAAAGTGACTGGGACCCAGGTTTTTCCTTGAAATTGCCTCAACTGAGGCTGTAATCCTATATGTACTTACCTGGAGAGTAACCCTACCTGTGCTTCTGAGCAGAGAACTAGATGATGGAATGGGAACTGTACCAGCTAAGTCAGATTCTTCTCCTTTAGAGTGGTGAAAGAGACACCATCAGGTTTTTTTGGGGGGGCAGGGGTGGGAAGGAGGGCCGGATACATAATAAATTTCAAAAATGTTTTCATTCAAAAATTGCTTTTTGTCATCTGGCTACCTTGCATGTTCATTTCTTTGCTTCATCCAGTGTAAAGGCCCTTGACAGACAGAAGGGTGCTGCGTCTTGAAAGGAATTTCAAAAAGTCCATAAAGGGCCTGTCTGCCTGGAAGAATTACAAAACAGAAGCATCGGCCACAGATGGAGCAGACTGCCAGCTGAGTAAAACAGCAGGGGGACCTGCTGTTGGCCAGATTTGACTGTATCAGTGCAGGTGTCACTGCAGTTAATAAGAATTACTATTTTGGCTTGTTTTTAGCAATTTCAGAGGCATGGGGATAATACAGAGGAAACCTTTATAAGTCATAAATATAGAAGGAGGGAGAGAGGGATGCTTGTAAGTCACAAAGCAAAATATAGGGATGACATGCATGTCTATTAACCAGCTATGCTTATTTCTTTGGTGTTTCATGAAGTTATACACTGCAGAGGAAGACAGATTGTGTTGGCAGCATATTGTGATAATCATTTCAGTATTAGGCGGATCACAAGCAAAGAGAACAGAAAGCAGACCCCTTTCTAAAAGAGGGTCTTTTAGAAAAGGAGTATAATAGGGAAAAGTATAATGAATTTAGGAAGTGTAATAGGGAGGAGCCTTTAGGTCTATAAACCTACTGGTTTGTGGTGGCTTACTGCCACTTTGAATCTGCCTGAATTACACAGAATGCCAGAGTTTTCTCAAGCCAGCTGAAGTAATTTAACATTTTTTCAGCCATTATTATGAACAAAAGACAAAGCTGCAAAGGACAGATTTAACATAATATTTATTTTGGCCCTTAGCTACTCTAATTTCTGTCTTGTTTCAGCCTGAGCCAAAGCTGGAGTGCTCCTAATCTTAATACAGCAAGAATGAAGAATCTCCCTAAGGTGGTTTCCATATTCCTTCCTTTTCCACAACGGAAGGTGAAGAATGAATTTTCCCCATCCCTAATGTGAAATGCTGTTTTTTGTCTTTTCTGAGGCCCTTCCTATCCTAGGACCAACTTATCAGGGAACACCTTTCCTCTTCAGAGCTACTCCTGCTTTCTGAGGTAAGCTGTGGGAATTTGGCTCAGAGTGGAGGGAAGGGAATTATCTGTAACTATAAAGACTTTGAAGGCATTTCACATGTTATTTATTATTTAAAATTACTTTTAGGATGCCTTTGAGGGTGGAACCATCTCAAGGCAGCACATTTCTTAAGACTTAAAAACGCTACACAAGAAACACAATAAAGGCTAAATAAATACATATTCAAAAAGCAATCAATAAAAACAGAACTCAACAATGAGTTGTTGAATATAAACAAAAGTATTAATTTAAAGCAGCACTGTACCTGGATTGTGAGTGATGGGCTAGACAAGGGCAAACAAACAGGCATTTAATCCAGGCATAGTGTTATGGGTGGCAAAGGCAATCAATCTGGATGGTTGAGTAGGAATGATATGGAAAGGCTGCACTTCCCATAAAGAACCAAGTTAAAGGATAATTTGGGGCCCTCCTAGACCTGGTGCTGTCAGTGAAAACACATGTGGGACTTGTGGCCAGGAATGTCCTTTTGAGTTCAGGCTGGTCTACCAGTGGCAATCATATCTAGAGATCAGACTCCCTTCAGTTAGTTATGTACTAGTAATATCCAGGTTAGATCACTATGATAAGGTCTACTTGGGGGTCCTTTGAAGATGGTTCAGATACTGCAGCTTGTGCAGTGCACAGCTGTAGGAGCTTGTTTACAGCCATTCAGTCAGAACCAGTGAACCCAATTCTATAACCATTGTGCTGCTTGCTGGTGAGTTACCAACCCAATTCAAAGTGCTGGTGTGATAGCAGAAACTGTCGCTCAGACTGCAAAAAGAGGAGGCGAAGACACTGTTTAGAACAGTCTCTTTGTCCTCCTTTACCATTCACACTGTTGCACCAAGTGGGTGTCTTTATTCCCTGGTTGCTTCTACTCAATAGCCCATCAGCCTCTGCAGTTGCTTGGAATTAAAGATTTAGGAAAGCATCAGATTAAACAGTCTGAGAAGATGTTTTTAGAAGGTCTGGGGGCAGGAGATGGTTGCTATAATTTTAGAAAAGTTAATCCTAAAAGCAAATTAAACTGAATTAAGATAAATCATCTTCTTCCTGCTCTTAAGTTTGGGACCAGATACATGAAGAGTGGCTTACACCTGTACCAAGCCTATCTGGGTATTAAGAACAGTCATGGATGACCTGTTTGTAGGCCAGCCTACCAAAGTCGAGGCCTTTTCCGTAATGAACTCAGGTTGTTTAATTCATTTGCAATGCCTCAAGCATGTAAGTTTTTCACACTATTTTTCTCATTTAATTGCTGCAGGTTTAAAAATGAAGAAGCTTTATTAAATGTCTTAGCATTGTTTTGTTTATTTTTAACTGTAATTAGTTTATACAAACACAGCTGTCAGTTCTTATGATTGTTTGTTTAGTATATGTGAAAATTTCCAGTTGTTGTCTTCCAGAGTTCCACCTTGCTTCCTTTTAGGAAACTGGAGAAATATTTTATTCCCATAAGCACTCTAAGATGCTTCTTTTAGCTATTGGAGCATCTTAGAGCTTTAGCATTTATATAAGCTACTTTATGGACAGTTTGTGTTATTTAAAGATGTAAAGAAAAAACTTTCAGACTTTTATGCAGATTATGTTTTCTGCTTTAAGAAATTTCATTATGGTAGTTCTTGAAGAATTTGGGATAAGTTATATATATGTCACTAAATGTTTTGCAAAACATTTTCTGATTTTGGCAGTGTTGGATATTGCTGAAAGTTACAAATGAGTGAAGAACTTTTATACCACTAACAGTTTATGTGGAAAGATTTCCTTTCTGCTGGCTAAGCACTTTTGTCTGTCAAGTGTCATGTCTGTTTACACCGCAATCCAGTGGGGCAGGGAAGGGAAAAGAAGTGGCATAAGTAGGCCAGAAGTTATGAAGTACTGTGTTTATTTTTTTAATTTGTTGGTTATTTTCTCCTTCTTCTTCCTCTTCTGCTTTCCTCCCCACCCCCCACCCCCCAAAAAATCCTTCCTCAATGGGAGGGAAATTAGCCGTACTAGTTCCAGGACTATCATTGTCCCTGCTACCCTAATTCAGGGCTGTGCACCAAAGCCTTCGCAACCTGCTCCTGGAATGCTTCCTTTTCTCTCTCTCTGCTGAAGTTCTGATAGAGAAGGAGTAAATCTGATGGATTTTCCTGCCACAGCACATCTCTTGCACTGAGTTGCTTCTCAGCTACAGATTTCCCACTATGTGGAAAGAGAGAGAGAAAGAGATAGTAGTCTTTCATGGCCTTACTGACTATTAACTCAGGGAATGGATGCTGAAAGTTGTAGCTGAACACATCTGGAGGGTACCAGGTTAAGGAGGGCTGGTCTTGACTGCCCCACAACCTCTCCATGAACCCCCTGACCACAGTTTCGGAACCACAGCTCTGTTGCAAGTGGCCATCCCCGCTTATGGGCTGAGTGGCTTGCTTGTGACAGTGGAAGTGACAAGGTTCTGAACCTGTGACGCAGGCCAGTGGGTTCAAGAAGCCCAGCAGTGCAAGGTGTACCCACAGCTGAATGAGAGATTATGGATTCTAAGTTTCACCCTGGGGAACCACTCCTTTAAGCAGGGAAGGCTGCTCACTCCTATGTCCGTGGAGTTCCTCCGCTTTTTCTTTTGAGCTTTTAAAAACAGAACTCTGCCTCCACCTCTGAGGAGCTCTTTGGATAGCTCCTATAAAGCTAAGAATAAAAACTTCAAGGCATGAGGAGCCCCACTGCCAAGGGCTCACCAGTCACCCCTGCATTCCAGGCTCTCCATGCTTCAAGAAGTGATAGGGCCGGAGACCGTCGTCTGGTCCAAGAGAAATGCAAAGGCCTCAGCAGAGCAAATTTTTGTTTGCAGCTATCCAAGGCTCTGTGACTCCACCTTGACTATCTGCTTAGCTGAGCTTCCTCAGTCCCCACACTCCAGAGTCCTGACTGTCCAAAGCCAGCACAAGTAATAGTGTTTGTACAATCACAGTCTGAGTCAACTAATGTTGATGGGAAATTTTTTTAACACAGGGAATGGATCACACTTGATCAAATGAGAAGTACTATTGAAATAACCTTGCATGCACTATCAGGGAAAGCACCAACATTATTTTGAACCAGAGTGGCTCCTTCAGGTGTTTGCTGTCAATAAAGGAAATGAGGTAAGGGAGAAAAACACATGAATTAAGCTGAGAGAGAGAGAAAATGATCTATACATGGCTATGAAGGAAAGAGCATCTTTGCCTTGTGTTTCTAAGCAGCACATATGATAGTGCCAATGTTAGAAAGTGGTTTGAGAAAAAGCAAAACCTTGGGTCACTTGGCAATTACTAGATGCACCTCAAATCTCAGTGACGATGAATGATCCTTTAAAAATACTAATTCTGTGATCACTGCCAGTCTTGCAGATTAAAGATTGACTGACTGGGAATTCTCAGATCACACCCGTAACATAGATTTAGTTACTTTGTTCTGTAACATCTCGAGTTTTTCCAACAGCTAAACCCTTGTATTAGAAGCATAGCCAATGCATTGATGGATTGATTGATCAAAAGCTAGGCAAGCTGTGAATTCTCCTGCTATGGGAATTTCTTGAAAGGAAAAGAAATGTAGCTAAATTACTGCTTAATTTTTGGCAGATAGGTGAATACTGAAAATACTGTAAGCCTTGCTGTGCCCTTTCATTAGAGAGGTTGCAGCTTTTCCACGATAGGAAGTAGAAAATAAAATTGCACTCTTAAGCTTACTTACTAGGGAGAAAGTCTCTCTGAACACAGTAAAACTCACCTCATGTAAATATGCCTTGGATTGGACTATAAGGGAAGACAGGTATATGGGTCAAATTCAACATAATAAATTATTTTAAACATAAGACTAAATAAGTATTCATTAGGGAACAATCTTATTTAAGTTTAGACAGAAAAATGGTCTACAGCTCCCAGTATGCCCCTGCTTGTAATCACCAGGGACCATATTTTCTGACCAAGCATGTGCAGGAGTGCACCTCTAGTATGAATTCTATCAGGGAAAGAAAGAAGAATGAAAAAAATATTCGATCTGTGTAAGAATCTCAGTGCCAATCTTTACACTGTTACATTTGACTCAAATTTCCTTAAATATTGTACTCAAATACAGTATGTCTAAAAAGTTAGTATCTTTTCTGTTTAAAACATGCCATTGCCTAGGGCTGATATTGGATGAGAATGAGTCAAACTACACGGTGCTGTTCATGATACCAGTCTTAATTTATTACTATTTGTGTGCAGCATTTATATCCCATCTCATAATGAGAAAATTCTCTCATAATTTCCAATAATCATAAAAAAATTAAATACAAAATAAGCTTTTCCCAATCCATCAGAAAATTCCAGCTTTGTAGAGTCAACTATTCTTGCTTGTGCAATTTTAACTGTTTGCTCAGGTCCCTGAATATAATTCTTCTCATCTCCTTGAAAAACTTGATCCTTGCATCTGTGTGAGATCAATCTCCTTCTTCACTGTTCTTAGGTTAATATATTTCATATTTTATAGAAGAAAAAGTTGTTTAAGAGGCTACAGAAACAGTTGCCTTCTGCCAGTGCTGTAAGCATCACATCTCACTAGCTTTCCATCATCCCACCCAAGAACATTATTCATAAACATTGCCATGTCTGAGAAAAATTCTTTTCCTGGACAGATAAGCTACTGGCAGAGCTGTGTGTGTATGACTCTGACCCAGCTAAGTGCCTTGTAGCACATGTGCTGGGGTTTGAAATGCTTGTGCATGGCAACTTCTACCACACTTTCATCCCAACATCTCATCATCATCAAGCTGAAAGATTTCCTACAGTGTGGTAACGAAGGAATATCTTTTTACTTCAGGATAAAGATTAACCATTTATACTCTATAAAATGTCAGAATCAAATAAAAGCCCAGAGGGGTTTGTGTTATTTCCAAGTCAAAGCAGACAATATTTTAAATCAGTTTTTGTAACCATGTCTCTTCACTCATTTTTACTCTTGAGGAGGGACAGGGATCCACATCCAGACTGGGACTCTAGCGTAGGTGGTGGGTGGGTAGTGATCACTATCTGTATTTGGTTCTAGTGTAAAAATGAAGCAAAAAAACAAAAACAAAAACATGAATAGTGATGTTGTTTGCAAACAGGGCGAAAAATATTTGCCCGCAAATATACACAGGATAGTATTAAGAAAATATTTGTTTCGGCGAATCCATTGCACCTCTTGCAGGCAATAATGCTTCAAATTAGTGCACATCTTTCAAAATGCTCATTATGCATTATCTCCGCATAGGTGACATTACTTTCTATGCACTCTCTTACAGATGTAGGGAATGTGCTGAGGATGAGATATAATGGTCTGCCTAAGTCCACCTTGAAAACATATGGCTAAGGTGAGATTTGAATTGGAGGCATTCTGCCTACCATAGAAGATTATTTATCTGGATAATATGCCTACAGGCTGCAATGCAAAGGGCTGTATGCCTGCAAGTGAGGTTTTCCGCTATCTCTCTTTGTACTGCAGCCACACAATTTAAAGCTTGGATACTGGGTGGTGTTGGGAGGATAATCTAGAGGACTGCTCTATGAATGAGGAGAGGTCTCTATCATAAGAAGGAATTTGCAGTCCTATCACCAACCTCATATGCATGATGATGCACAAGGAATTTATTCTATTCATACAGAAATGCAACTTCTAGGTGGGCTGGCTCCAAGTTTTGAAGGTTTTGCAGAAGACAGCCTCAGTGGCCCCACTCCCTCAGTTCCACCAACTTCTATTGCCCTCCACCTACTTTTTCACCTTTCAGCGAGCAAATAGGCAGAAGAGTCTGCTGCTCTTCCCTCCCTATTACTGCCATCTCCACCAGAGAAAGAGATTCCTGTGTTTGACCAAAAGGAGGAGAAGCTCCAGATGCTCATATCCATGGCCTTCTGCCTGGAAGTGGATTTCCCACAGGTGCTCAATCACATCTGCTCTTGCCTACTGCCCTAGCTTCTAATACTGTACCTTGTAATTCAAAATAGAGAAAAAATCCTGAAAAAATATCTTCCTCAACTCAGTATTCTCTTCACCTCAACTGGGATAATTTGGTGGGCAGTGTACTGAATGTGTGTTTGAGACAGATATCTCACAGTTTATATCTTTGCTAATGTCAACAAACATTCCAAATATGTCAGAATAAGAAATAGTAGTTGTCTATGAGTATTTCATGGTACCATTCCAGTCTAGAGCATCTGTGATTAAAAATGGAAAAAAGAAACTCAGTAATGCAAGAGACACCAGATACTAGATTAACTGTGTAAGGCTAGGACTGTAAGCAAAGTATGCCTCAATAGATAGTAGGCTCATTGAAATCACTGGCCTGTATTTTTTTGCAGAGCATTTAAGATTACGTATAACTTTGACTTATAAAAGGTAGATATGTCTAAGAATAGTGTGCACAATTAGGCAATATGAGATCAATGAAATTAATGAGATCTGTAATGCATCATCTCCATACAGAAAATGAATGTACAAAAATAAAGGTTTAGAAGGCAAAACACCTTTGTTACTGGGGGCGGGGGGGGGCAGGGTGGTACAGAGCCCTTGTTTTCCAATCTGCCCCATAAACCAGACACAGCTGCAACTGTTCTCAAACAGATTTCATAATCTTCATATTGACTATACACATCTGTCCCCATAGTGCAAATCCCAAACACAGCCAGGATCCTCTATTATGCTGTATTATATTTACATGAACTTTTGTAGAAATTGTATTATACGTAGATATGCATAAATGAAAAGATGTGAAACTCAGATGAGGGCTTTTCTCCCTTGATAAACCCAGTCTGATAAAGCACTGCTGGGAAGAAGGTATACCTGTATCCACTAGGAGGACTCAGGGTGATGTGCACAGGGCTTCTGGCTTCCAATTATCTAGCAAGATCAAGATCCTTACCTTTGGCTTTTTTGCTCTGGCTATCCTGAGGGTACTGAGCCTTTCATACAGCTAGTCCCTATAAAAGAAGTTTTCGACAGGACAGTGTGTGTTTTCAGACAGGAATAGGGACCCAGAGTTTTGACAGCTAGTCCTAAGAGTATTAACAGGGTCATAGATGTCCTGTTGGATTCTGTCCGTAGATGTAGCCTTATAATTTTAAAAAAGTACAATTAACAATGCAACTTTACATATGTCTGCTCAGAAGCAAGACAAATTAAAGTCAATGGGACTTTCTCCCAGGGAATAGGATACAGGAATGTAGCCTTATCTGTGCCTCATTTATAGCATCCTTAACAAAAGAGGCTGTGAAGTATTTTGTGTCCAATCACTGAGGTATAAAGTAATCAGCAATTAGCAAAACAGTTACAAGTTATGGAACCCCCTCCCTCCATTTAGGCATTTCAGTTTTTCCATCAGGCTCTTTGTCTAAAAGGGCATGCCCTAAGATCTCTTCTCTGGCTTACTGAATGCTTTAAATTGACTCCACTGTTTTGCCTGCTGCTGTAAATTGCTTCAGAGGGCACAAAATGTGTCTGGTTTGTCTATTCACTTTCTGTTTTCACCAGTCTCCACTGGGCACATTGAAGAATAATAGGATGAAACTGAGCAAAGAAAAATCTGGACTGAAAATCAGAATTTTTTCCCTAATACTGAGATCTATTAGAACGGGGAATAGCTTCCGAGGATGCACAGCAGAACACCCCACTGCTTGAATCGTTTAAATAGGATAAAGGGCAAAGTGGCACTTAGAAGTGTAGGAACAGCCAAAGAAAATGGACCTACTTGGGAATGTAGGCAAATGATGGGCCCTAAAAATATTTCCATCTCTGACTTCTGTTATAAACCAGTAACATTTCATTTTGAAAATTCTAGCCTTGATCCAGATGTTCACATTTTGCATTATTGCTGCTCCTTTATTGCTGCTGCTGCTTCCTCTTCCTCTTATTCTTTGCTATCTTCTTCTTCTTCATCATCTTCTTCCTCCTCTTCCTCCTCCTCCTCTTCTTCTTCAGTGTAAATTGCCTGCTGGTGGAATGACTGACTGAAATTGCTTCAGAAGGCACAAAATGTTCCTGGTTTGTCTTTTGGATTCGAACCTGTTCACAGCCCACCCTCCCAAAGGAGCATGTCTGGGTTCTCTCTTGATAACATAGAACATAGAAACAGAGTGAGTCAGAAGGGCCCTCCTGGGCCATCTAGCCTGACTCCCAGCTCCAGCCAGCTCCGCTCATGACATGCCTACCATGTGCATGTCCAGTTTCAAAGTGGTTGTTTTGGCAATTCCACTGGGAAGCTTAAGTGAACAAACCTAATCATGTGCCTTTATTGTGATATCATTTCAAGGTCTTCACTATCTCCTTTCAGCCTTTTGTCTAAGATCAAGTGTAGTAGCTTTGGATAGAGTCCTTTTTGCTCATCCATTTAAATGCATGGCATTAGTTCTTTTAATATTTCAGGCTGTGCTTATTATAACATTAGATGTAGAAAAAGACCAAAAAATCACAAAGATGAGGGAATGGACCCCTGTCTGAGTTTAGTATGGTGCATTAGAAATTTTTGTGGTGTTCTCTTAATTATCTACTGAAACATATATAATGTGCTGAAATCATGCATGAAAGACCAAGGCTTGGGGAGCTGAAGACAACCCTGATAATGAGTCCCTGATTGATGCAAGATACATGTAAATACATTTTTATTCAGAGAAAGCGGCATTTGTTACCACAAGTGTTTCACCTTCAACACAAATATGCGTTACCCTTACATTTACTCAGGGATTATTGCAGCATTGCAGCTAATTACTTCCCAGCATCTATTGGCCTCAGGTTAGAGACAAGCCATTTCTGGCAATATGTGCAATGAGTTCATGTAAAAAGAGGACTGGATTATCCTTTTCTAGGCAGGTAGCCTTACCTTGGTGGTGTACCTAGAGCATACTTACTGGGCACACCACAGGACAAAGAATTGTGTAGATCTGTGGCTTTGCCTAACTTAGCACTATTAATAATAATAGCTATTTTATTTCACATGATTTAATGACATTTTTAATGGCAGAACATTCTCAAGCTGCTGTACAAGGTAAAAATAATACAAAAGGAATACAATAAAAACTAAATAACTGCAAAGGCAAAAAAAAAAAAAAAAACCCAAACTATTGTTACCAACTGCAAACCCTACATCTAAAACAGCTCTACAGTTTCCCCAAAAACCTCTGATCAGTTGGCACTCTGCAATTCAACTGGAATAGACTTCTCTAGACTTCTCTTACTTCTCTGCCTGCAAAAAGGCAGCCGGAACCTTACCCCTCACTCCCCACACACTCCCTTTTTGATTAGGCTGACTGCCTCAACTGAGCTGGAGCTATTGATACGGCAGTGAACTTTGTCAGCAGAGTTTGGCAATGGAGTTCTCCAGGGGAGGTCAAGGCCAAGGTCCCTAACAATCTTTATTAAGTAATTCTTGACTTGATTCTAACCAACAGGGATGACCTAGTGGATAAAATGGAAGTATGGGAACTCTGGGGAAAAGTGACTATGCCATACCTAATTTTTGAATCTAAAGGAGGTATAGACAAACACGTACCCTGAGTTTTAGGAAAGACAATTTTAATAAATTCAGAATAATGATAAGTAAGGTTTTATGGAAGCAATTCTAATGAGTGGAATTTCTTTTCTTTTTTAAAGCAAATTCTAAAGGCACAATTACAAATCATTCCAGTACAGTGAATTCTCAATAGATATTCTGACTGAATGCCTTACATTTGCTTTCCTTTTCTATCGAATTAAGTATTTTTGATTATACTGATACATCTTCCATGGTGGTTTGTTCTGTCTGTCTGTCTTTATTTCTTTCCTATATGCATTTGCCAGATTTCTCTCTTACTACTTACTTCTCTATCTTACTATTACTTTGATTATTCCAATCTTACTTGATTCCAATTCAGGGTGATGTAGCAGGCCTAGAAAGCCATTTCTATAGTATAGTAGAAGAAATTACAGGATAACTTGCCTTGTCTATGTGCCATTTGCTTCCCTGGAATATCTAGAAGGACTTGTAGCTCTTAGCAATGGTTGTTTCAGAACAGCTCCAAGGAATTGACTGGTAGAGTGTGGCTAGTGGACATTTCAGCAGTTAATAAATGGTCAGGCTTCAGGAATATGGACATAGGTGATGTGGAATATGGCGAGAAGCATTTGCATTGAATGGAATAGTTATGCACTTATTCTAATAAATTAAGCTTTTGAAACGAATTCTTTCTGAGAAGGACTGAAAATAAGAAATGGAAAGGGAGGAGGAATGTACTTGGATGGAAATGTCTTCTCCCATGCGTATGTTTTACCTGTGAGCTTACTGGATAGCTGGGATATGGATGCTCAAGCATTCAGGTAATCTTCAGTTTTTAGAACCTTGCAGAACATGGGCCAAATCTGTCTCCTGTGAAGGAGATCTTTTATCAAAGATCATGTAAGTGTGTAATGCAAACATCTGTCATCCTCAATGTGCTTTTATTTTAAAGACCATTTCCTTACATGTGGTGTTTACCTCCAAAGCAACAACTGAAGAAATATAATGACAAGACCACAAATTACTAATAAAGGTCAACTAATAGACTCCCTTTTCCAAACACATGAGGACAGGTTGTATGACCAATAATGGCGAGAACTGTGCAAGTGATCTGCCTTGCATGGTAGTAATCCATCTTGCAGGAAGCGGTGTTGCTGAACAACGTTCTTGTACATACACACACAGTGCACAGTGTAATGTTTCTGCAGTGCTGCTGTGATTGTGCCATGAAGCGCTGCAATCTTGCAGAAAGAGAAAAACACCAAGGCAACTTTCCTTTGCCTTATGACCTGGTTGAATAGCCTGTTTTCTTTTCCATAGGAAAAACAATAACAATGTTTACCTAAAAATACTTACCTCAAACAATTCCAAGTGAGTCATTGGGTCATGTAACTATGCCCTTTTCTGCCTTTGAGACAGACATAAGGCAATCATGCAATGAATTTGGGCATAAACTATTCTGTAACTCACTGATTTTCAAAGTGTGTTCCAGGGATTTCTTAGGCACTTATTGTGGTCCATTAATTTATTTAATTTATGAATTATCCTATAGCTAAAGGGATCGAGGCAATATGCATAATACAAACAAAGGGCAGTTCCCAGCTATGTGCAGTTGGTGAAGTGCTAGCAGAAGAGACCTCTAAAACTTTCCAGATCTCCTTGGAAAACTTGGTTCAAGTCTTAGAGACTGGTAGTGTAAGTGACAGGTTATTGTACAGGTGGAGTGATACTGTTGATTACAGTATTGAATATTGTGTAAGCACAGTAGAATTGGTAATAAAAACAATAACATCACTTAAAAACAAGCAATTAAATGAAACCGTAACACTGTAAAAATAGAAAATATCAAAACAGCACACAGAAAAGCAAAGTTAAAACACAGTCTTGAAACAGGTAGCAGGTGAAGTAGTTGCAACTTTGCAAGGCTGGAGAAAATAAAAAGCTGTCTACTTGGTTCTAGAAAATCAGCCTAGTTCATTTTATGTGGACTCTTGTAAGGAGGGCATTTCACAATTTGGGAGCAGCCACAGAAAATGTCTGTTCATGAAAAGCTGCCCACTGAGTCTCTGCATGCAGGGGCAGGTAGAGCAAGACCTCAGATGATGGTCTTGGAGCAAGGCCAGAAATATATGGGAACCTAATGTGGTCCCAAGCAATGAAAGACATCATAGGTTAAAACTAGCCCTTTGAATTGAACCCAAAAGCCAGTGGAGCCCCTACAGCATGCTTTGATGGGACCATAACAGTGAGCTCCAGTTAGTATTCTTGCCACTGCTTCCTGTACCAATTGAAGTCTCCATACTGCCTTTAAAGGCAGCCCCAGGTACAACACATAGTAATCTAGGCAGGAGTTTACCTGATCTTCATCACCCACATAGGATGGCTGTTGGCATGTCAGCTGAAGTTGGTAAAGTGTGCTCTTCTTCACCAAGAGCCCTGAAGTAGCTCTACAGAAGCCACCAATGACTGATATTTAAGGCTTTGAATAATATTGCCAAATGCCTTTGGGAGGTTTCACGCAACTCTTTCTGGGTGATTATTGGCGCCCTATAATTGACAAAATTCATTTTCCATACTGAATATGCAGATTCTGTTTCCAAAAGAAAAGCCCATGGAAACTCAGGTGATTTCTTTTTATCATTCCAATACACTGAATTAAGGAGCATCCTTTAAAAGGAGCAGAACCCGCAAGCCACTGCTCTGTTTGGTGTTGTTTTTCATTATTCTGTAGTCTTCTTGTCCCTTTAATTTTTTTTGGCTGATGGAGCATTAACTGAGAGTGGTGTCCCTTTTTCTGAATAATGTGCTTTTCTGTCTTTTAAGCACATCTCGGCTGAACTCTCTATTTTTGCCCCATTAATTTAATTTGTGGCACAAAGTCATGGTAAATACAGAAAGCAATTGGCATGTTAAACAGAGGAATTGTAATGAGTCTCATGTACAAACTTGAGCTGCTCTTGCTGCCGCGGTGCTTGTCTGAAACAGAATACACAATTGTGCTGCCTCCTCCTCCAGCAGGATGTCGCAGTGGCTCACGGAGAGCGCCTCGACCTCTCCTATACTTAGGATACATGCAGCCACATTTTAATGGCTGAAATGGCTCTGGGGCTTTCCCAGTACAGCCAATTTTCACCCTCTGTGAATTCAAGCCTCAGCCTCTCAGCAAAGAGCTTAGTTTGGCGATGAGTTAACATGTGAGGCCAGCATGAGAATAAATTTGTGACTCTCTGCCCCCGATGGCAAGGTTTTTTCACATTGTGATGAGTGGACATGCCATGTAGGGCTTTCTTCGAAGCAAGACATGCATGCACACCAGACTAATATAGGCTGATAGGATATTTTGTCCGTGAGAAAAAAAAAGATGTTGCTACTCACAGCTTGTCGGTCTGCTGCTGTCTTCTGAGGCGTTCGCTGAGAGAACTATTTAGAGCAATCGCAGCCTTTACAATTCCAGGCCTCTGCTGATAATGGTGTTCTGGTGAACTTGAGGGCACAGAGAGATATTAATGTAGCTGTTCTGATCTCCTACAGAATGTGTCATCGTGGAGCTGGCCAAGTCCTACTGTGGACAAGGGGAGGTAACCTCTTCAAAGGAACCAAAGCTGCACATAAATCTTTCCTATGGAGTTTGGGAGACAACAACCCTAACCTGAACTGATACGGCACAACACAATTCACCACTGCATCAGATTGGAGGTTTCTCTGACTAAGGCATATTCCAACAGAATCTACCTTCATATGCTCTTAAGCATATCTTATCACAAGAAATCAGCACACTCTGTGGCATTGTGGCTTTCCAACATATCTTTGTTCAGCATTTTTACACCTTTCTTCCAGGTAAGTCATCTAAATTAAAACACACAATGCACATAGTGGACTGTAGTGTGCGGAGGCTTACTTAATGTGAGGCCCACTAATAGCTTAAGGTTAAGCATCGTGAAGCAGCAGCAGAACCTCATGCTGAGGAAGAAATGGAATGATTGAATACCTTTTGCTTATTATGCTGCCCTGATATGACAGCACTTGTGTATGGATCCCATAGTCTGTACTCAGGCTGCAATATTAATCTGGATTTTGAATGAGAATGGAACCAGAACCCCAAAATTGTGTGTGTGCCTGTGTGTGTGCATGTGTGTCCATATGCAAATTATTCACCTAACCACCATCCCTGCCCATCCCCGTCCCCGTGCCCCATAGATCCAAACAACCATCCCCTTTGCTAGAATGGCTTTCTCCCTTTCAGAAGAGGTGGAACATGCTGTCACTAATGGGATATGAATGAATGGGAGGATCAGGAAAAGCTATACATCAGCAAAATTGCCACATGCAACATAATCGGGAGACGGACCCGCCTGCTGCTGCTCCCAGAGCTCCATGTAAATAATTAATGGCTGCTGCCAAGGTAACCTATAAACGCAGTCAGTTCCCTACTCCTTGTTTTTCGTTGTGGGCCTTGATCTTTTCCTTTCCATTAGCTGTGGCAGTAAGAAAAATGGAAAGGGAGAGCAGAGATCTTTGCTACTTAATAGTACCACCACCCCCCTCCACCTTTTGGTGGTTGTTCTTTAAAAGAAGTTCTTGACAGGGATTAAAATTTCCCTGAGATGAAACGCAGAGCAGGATCAACAAAATAGGCCCTTTATCTTGGTGGGAATAGTTAACTTATAGAACATTCCTCTTTAAGTTTAGCTCCCATAGAGGACCATCTTACTTTGGTGGCATGGCACCCAGCCTATGCATGTGGAGAGCTCAGGTGGACTTGGTACCAGCTTGCACAGCACTGAACTGGAGGAGGAGAGCAGGTGCAGTGACTGTCCCCAAAGTTGCTATTTATTTGATCCAAGGCTCCTTTGAAATCAGATGGCTAAGGAGAAGGGTTTTATCCGGACCAGGCTGTGGTCTGGCAAGAAGATGATGAAACAAACCTGGTAATGATGATAGTTTTCCTGTTACAGCATGGATTTCGACTCCATTGCATGCTCCTCTTCACAAAGCTGCTTAAAAGAGAGAGGAGCAGTCCAAGGGTAAATTCCCTGGGAATGATTAGTGCGGATTCTCTGAACTTTCTTTAGCAGGTTTACTCCCTGTATCCTCATCATCAAAGGCAAAGAAAACCAAACACTCAAGGCATGCTGTGCTGAATTCTCCTTCTGCAGCTAGAGTTACTGTGCCCCTGGTAATGGTCTGCTATCCAAACTGCTTTGGTGTGTGAGAGCTTTTCTTTTTGAAAGATGACAGTTCCCAAGTGAAAGGACACTTCCACTCTAATAAAAAGTTTCTTTCTATTGTCTGAGTTTTGTTTGTTTTCTGGCAAGCCCCTCACTGCCTGGGTATTGTGTGCAGCCGTACATTTCCCACTTCTGTGCATGGAGGCCAAACAGAGTCTTTGGAGGCTTCTCCGTAGTTTTGCCTGAAGCAAATACCACAGCTCAATAGCAATTTAATATTGTAATCAGGGAGCAAACTGTGCCATTTTGGCACATGATGATAATTATTAACTAGCTCTATTAGTGTTCCGATTCTAGTAACTAATATTTACAAAAGGTTCCCTGCAAAGGGGAGACCTTGCCTAGACACAAGCGTTTGACATATTCCTGAGTGATTGTCAGTGGACCTTTGAGCCACTGTTCAGGCTCACTGTTTAAAGATGAAACATCAATACTGCAAAATCGCACTTCAAAAGACCTATTTCATGAATAATAAATTCTCAAGATGTAAAACTATACCAAGCGGTAGAACATTTTGTGAATTTATGAGCAATGTACCTGTGGAAAAAAAAGAGTATCTGGAAGATCAGATTTACCACAAATATATATAATGGGGAATGCCATTTAAACACTAATCTGCTATTTGCACATTTTTGTCATGCTTCCAAGCAGCATGTAATTTTGATCTCTTAATTTCATAGCTCAGAGATCACACATAAGAAGAGACAATGTGGCCAAACATACAGCTCTCCAACTGAAATAAATTAAAAATATGGGAGTTCTCGGTGAGTCAAGTAATGTTGTTACAGACTTTTCTGTACCTGCCACCAAAGAGTGTTGCGATTCAGATAAATAACTCATCCAGGACATCAGAAGTGCCTGTCAGAGGAAGCCAAAGAAGGAGGTTTGAAGCACAGCATGGTTTCTCATACAAACACCCACTCAATGGGTTTCCTGATCACAGTGGTGGGGAACTTCCTGACTGTCGCAGAACCATCTGGCTCACCAATTGGAGATGACTCCTTTTCCTTGTGTGGAGGGAAGTTTTAGGAAGGGTCAGCTGCTGGGGAGTGAAAGGAACCAAAACAGTGAACCCTCACTGAAAAAAAAAAAGCTATATCTGGCTGATGTCAAGCTTTTTTTGAAGTCCCATTTGGTACCAAGGGGAGCTTTAAGAATGCCTGACTACTGCTGGGGTGGGGCAACAAGTGCCTGAGTGTGAATGTGTGAATGGAGTCTGTGGCAAGACTTTCTTCTAGCTGATTGACTGAAGAAACTTCTGCATGCTGGAAATGGTCCCTTTCTGTTCAGTGTCCCCAAATGATGTGGCTAATATAACAAAGGGAGAAAAAGTGTAGGATTCACTTTTGTGAATCCTCTTTGTAGTCTCTTAGGTTTACTTTGTAGCCATATACCAGCATTACACACAGAGTGAACACATTAGCTCTCCTCTCAGCTGTGCCTTTCTTTCCCTTTCTAGTAATGCTATCAGTGGAGATACTGACAAAGGGTGGGAGCCAGCCATTTTGCACCTCCTGCATTGAATATAGAAGCATTTTTTTCTGGTGAAACTGATGGTATAAGCAGGGGCAATGGCAAAAGGAAGGAAGCAGTTAAGGGGGAGGGCAGGGAGAAGATGGGAAAGCGCTTGGTGGAGACAGCTGAAAAAACTGCAGTAAATCCCAGCTCTATTCTCCAATCAGTAACTGGTTGGAGATAGAAACTGCAATTCTCAGCTCTGAGCTGGGGGGTTGGTCTCCCATTGGGGATGGGGCTTTGAAGAGAAAGTGGTGGAGCCTGCAAAAAGAGGTGACTGGGCAGATGAGAACTTATCCAAAGAACATATTCAGTTGGACTGCAGACTAGAAGTTCCCCAACCTTGTTCTAGGGTCATTTTGTAGCTCATGGCATTTTAAAAACACTCAAGTGGTGTTCAGCTTGAGCCAAGCAGCACACATCTAGAAGACTGCAGATCCATTTCATCACATCAAACATCCAAAGAGAGATACCTGTGCTCTTTTGTGCTTATCCATTTAGATACTGACTGGGTTTAGACAATTAACTCACATTAAAGGACTGAATGTGGATTTAGTGTAGGTTGTTCTTGGACCATGGGTTATTGTGTTGTCTGAATCCAGCTTCACTAACAAGCCTTGACTTGTTAACCACTCAAAACAAAACACAAATAAACCCCCACCATACAGGAAACCGATGGTTTGTTATTGGGTTATGAACTGTGGGTTGTGCACCATGATTTGTTATCTCAACTAGGTTCAGACAACTTGGTTCAGTGACAACCCTTGAGTTGTTTGAACCTGTCATTGTTTAGAGAAAGCAACAGTGAGATTGGGATGTCACCTTCTCATTGCTAATAGCTTTTGCTGCCAGAGAGAGTCCTACTTTCACCACAACCACCACCAACACCACACAACTGTTCTCCATTGTCAGGCTGTTTTAACAATTAGTTCCCATAAGGAGACATTCCTCTGGCCATGAGTTCACACTGAGAAAATTTACAGCATCCCCACCCACCCTATCATGATCCAGCAACCTTTCTTCATTCCGGGGACTTCCCAAACTGCCATGTTGTATTACTTCAAGGTGAACCATGGTGGAAGTCCTGCTTTCAGCAATCAGGCAGCACTCTTGGGATAGGACTGGGTCTCTTCATGGCAAGGTCTCTGCACTGTGTATAGGAGACTGGAGGGAGCAGGTTGTATTCATGGCTGGCAGCAGAGTGACTTAGCTTGCTGCTCAGATGAATCAGGCCCATCCCAGCTGTGTTGACTGATTTCTTTAAGGCAGCAACTTGGGAAAGACCTGACAAGAAACTGGTCTTGGCTGCTAGGCTTTAAATAGGTGGCCTGGCCTAGCATTTGTCACTGTCATCACATTTGTAAAAGAATAAATCTGTGCTTGAGTGGGCAGGGTGGCATTAAGATTTTACTTGGAATTGTCTGGTATGTCTACCTTAAAAAAAAAGGAAGTGATATGATAGGCAGCGGTGTTTTCTGTTTCCCATGTTCCCCCCCCCCCCGCATCAAAAATGGGGTGTGAAGGACCACAGCAGTGATGGGTGACAAATGCTCCACAGGCCACAGATGGCCTACACTGGCAGTTTATGAAAACTGCTGTGTTCTGCAACCATATTTGCTGCTGTTATGGCAGCAAAATCAGTGATTTTGCAGGGAGACAAGGCATATGCATGATATGCGCCTTGTTCACAACTAAACTTGCACCCCTGGAAGCATCATGTTGCTTGGGAACAAGGCACACGCTCCTCAAGCACATTGTTTCTTTGCAATTTGCCACCAGTATGGCAGCAAATTTGGCAGTGGTGGTAACTTTGGCAGCAGGAGTGGACTGCAGCTCAGTGGTTTCCAGGAGTACTACAGTTCCTTGATTCGGAAGGTTGCCCACCCCTTAACAATAGGTGGGAAAGAATAACTCTGGGCACTCTTGGCCTGCCCAGAGTGTGAGGTTAAAGCAGACATTTGCGGCCAGTTGATTGTGGCCATTGACTGAATGATAATGGACAAAGTAGAAATTATTAATATACATTTCAGTAAATTAGATTTGAGGCTATACTTAAACCGAATCATGTTTAATCACTTGAGTGAAAGGCTAAGACATTAATTTTTTCTCCCTGTGTCATGTGAAGCCCCTGAACAGCCAATTAACAATAACTCATAATTAATTATAGTGATTGTCTACACAGTTAAATAGACTTTGCACATTCACCTTTGCTCTCTATGAGGTGCCTCCAATGACACACTCAAGCGCATGTGCGAAGTACAGTGCTGTTTTTCACCGTTTTTGTAAATGGAAGGATTTTTATCTTAAATAAACCTTGCCCTCTGCTCATGTGCTTTTCAGTGTGGCAGAAATACCAAGATGAGGGGGAAACACTCAGAATAAGTGATGCCATTCTGGGGCAGTAGTGAGAATGCTGGACTAGGACTCAGGAAACCTGGATTGTAGTTCCCAGTCAGGCTTTTAGCTTAGCCTACCTTACAGAGTTGTTGTGAGGATCAAATGGCCAGAAGGAGGCTGGTGTGCACTGCCTGGAGCAATATATATATGGCCATACTGTATGTATCTATATACAACTATATTGAACTATATTGATAGTGTCAGTATGCCTAAAAGTGCTGGATATTTCTGCATCTAATTCCAAACAATGGGTATCCCTCATGATTAAGACTGATGTCATTTCTGGTCTAGTCAATTTCATTGCTATCTGTTCCAATGCATGGTTGATTATTGTATAAAAATATTTATATGTGGCATCACCTAAACATGCATTTATCTAATGTGAATGTAGTTGAACCCACTCATGATTCAAAATTATCTGCTTTGACTGCTTTTCAGATGTACATCTTCAACTCAAGATCACCCTTAGAGTTTAGTCAGAATGTTAAAGCTATATCTCTAGTACTAAATTACTGTTCAGGTGTTGCTCTGTGGAGAAATTTATGCCTCTAAAAATTTCCGTTTTATTGGACTTAAAATGTCCTTTGACAAATGGAACAACAATAGCCCCAAGATGTCTCTCTTGGTCTTTCCCATAGCATTTTTATACCAGGATTAATGTACTTCACTTGTTTTTTCCATTCCACAAGTTTTCTGATATTCCCACCATATTTAAATTTCAGTTTAGGACTAAACACTCCAGCTCCCTGCTCCTGGTTAGGGTCCAGATTAAGATCAAGGGCAAAAAAGACCAGAAGAAGGAAATCGGACCATTCACTGAAGCAAAAAGGAAACCCAAGCGGCATTCCTCAAATGAATGACTTCAAGGGACTAAGTTGTTGTTGCTGTTGTTGTTAGTCGCGAAGTCATGTCCGACTCATTGCGACCCCATGAACAACACTCCTCCAGGCCTTCCTGTCCTCCACCATCTCCTGGAGTCCACCTAAGCTCACACCAACTGCCTCAGGGACTCCATCTAGCCACCTCATCCGCTGCCGTCCCCTTCTTCTTTTGCCATCAATTGTTCCCAGCATTAGGCTCTTCTCCAGGGAGTCCTTCCTTCTCATTAGGTGGCCAAAGTATTTGAGTTTCATCTTCGGTATCTGGCCTTCTAAAGAGCAGTCGGGGTTGATCTCCTCTAGGACTGACCGGTTTGATCGCCTTGCGGTCCAAGGGACTTGCAGGAGTCTCCTCCAGCACCACAATTCAAAGGCCTCAATTCTTCGGCGCTCAGCCTTCCTTATGGTCCAGCTTTCACAGCCATACATTACAACTGGGAAAACCATAGCCTTGACTATACGCACTTTTGTTGGCAGGGTGATGTCTCTGCTTTTTAGTATGCTGTCTAGATTTGCCATAGCTTTCCTCCCCAGGAGCAAGCGTCTTTTAATTTCTTGGCTGCAGTCCCCATCTGTGGTGATCTTGGAGCCCAGGAAAATAAAATCTGTCACTACCTCCATTTCTTCCCCATCTATTTGCCAGGAAGTGAGAGCACCGGATGCCATGATCTCAGTTTTCTTAATGTTGAGTTTCAAGCCAACTTTTGTGCTCTCCTCCTTCACCCACATCAAGAGGCTCTTTAGTCCCTCTTCACTTTCTGCCATGAGAGTGGTATCATCTGCATATCTGAGGTTGTTGATATTTCTCCCAGCAATCTTAATTCCAACTTGTGATTCATCTAGCTCCACCTTTCTCATGATGTGCTCTGCATATAAGTTAAATAGACAGGGCGACAGTATACAGCCTTGCCGAACTCCTTTCTCAATTTTGAACCAATCAGTGGTTCCGTGTCCAGTTCTCACTGTTGCTTCTTGACCCGCATATAGGTTTCTCAAGAGACAAATAAGATGGTCTGGTATTCCCATCTCTTTAAGAACTTGCCACAATTTGCTGTGATCCACACAATCAAAGGCTTTAGCATAGTCAATGAAGCAGAAGTAGATGTTTTTCTGGAACTCCCTAGCATTCTCCACAATCCAGCGTATGTTGGCAATTTCATCTCTAGTTCTTCTCCCTCTTCGAAATCCTGCCTGTACTTCTGGTAGTTCTCGGTCCACATACTGCTGGAGCCTAGCTTGTAGGATTTTGAGCATAACTTTGCTAGCATGTGAAATGAGTGCAATGGTGCAGCAGTTTGAACATTCTTTGGCATTGCCCTTCTTTGGGATGGGGATGTAAACTGACCTTTTCCAATCCTGTGGCCACTGTTGAGTTTTCCAAATTTGCTGGCATATGGATCGTAGCACTTTTACTGCGTCGTCTTTTAGGATTTTGAATAGCTCAGCTGGAATATTGTCACCTGCACTAGCTTTGTTGTTGCTCAGACTTCCCAGGGCCCATTTGACTTCACCTTCCAGGATGTCTGGCTCGAGGTCAGTGACCACCCCATCGTGGTTATCAGGGACAGTAAGCTCTTTCTTGTATAGTTCTTCTGTGTAATCTTGCCATCTCTTCTTAATCTCTTCTGCCTCTGTTAGGTCCCTGCCATTCTGGTCCTTTATCATGCCCATCTTTGCATGAAATGTTCCCTTCGTATCTCCAATTTTCTTGAAGAGATCTCTGGTCCTCCCTATTCTATTGTTTTCTTCTATTTATTTGCACTGTTCATTTAAGAAGGCATTCTTATCTCTTTTAGCTATTCTCTGGAATTCTGCATTCAATTGGGTGCATCTTTCTTTTTCTCCATTGCCTTTTGCTTCCCTTCTTTCCTCAGCTATTTGTATAGCTTCCTCAGACAGCCATTTTGCTTTCTTGCATTTCTTTTTCTCTGGGATGATTTTAGTTGCTGCCTCTTGTACAATGTTGCGAACCTCCGTCCATAGTTCTTCAGGCACTCTGTCTATCAGATCTAATTCCTTAAATCTATTTGTCACCTCTACTGTATATTCATCAGGGATATGATTTAGGTCATACCTGAGTGGCTGAGTGCTTTTCCCTACTTTCTTCAATATAAACCTAAATTTTGCAACCAGAAGCTCATGATCTGAGCCACAGTCAGCTCCTGGTCAAGTTTTTACTGACTGTATAGAGCTTCTCCATCTTTGGCTGCAGAGCACATGGTCAATCTGATTTCTGTGTTGACCGTCTGGTGAAGTCCATGTGTAAAGTCGTCTCTTGTGTTGTTGGAAAAGAGTGTTTGCTATGACCATCGTATTCTCTTGACAAAATTCTACCAGCCTGTGCCCTGCTTCATTTTGTACTCCAAGGCCAAACTTGCCTGTTATTCTAGTTATCTTTTGGCTTCCTACTTTAGCATTCCAATCCCCCATGATGATAAGGACATCATTTTTTGGAGTTAATTCTAGAGGGTGTTGTAGGCCTTCATAGAACCAGTCAACTTCAGCCTCTTCAGCACCAGTGATTGGGGCATAGACTTGGACTACTGTGATGTTGAATGGTTTGCCTTGGATTCGAACTGAGATCATTCTGTCATTTTGGAGATTGTATCCCAGTACTGCTTTTCCTACTCTTTTATTGACTGTGAAGGCTGCTCCATTTCTTGTGAGGGATTCTTGCCTGCAGTATTATACCTGATGGTCATCTGAATTAAATTCACCCATTCCTGTCCATTTCAGTTCACTGATTCCTAAGATGTCGATGTTCAGTCTTGTCATCTCTTGTTTGACCACATCCAGCTTGCCTTGATTCATGGATCTTACATTCCAGGTTCCTATGGAGTATAGATCATTGCAGCATCGGACTCTCCTTTCACCACCAGATACATCTGCAACTGAGTGTCCTTTCAGCTTTGACGCAGTCACTTCATTCTTTCTGGCGCTACTAGTACTAGCCCTCCGCTCTTCCCCATTAGCATACTGGACACCTTCCGACCTGAGGGGCACATCTTCCAGCATCATACCTTTTTGCCTTTTGGTACTGTCCATGGGGTTTTCATGGCAAAGATACTGGAGTGGGTTGCCATTTCCTTTTCCAGTGGATCACGTTTTGGCAGAGCTCTCTACTATGGCCTGTCCTTCTTGGGTGGCCCTGCACGGCATAGCTCATATCTTCATTGAGCTATGCAAGCCCCTTCGCCACAACAAGGCAGTGATCCATGAAGGACTAAGTAGCTAGATGCAACTCTTCTGTAATAGACACACTGGTAGAAAGCAGGTAAGAGACAGTGTGCCTAACGAAATCACGCACAATGAAAAGTTATTGATATTGCAAAGCATTTACTTTATGCCTAACAGGCTTAGCATATCAAGATAAACTTTCCTTGCTGGGGGAAAGCAACAGGGGCTGCTTCTCTGATTAAATATATCTCAAAGTCAATCTCACCCACTTGCTCTGCTTTTGCCTGAGGCACTGGTGTGTGTCTGTGTGTGTGTGTGTGTGTGTGTGTACACACCTGCCAAGACCAGCTGCTTCCTGGCTGGCTCCTGCTGGTCCTCCATGCCCTAGGGCGGCTGCTGAGATGACAGGGGAGCCAGCTCCTCTGGGGCTGGAGGGGCAGCTGTGCCTCTCCAGGCTGGGTTACGCAGTTTATCTGCCCATCAGGCCTGGCCAAGAAGACACAAGTACTTCTTACTTTTTACTCTCTTGTTCATTCCTCATTTCCATGCTAATCATGACCCACATCACCTTGCCTGAATATATATCGGTTTCTGCTAGAAAGTATAGAAGTGAGTTGTTACAAGGTATTCTGCCCAATATTAACTTTTCCTGTTTTTATCATTGCTTAGCCTCACCACCAGCCTTTGTGCAAGGCAGAGAGCTTTCAAGGTTGTGCAGAAAGCAGCAAAGAATCAGGAGATGGTCTTGAAGCCGAGGTGCTCTATTATGGATGAACCTCATCCTCAAATGCATAGCCAGGATTCATAGGTTCTGGAGGAAAGGTATTTCCCTCAGTCATGCAAATGCAAAAGTTCAGCATCCACAAGCATGACTTACATAAAGTATTGTCTCATCCAATATCAATTTCTTGTTAAGCAAACAGGGAACAGAAAACGGACTTGAATGATCTGGTGAAATACATGTTCAACAATGGTATATGGACAGTGCTATGCTTAGCATACCACAAACAAAAGCTATGGAACTAGAAGTGAATTCTAGTAATTTCACCACAAGGATGAAAGCAGGATATAGGAGCCGACTACTTACTCTGCAACATTCGAAAGATATATGACATCTGAATGTAGCCAAAGAAACATTAAAAGTGAGGCCCATGTTTCCTATTACAAAAGATTCATAGAAAAATCTGCCATTGAAAAAATACTAAAGGCAACTTGAAAAAAATGCTAAAGGCAACTTACAAAAAATACTAAAGGCAACTTTTCCATTTCTACCAGTCTGATGGTTTGGAGAGCATTCATTCATTCCATTACATAGAAAACATAATGAGATTTTTGGAAATCAGTGGGGCTCAAGGAGAGCTTAGATTTTTTATTTAAACAGGAGCCAGTCTGAGCATTTGGTGCTAGGTAATCCATGATAATCTCCTTGCCTGCCACATTGATTGCTGTTGGATAGCTGGCTACAATGGTCAATGATGGCTGTAATTTTATGTTTCAAGGTTGGGCTAAACTTCTAATCTTATCCCCATTAAAAGAAGATCATGGATTAAAGGAAAATAGTCAGGTCTACATTCTTTTTTATTCTGTTCATTAGCTTGATCGTTCTCATTTATGATATTTGGTAAACAATGACTCTAACTTTGAATCTATAATTTTATATCCTAGCAGATTTATAGCAGAATTTTAAATGTTTCACTTTAAAAAAGAATTAAGAGAGCAGATCTTTGATAAAGCCATGAGGTGGAACCACAGTTCAGACTATTTAGAGCAGAACCTTTGAAATAAATGGGGCTTAAATTGATCGTGTCAAACTTGACCCATTCATTTAGGTTTACGTTGCATAAATTCCTGATAATATAGGACCAGCTCTGGATAAATTCATTAATTCTAGGTACTTCAGTACATAAAGACACTCTTTATACTCTTCATACTTCTTAAGTTCTTGTGGCAAACATTTCTTTATGGAAATGTATTTATAGTCTGCACATTACATCTGTAATCAGATTCCAGAGTTGACAGAGCAAATAAATTGTGGGTGGGCTGTACCAGGAAGTAGAAGGTAGCTACTACTTTGACTATTCTGTGTGGCAAATGATTAAAGGAGATGCAGGCAGCCAATCAGGTGACATGGCTGATGTGTTTACACTGGGCAACACAGTGCTGAGTAGTTGCTATGGCAACTGAGATGGGGATGGAGCAGCAGTAAAGGAGAGCTACCCTGAAAGTGGAGGTTATTGATTGAATGTACTATTTCAGCTGGGGCTGAAAGGGGCAGGCCAACCCAAAGCAAGGAATGTATGGTGGGAGCTATTGACTGATTCTGACAGAGCTCTTCACTCTCCCTAGAAGTCCAGAGTCTCCTGTTTCTCCAAATTGTATACTTTGCTGAAATCCTCATGCTCTACTACATACATTGTTAATGAATGTGACATTGTTTGATACCAAAGTATTGTGGGTTGAAGCACTTCACCAAGATTCAAGATTCAAGCAGAATTCATTTGCTTTTATGTCAATTGTCTCTGGTGTTATCACTTGGTGAGTAGATAAATGCAGTGCCCTGTGCTTCAGGAAAGATAATGGAAGAGGCTACTTTCCCATATTATCCACAATGACTTTCATTTTCCATGGTCTGTTCAGTTCAAACCACAGGGATTCGTTGGCTGGCTGGTTGGTATGAACAGTTCTTTTTGAGGAATGGTTGCTATAATATTCATTATTCTGAGCCTGACCTCAGATGAGGATGTGGTGACCTTCCTATAATAATGGATACCCATCACTCCCAAGCCTTATGACCTTTCCTTTCTCTTTTTGGTTCTCTTGCCTTCCTCCTCTGCAAAAATAAAAAATAAAAATAAGCTGCACAGTACAATACAGTCCTCTGCCAGCAGATTTGTTTCAAAAGGAACTCATGCATCTTGCATCTTGAAGATGCATTATTAATGCCTGGACAAATCACATCAGGTGGAACTCAGCAAGTCCCTGGCACTGAAAAAAGGAACAAAGGCTGGTTCTACAAGAGAGTGAAGGATGAGACAAATTATAACAGCTGGATGTTCCTTGTAAGTAAGATGACATAAAAACAGCAATGTTCAAATTGTTTGCACATAAGTTAGATATATACACACACACACACACACACACATACATATATACACATGACTTACGAATCACACTAGTAATTATATATTTAATTGTATGCTACTAATAAACATACATTGCTGGGCCTCTGCAGCTTACATGGCAACCCAGCCTGGCTTGCTGGCATCCAGATTGCTTCCAAATAAGTAGTACAGTTTTATTGAGCCTTTTGGCAGGCTGCAGTGATTAGATTCATAGGCAGAGAAGCCATGGCTACTGCAGGTGACAGAAGTGTGAAATGGTGTCGGACTAAACAGTCTTGTGTTGCCTTAAAGTCTAGGTCATATATTAGAGGATAAACGTGCATGAGCCAGAGCCCACAGGTGCAAGGAGGGCCCTGAGTACAGGATGCTTAGTTTAATTACCGATCGAATTTTTAAAAGGTTGCACTAGAGCAGCCTTCCCCAAACTGATGCCCCCCTCCCCAGATGTGTTGTACTGCACCATCCAGACTGCCCCAACCAGCAGATAGACCAACATTATCAACTGGTCTGGTGGGGAGGAGGGGAGTTACACAAGAGTTTTAGGCAGCTCTTCTGTATTGCTTCTTCTCATGGATCAAAGTCCATCCACTGAAATTGCTACAGCACTCTTTCTATTCTTTAAAAGAATTTGCAGCACCTGCCAGTTACTACTGCAGCCAGCACTAATTCAAGTGGAAAGCCTTTATGGAATATAGTGGAATTGCTTAGGTATACTGATGTTGCCCGGAAGGGGTTGATCAGATACACTAAGAAAAGGCTGTGTAAAGTTCTGTACCTTCTCACAAGATGCACAAGGTTTGTTTTATTTAAAGTATTTGCATACTACCCTTTCTACAGTAGGTCCAAAGCAATGAAGAGCTGATATTGGACATGTAGGAGGCAATTCAACAATTCTACAAAACATCACAATATACTATGTGATTAGCTCACTGACTCCCTGCTTTAAAGAATGTTCTGGTCAATGGGAAATTAATGCTGCATTATACTAAGATTTGGTAACAGGAAAGTGCCAAATTAAACATTTTGTAATTTTATATTACTTGTCTACACTGCTTTACAAATCCAAGTTGATAAATAGCACAGAAGGGGGTGGGGGGGGAGAGAGAGAGGGCGTGACAAGAAGCATGATTGGATTCAATAATTCAATAAAATATGGCAGCCATGCTGGGACATCATGGAGAGACACGTATCACCTATTTTAAAGTCTTTGCATTGGTTGCCAATACATTTTCAGATATAGTACAAGGTGTTGGGAATTAGCTTTAAAGCCCTTCATGGCTTGGGTCCAAAATACCTCCAGGAGTGCCTTTGCCCATGCATTCTGTCTAGCCAGCTAAGGTCCTCTGGGTATAATCTTTTGAAGTCTGCTTCTGTAAGATTAATGTCAACTACCCAGAGGACTTTTTCAGTGGTTGCCCCTAAGCTGTGGAAAGGCGTGCTTGGAGAGATGTGTCTGATTTCCCAAATACCCACCTTTAAGAGGGAGTTACAAAGACATCTCTTCAAAGAGGGCTTCTCAGATTAGTGTTCATGCCAGTTTTAACAAGTTGTGTTAGCCAATATTACTCACTGTTGGTTTAATTTCTTGTATACCTCCCAGAGCTCATGGGAATGGGGCGGTATAGAAATATTAAGATGCAAATAAAATAAAAATAACCCACTATTGATGATTGAGTATTGGTTGAGCATGGACTGTCAACGAACTGTGGGTACTTTTTGAAATATGGTTTAACATGCTGTCTGAACCCAACCAAGATAATAAACAATGGCAAACAACCTGCAGTTCCCTACCCAACAATAAACCATGGGTACTATTCATGAGTTGCTTGTGGTTAGCAAGCCATGGTTTATGAGTGCAGCTGGTTTGGACAATGTGGTAATCCATGTGTCAGTGACAGTCCAGAGTTCAACAACAACAACCCACACTCATCCTATATTCAGCCCTTGAGTGTGGGCTGTCTTGTTGTCTGAATCCAGACTGGTGTTGCAGAAGCTGAGCTCCTATCACTCAATGCTACCCTCCTATAGTTTATACCATAGGATCCATGTCTCCACTCTCATTATAAAGGAGGTCTGGGCATGTGGATAAGGAAAAAAGATGATCGCATAGTTTGATGTGTGAACAGATATGTTGCAATGAGCACAATAAATTGAACCTTGTGTGAGACATTGGAATAAATAGCTGTCAGGTAATCAGGTAAAGCTTATACAAGCGTGACAAAAATCTCTGGATAAAGCTTTCAGTTTCTAATTCAGGTTCTATTGGAAGCTGCTCACATGAGGAATGAAGCTCATCCACATTCATCAGACAGATATTGAATGTGGAAGATCTTTGGATCTCAGCCTGTAATGTAATGTTCTGCTGCATACCAAGAGTGCAACTTGACAACATGGGTATTTATCAGTCAGAACACTGAAATACGTACAAATAAAATGAGACTGTAGCAGGAGAACCGAAATACAAATTTATGTGTTGGTTTGTTTCAAAAACTCATATACTGCTCTTCCAAATATCTATCCCTGGACAATGCAATGCAATGCAAATTAAAACAAAACAAAATAAACTATAACATAAGAAAAACAAATTCTAAAACTGGAAGAATGAAGAACACATAAAACAACCATGAGTTATGTAGTGAAACAACAAGTGTTCAAACGTATGTAAGAGAACAGAATACTTAGCAGAATAAATGGTTTTTGTCTGGTATTGGACAGATAACAGAGCAAGAACAAAGCTTGCGTCTTTGGGTATGAAGCTCTGCCTCTGAAACATCATAGTTAGCAGGTCACAATGAAAGGTCACTGTCCACCTTACCTCTGACTGTTAGGGGAGCTCTCCTAATGATGAACCCAAACCTCAATGCTTTGTAGTCATTTCATAGAGTTTTTTGTGCAACAAACTTTGTATTTTGCACCACCACCCCAAGTGCATAGCTGAAACACTACTGAGAGCATCCCAGTAAGCACTGCAGAACTAGTATATTTTTTTCTGTTTAGGAATGCTTTTAGTGGAGTGGAGACTGGCTTTTTACTCTTCCTGAAACAGTTGCTCCTGCTGCCAATTATTTTTCAGGGTTATTATGGCTTACCGGTTTTAATATTTTAATCTTCTGATATAACCTTCCTTGGTACTTTTTAGAGGAATCTCTCTGTCTTCGTGGAAGTATGCATGATTTGCCCACAAAATCCAGGTTCAATCCTTGGCATCTCCAGATGGGGCAGGAGTAGCCAGAGTACATGGACCCCAAAAGCTGGTCCATCAGCTGTGTTCCTTAACATATCCATATGCTCATCTCTACTCAGACTGAAAACATGGCAAGGGATTCTTTTAAAATCTTCTTTAAAAATAAAAACAAAATAGAAAATGTCTTCAGAACAAACTCAAACTAATGCAGAATCCCAATCAGAATGATGACAACGATCCTGGGATCATGTTCAAGGAGAAGGGAGAGTGGAGGAGAATCATGATACTTCTAACCAATGCTGTGAATGGGCAGCATGATCCTAATATCCCCAGCCAGCATCTAGAGGGCCATATGCTTGTCCAAGGTTTTTCTGCTCTGCTTAGGATGCTGATTATCCTTTGAGTTTGGAGAGCTATGGGCATCCCTATGGGATTTTACCCTAAGACAGATAATATTTAATCTGCAGAACGTGCTGAATGTGACCAACAAATTATGTAATTATTCAATTTTTTCTGAGCAGCATGAGATGGTGCTTGGAAATAGGAAATGGATCTCTGATCTTCTACCCTTTTCCACACAGCTGGTGTGCACTGTGGCAGCTGCTCTCTGAGGTCAGAAATATGTGATGCGGCAGACAGGGAGGAGAAGGGACTGAGGAGGTGAGGTTATGGGGTATCTTGCAGCCATTCCAGCCTCCTTCTCTGGCTTTCAGGATAGATAGATGAAAAAGGCCACCTAGCTGGAAATGCAGGGCAGAAGGACAGCAAACAGCAGATCAATGCTCTGCCTAGGTTGCCCACATGCCTATCAGTTGCAGGGTTTACATCATCATAACAGGGACTGCACCCTTAGACGGTTTTGCTGTTATGATTAGGCAAATTATTATTATAATTATTTATTATAATTAGCTATTAGCTTTTAATTGTTATGATACACAACAATTATTACACATAACAATAAATTTATGATGATAATAATTAAATAATAACCTTTTAAATATTAGTTGTTGTTGTTGTTGTTGTAGAATCCCATGTTTTCTCTTACAACATTCTAGTAAAATAATTATTGCATGAGCAGATACCTTCCACATCCCAGTTCCTGCCCCACAGATATTTTAACGTCCTATGTGTGTGTGCATATGTGCATGTGGGTACATGCATGACCATGTATTTTTGAATTTTATTTGCTTAAAAGTGTTCCAACTGCTGTAAAATAAAAATGTTCATTATTCCTAGTGGTAATATGGAGTACCAAATTAAATATATTTTTCAATGTTACACCAAAAGGGTTTTATCTATTTCATTTAATACCCTTTCCCATTGCTTTATGTAGGGATGACTTCTATTTGGATGGCTACCCAGTCCAACTTTAATATGAGGAGAAAGAACCATCAAAAGGGGATAGATGGGCCATGGTGTTGCTCATCAACAGCACCAGAAGAACTGACAGAGCAAGGCACACAGGTTACCTAGTGGGTGCTACAGGGCAATGGTGAGATGCACTATGTTTCTATTTAAATGACCAAGGGCATTAAATGACTGTGGTCTCCCAATGTTGTTGGCAGGGAGGGAGGCATAGCATTATTTGGAGTCCTAGCTCAGAGATCCTGTGATGTTGGAGCTCCTTGCCCTCACAGGTGATATGTTGTAAGCTGCCTTGCAAGTCTTTTTGGCAGTTATAGGCAGCCTATAAATATGTGAGTGAGTGAGTGAGTGAGTGAGTGAGTGAGTGAGTGAGTGAATGTGGAAAGAACCATGCTGCCTGTCTCTCCCAGAGTTGCAGATGTGCCATAGAAGGGAGAGAAAGGTACGTGCCAGGCTGAGGGGAGATCTTAGTGTGGTGTCTTTCAACCTTGGGTGTCTCTGGTAGGAGGCCAGACTAGCGAGAGTGTCTGACCTTCTGGCAGTATTGCTCTTGGCCTCTTCAGCTCTTTCAAACCCCTCGACATATTAAGTTGTGCATCCAAGTGGGGACTGAGGTGTTGCCTTAGTAATTAACTTTAGTGTGCATGTTTTCTTGTGCAATTTTAGCCATGTTTTATCCATCATTGTTATAACTGTTGTTATAACTGTGTGTAAAATTTTACACACTTTACACTTGCATAAAATTTATACCTGTATAACATTTGCAGTTCTTTTCACGATCTCTGATTTCTCTCCATACATTTGCTTAGGAGGAGGAGGAGGAGGAAGCACCATTAAGTGTCCCATACCATTACAACAACTGAAACATTACAAAGGCAAGTAAACAGCTTTTGTGTTATTTTCAGAAAAAGTTGGCTTCATTTGATCCAAAGTGCAATTTTGGGAATTATTGGATTTCAGACCCACCACAACAAGAGGATTCCCCACCCCCCATGCAACACCCATTCAAGTCACAAATTAATGATTTTCAGTACTGTGAAAGGAACATTTTCCCAAAGCTACCATTGCATAACCAGAATCCATTAAATAGGAGTCCTTCTGGAATCTTAAAGGAAATGGAATTCTGCTTTAACACAGTAACTTCTGATCCAGTGGTAAAGAGAGAGACAGAGAGTGGGGTGCATGGCTCTTGGGCAATCTTACCCATATTTTTTTTTCTTTTCAGAGAATCACTTTTCCCTGTGCATTCACCAACCAACATGAAACCACCTAATTATATTTTCATAATCATGATTAAAAACCATCTAAATTATCCTGCTTGATGTACTCAAAGAGTTTGTTGATTGCTTTTTCAATGCATAGTACAGCTTTTTGCTGAGCCACATCAAATGGGTTGCTCCACAATGAATTAAAAACAAGCAAACAAACAAACTTATACTGTACATATTGGAATTCAAATAACAATAATAATACATATATAATTTATAAAGCTGCTAATTAGGCTACATCACAACCAACTCTATTACCATGCAGTAACTAGCAAAAGCCTCTCACCTATTAAAGTACATTCATTTCCATTTTATAGTTTTCCTTTACCTATTATCAATTTCAGACACAGTTCTGGGTCTGGAACATCATAGTCTCCAAGTATTTCCGTCCCACCATATCCAGGGACAGCTTAGGGTTTAAACTATGAAATACAATAAAATTTTATTGTGCAAAGATATCTAATGGGTGCTTTTTAAATAGAATATACCCTTTGACATATTGCCCACAAACATTTTAATTTTATATACACACCAAGATTCAAATTCTTCATGTAGCTTTCTTCAAGTCAGAATGGTTGTTCTAGTCTCCTCAAAATGTATTATTCCAGAATTGCTACAGTTTTTCTCCATAAATTTAATTCATTGAAGGAAAATAGATTCTAAAGCCAATTAAACTGCAGCTCCTGCTACTCTAGCAGGCTTCTTCAACATGATGTCTTCCAGATGTTTTGAACTTTGACTCCCAGAATTCCTGAGTATTGGCTTGGAGCTGATAGAAGTCAAAATCCAAAACATCTGGAGGACATTGTACTATGGGACAGCTTTTCTGATACTGATGTACAATATTATTACGTATTATGTAGAATACATGTGAGCTTACGTGGACTCTGGGGGATGGTGGAGGACAGGAAGGCCTGGAGGAATGTTGTCCGTCGCTATGGGTTGGACACAACTTCGCAACTAACAACAACAACAATGTAGAATACATAAGTTAACCCTTACAATAACTTTCTAGGAAGCTAATTGAATAGGTCAGATGCTGTTCTATCGATCATTGAGTTGTGTCTAGTATTCATGAGGGAGTAATTCATAGTTGAGTTCCATACATGCATCTCTTGGACAATTATCTAAACCACCTTGATTCCTTACAGGAAAAAGGTGGGGTATAAATATAATAAATAATTAAATATGTATTGGATTACCTGCCATCATTCCCAGCTGTCATGACCACTGGGAAAGGCTAGGTCAATATGCACAGGGTGTCCTTAAACGATTATTAATATGATACACTCATTTTCAAGAACATTTACTCTCCCTGATTTTGAAGTTGGGATCTGGAAGAAACAAATGTATCTCTTTTATGTTTCCATTCTAAGTTTCAGTAAATTTTTAATGGACCTTTTTCAATTACTGGACCAAATGTTATTTGACAAGAACACACCATTCTGTAATATTAGCACTTAGGTAGGAATGTGCTTTTTATACTACACTTATAATCCGCAATGTTGTTATGATATTTGTGAATGCAATTTCAGGTTGATTTAATGGCTCCATTACAAAGTCTTTGCTCAAGTAGTTTTTTTGCCTCCCATTTCTCTCATTCACTGCAAGAGAATCACAAAGTCTTTTAGTTCACCTGGCACAAGACCTCATCTATGCACAAGCAGGCCAGTATGGTTCTTTTCTTCCAGTGTTGTAAGCCATGGAAATACAAATCCCAGACTGCATGGAACTCCCACTGCAGGCCCAGTCCCCAATATTTTTTGCAGCCTGAAAGGACACAGTGGTGTCCCCTAGCATTCCTTGTACAGAAGTCAAGTGAATTGGCCATCATCACTTACAACAACACTGGTGATGAATGGTACAACATCCTCCACTGCAGCTGAGGGCAACAGGTGAAGTCAGCATGGGCAGCAAATATGCCACGCAACACACAGCTCTGTCCCCGACACTACACGTCTCTCACTGCTTGCCTGGTGCTACCTTGCTGCCTGCTTAAACAAACACAGACTGAGGCACCAGTGTGAATCCCATGAGTTATCTCTGGATAACTTCCCTTAGCAGTTCCATGTTGATGTTAAACAACTCTATGGATAAAATAGAGCCCGTTGGCACCCCAGTGCAGCACAGAGTCATAATCCCCCAGCAGCACCTTCTGGAAACTGCCATCCAAGTAGGAGCAAAACAGTTGCAGCACAGTACCTCCATTTCCCCACCCAGATAGCCTATCCAGAAGGATACTATAGTCAATGACATCTAAAGCCACTGAGAAGAACTAGAGAATGAAGAGATCGCGCTCCATATGGCCCTCTCACAGTAAAGATTATCCCAGAAGGGAACCATAGCAAATCCTGTTCCAAAACTGTCCTGAAGCCCAACTGAAATGGATGCAGATAATCTGTTATTTTCAAAAGTTCCTAGAGTTGACTGGCCACCAACTCCTCAAACACTTTACTCAGGAAATGGATGTTGAATACAGGCCACAGTTGTTATCATCATCTGCTCCAGGTGAGTCATTTTATGGAGAGGTCTAATTGCAACCTTCCTTAAAGAGGACAACAGCACTCACGCACTCACTCAAGAAGGAGTTTATAACTGGCTGCACTCAACCTGATATCTCCTCCTTATTAGATGTAATACTCCATGGGTCAGGCAATCAGGCAGTCAACTAGATGGAGCCAAGCATCTTGGTTCTCAACAACTGAAACTCATCCAATAAAATTTGACACCTCTACTGTCTTAACTGGACCTGTCTTAACTGTGGTTGCCAAGTCATGACAGCTATGAATGTGTTTATCTTCAAAGTGTTGTGTAAGCTTGTCACAGAATGCTGTTGAAGATTCTACCATCAATGCCATGGACCACTTGAAAAAGCTCTGCTGGGGGACACAAGGAAGACTGCTAATGGAAAGGAATTCTCACTGCCACAGAACAGGCTTGATAATATATTTTAAGCTGTGTTTGGTAAGACCTGGCATGAGAGTTCCTCCACCTGTGTTCTAACCATCTTCCCTCTTGTTGCCCTCAGATCAGGTGTATACCCAGGAGCTGCCTGGACTCTGCTCAGAAAGTGGTAGCACTTGGGAGCATTCCTGTCAAGTGCCTTAGTCATCTCTGCATTCCGCAGAATAACCACGGTTTCAACAGGAGCACCAGCAATACCAGCAGGGAAACCACCAGAACCCTGTGGAATTCATTAGAATTAATTTGCCTTCAGCAGATCATGTTTAGGGGTCTCTCACCCTTGTAGAAGGGGAATAGTGCTGAGACTAAACTTCCACAGGAAGTAGTCCAACCATGAGAAAGAAGTGTGTGGCTGTGTGCATTTGGGGAACAGGTCATTTAGACAGGCTCTTGAAAAACATCATGACTAATTTAAATCCTATTGATTCCAAAATGTCTTTAGGAAGTATGATTATATTTGGATTATTTATTTCAAACTTTTACATTTGCCCTTTCCTTCCACAACTTTCAAACAAATGAAACTTATTTATTTATTTAGAATTTTTGTATGCCGTCCCATCGCTTATAGCCTCAGGATTGCTCCCATAAAATAAACATAATACATAGTAAAATAATACAGTTGAAAACCCCAGAATCACCCTGGCTGCAAAATTAAAACCAATAGATATTATTAAGAGTTGTTAAAATATTGTTTAAATAAAAATGTCTTAGCCTGGCACCGAAAAACAAAAAATGACGGCTCCAGGTGGACGTCTCTGGGGAGTGCATTCCATTGATGGGGCGCCACCACAGAGAAAGTCCTCCTTCGTGTACTTTGCCTCCTGATGTCTCTCCCAGAGGAGGGCCTCTGCTGCCGATCTCAAGGGGCGGGAGGGCAAATATGGAAGCAGGCGTTCCTTTAGGTATCCAGGTCCCAAGCCGTTAAGGGCTTTATCAGTGATTACCAGTTCCTTGAATTGAGCCCGGACTTTGATGGGGAGCCAGTGAAGCTGGTAGAGGACTGGGGTTATGTGAGAATAACGCCCAGTCTCCGTCAGCAACCTGGCTGCTCTATTTTGCACCATCTGAAGTATCCGGACTGTTTTCAAGGGCAAACCCATGCAGAGCACGTTACAGAAATCCAACCAGGAAGTAACCAATGTGTGTGTCACTGTTGCTAGGTAATCGTCCTCCAGGTAGGGATGTGGCTGATGGATTAACCGAAGCTGAAGGAAAGCGCTCCTCGCCACCGCAGTCACTTGAGCTTCCAAGGACAGCTCCAGGTCAAGGAGCACTCACAAGCTGCAGACCCTGTCCTTTAGAGGGAGTGCAACCCCATTCAGGACAAGGTCTAAGTTACCTACCCAGGAGCTCGAACCACCCACCAGCAGGACCTCCGTCTTGTCTGGATTGAGTTTCAGTTTATTGGCCCTCATCCAGCCCATTACCTCGGCCAGGCATCTGTTCAGTACAGCCACTGCCTCACCTAGATCGGTTGAAAAAGAGAGGTAGAGCTGAGTATCATCAGCATACTGATGATTCCGCAGCCCACACCTCCTGATGACCTCTCCCAGCGGTTTCATGTAGATGTTGAATAGCATAGGGGACAAAATGGATCCCTGTGGAACTCCATGGCAAAGCTGCCATGGCACAGAGCCAAAGTCCCCCAGCACCACCTTCTGGAAGGCCATTGAGGTAGGAGCAGAACCACTGCCAAGTAGTGCCTCCTACTCCCAGCCCCCTTAGCCTATCCAGAAGGATACCATGGTCGATGGTATTGAAAGCCACTGAGAGGTCCAGGAGGACCAATAGGGATGCACTCCCCCAGTCTCTCTCCCTGCACAGGTCATCATACAGGGCGACCAAGGCAGATTCAGTACCATACTCGGGTCTGAAGCCAGACTGAGATGGGTCTTAAGCTACTAAAGCTATTTAAGCTACTAAATATTATTACATTACTAAAAGAATGATCCTAGGAACCTTAGACAGCACCTGATGGACTATAGGGTATTTTGTATCCAGATCTGATGTTGGAGACAACTTCAGAGTTGAGAATTGAACTTCTTGCTCTGCTCCCCTGCCCCTTTGTACCTGGCAGAAATAGAACCCTGCTGACTGCCTCCTGAGGTTCAGATAGCAATTCTAGAAAGGGAAGGATTCTGGGCAGTGTGGAAAAGAGGATACTTGAAAGACCAGGGTATGAACTACTCTGAAGCCAATCCAGCCTCCTTCCCTTCCTCCAGATACTCCAGCTAGACAGGCCAAAAATAGACAGGTGGATGGATGGACGGACAGACAGACAGGCAGACAGACAAAAAATAACAAGCCCATCTAACAAAATAACCGAGTGGAAGGACAGGGACACACAGATTCTCCCTTCTCTATTGGACATCTGGGCCAATGCATCAAACAACTCCTTTGATTCCAGCATTTGCAGCAACAACAGAAGCCTAGTTTGCAGCTATCCCAGCTAGCAGAAAGAACACGAATAGTTTTTTTTTTTGGTTTTTTTTTTAAGAAATGGGAGGCATGGGCCACTTTGCCAGGCACCAAAGAATATCTGGTGATGCACTGATGTCCGGAAGCCCCATGTTGCACACTCCTGGGTTAGCATAGCATAACAATAGCATAAATGGATTGGGAGTGTTGGATTCTTCCCTATACATAAACAAATTTATATGCTATCAGTGAACCACAGGAATCAAAGTGTGCAACCCAGTCATGGAAAAAAGTATCTCATTCTGTATGGCCTGTGCACATAGGGAGACCATGCATGTAGTCAAGTGAACACATCCCGGTCAGGAAGCAAGGCCTCCATCATAATCCTTCCCCCACCCCAAGGATATGCACTATATATGTGATAATCTTATGAAAAGAGCTAAGGAATCTCTGGAATGAAGCTCTCCCTAATGACTATAAGAATTTGAGCACAGTATGGGCCAAATAGTATTGCCGTACAACCGTTTCTGATCATGTGCCATCTGTTGTGTCTGTCATGGACTCTAAAAGTTTGACTATACCATGGACTTTAAAGCACTGAGTCAGAGCAGAGCAACCATATTTCTGTGTTCCTTGTTCAGAACAAAGTTTACCCTCCTAATACTAAAATGCAGACTCTGAAGATCAGAGCCAAATTGTAGGAGAAAATCCTAAAATTGCAAATACTGAGGATTTAGATTGACCTTAATCATGGCTTTCATTATTTGAATGTAATAAAAATTTAAATGAATGTAGTAATTAGTAAAATCTCTAGTTTAGTGAGAGATTGAAGGGTTTTAGGCTGTTGTGTGAATGCCAATTGAGACAATAGTGTTTTGATAAATGCACACTTTAGCACTTGCCAAAAGGCAATAACAGTAGGTATATCACTCTCTGCTGCCAGCTGTGACCACATAAGATCATTCACAAGCTATGCATTTAGGTTTGGGGGATTTGAGATATTTCTGTAATGCTACTTACAGGATGACTTATGAGATTTTACACTGCAACAGGTCTGTACAACTGTGACCTACTGAGACAAATGTAGTCTTGTGTGGCAGCCAGCTAACTATTTCATCCTCCTACTCTTTTTTTCTGTCTGCCTGGAACTAGCAAACCAGAGGAATATCAAGCATTTTATAGGACAAAGGAAATTCCGGGTAATTTAGTTTAGCAAATCTTAAATCATCTAGGTTTTATTTAGAACTACACAAGTAGAAACAAACAGATGGGGGGAAGAGACTTATATTTATTTATTTATTTATTTATTTATTTATTTATTTATTAAAACATTTCTATGCCGCCCCTTGCCGTAGCCTCGGGGCGGCTCACAACATAATAAAATACACAATAAATTAAAACAATAACAATTAAAATGTATACATTGGAATAAAATAAGCCGCCCTGGCCAAATAAAATTCAATGTCTTTAAGGGCCCATCTTTCTAGGACTTTTAATATATTTAAAAATCAATTTAAAAGAAGAGGTAAAGTAGCCTTCCCAGCATGGCACCTTTCAGATATGGTGGTCTATAATTTTAGCAATCTCCAAACAGCATGCATTCCTGCGTACAAGTACTTAATATATTTGGTCACTTGTCCAACTGGTCAAAGTCTGAACTCGCATCCAGTAGAGATGACATTAATAGTATAATAGTGTACTATTGTATCTCATGGTATACTAGCTTACTGGCAGCTCAGACCCTGCCCAATTTTTATTACTTATTTGGGAATACCCTACCCTATCCTTAAGCTTAAGCTAAATTTGAATAAGTGGACTAACAAAACTTTGTGGGATCCTGACAGATGGGCAACTTTAAAGTTGACCTTATGGTTAGGGTGAATATACTTAAAGGTAACGGTTTCCCCTTGACGTTAAGTCCAGTCATGCCTGACTCTAGAGGGTGGTGCTCATCTCCGTTTCCTAGCCGAGGGAGCCAGCATTTGTCCACAGACAGTCTCCGTGGTCATGTGGCCGGCATGACTAAACACCAAAGTGCACGGAATGCTGTTACCTGCCCACTGAAGTAGTACCTTTTTATCTACTTGCATTTGCATGCTTTCGAACTGCAAGGTTGGCAGGAGCTGGGACGGAGCAACGGGAACTCATCCCGTTGTGCAGATTCGAACCAGCAACCTTTTGATCAACCAGCCCAGCAGCACAGTGGTTTAAAATATACTTTAAAATATACTTAGGTTGAATATAATCCCTTGGACTGCTTGTTTTACATGGGATTCCTCTGAGTATACCTAGAAGTATTTTTAAAACTTAATGCATTATTTCATAAATCCTTATGGGGTTCTGCATCACCATGAATATCTTTGAAAAGAATCCAATCTCCAGTCAAAGAAGGATGTTTTGGCTTGCCTGATATTGCTTAATATCATTGCCCTCATTTGTTGACTTGTACTAAATTTGGGTCATTGCACTCAGATTCAATTTTCTACTTTGAAAGGCTGTTTTGAAATCTTCTGGTTTAGATCTCACTCCAGATGGGATGTCAATACATTTAAACAGATAGGGTGCCTTCTATAGTTATGCCAATATGTGAGCTGTGGGACAAATATTATGTCAGTTTGATCCATTTTATCATGCAAACTTAATTTGATCCATTTTATCATGAAAAATTAATTTCATGATGAAATTGAGTAAGAAATGGGTAAGAAAACATTTGCCTGGAGCATATGGATGGATAAGCTGATTTTTACTTTGGATTTGTTAGTGGGTCCCAATGACAACTTTTTGCCATTTTCAGCTCTTTGTGCCAAATATGATTTGCCAGCTACAGATAATTGGGAATACATACAATTGAAGCATCTTCTAGGGTCTAGGTTTGGCCCTGCCTCTTACAGCTTAACAGTCACTTTTCTTATTAGATTTACTTATTAAGGGTGATCAAGTATATAAATATGTATTAAGTGTGACTAAATATGACACACTGGGTCTTAAGCAAGATTGAAATAGCAAACTGGATTGTCCTATATTGCTCAGGCAATGGAGTATTGTTGACATCTACTTCAGAAGAGAAAATGGTTCTTAGGTTATGTCTATTCCACCAAAAACATATGTTCCATGTATACTGGATGCAACAGTGTCATTTTAATAAGGGTTCATCTAAATTGGCCAGTTGTTGGATGTGTAATACTTATCTTAGTTACATGGTCTGGGCAATGGTCATCTCTTTTTGGGAGGAGATAAAATGTGGGAAAGAAAGTTCCTTAATATTTACCAATGTGCATGTTCATTTTAACTGCATACCTGCTTCTTAGAACTTAATGTATGCTTTTGTTTTATTGAAACTCACAATCAGACATTAATGAAGAAATGTACTAGTGCTGTGATGGGAGTTAGTTCAACCCATCCAAAAGATATGGCATTGGGAAGGCTGAGTGGAAAGGGTTCAGAGGGAACTGCACCTCAGTGCAGCCCTTGTCCCCATGCCCCAACTGTGCTCAAGAAGATCGAGGTTCATTTGCAACAGTGTGGAAGGATGCGGTGGGAGAAGGAATCAGAAAAAAACACCTTCTTTTATAGTAGCCTCTACTAGTTCAAAGTCATTCTTTCAGCAGTGTGGTGGGATTTGGAAGACAAAAATAAGAGAGAGGAAGTTCAAACCCTTCCCTCCAGAGCACCATGGGATTGTGCATGCTTGCAGAAGAGCAGGGAAACAATCACAGCTACACATGATTAAAGGATTGTTTAATTCGGCCTTTAGTGAGCAGCAGCAGTTTTAAACTAAAATATGAGCTCTCTGTCTCCATCTCTGTCTCTCTGTGTATGTATTTATGCCCAGCCCCTCTTGCCTTTGTCCCCAGTGCTAACTGGTATGCTTTTTTCAAGAGCTTCTCCAAAATAGAATTCAATCCTTAGATTAAAAGAGTTTCAAGCACCCTGGTGAAAATGCTTGCATTAAGGATAACACCCTGGTTTCCATTTGAGGACTACCACACGTGAAGCTTTTGTGCCTACACCTGGCATGTTGTGGCATTCAAACTAGAACTATAACTCAAGGTTGCATGTCCTTCTGGTTTTGTTTATCAATTGTACATGAAATGAAAGAAACTCCAGTATTTAAATTGCTTTAAGTCAGATTTTTTTTTACCCATTGTTAATGAACATAGAATATCTTCTATTTCTAAGCTTTAGAATCTTGCAACATAGTTAATACTACTAGGATAAATAATCTTAACTTTATAACATGCCGAATGTTCAAGGCTTTGTTTGTTTGCTTGCTTCTGAGAGGAGTCACATAGATTTTATTTCCAACCCAGTTTATTGCAGTGTAAAAATGGAAAGCAAAAAAAGTTCTGACTGGAATTCGTTCCTTTTTGTAGCCCCAGGTGCTTCCAGATAAGACTTTCATTATGTGTGCCCCACGCACAGAATTTTATTGGGGAGGGGGACTATGTGTGAGTGTCCACAGATTACAACATCTTCCATTTGTAACTCATTCATGCTTTCTTCACCATTTTGTTACTGCATAGAACCAAGAACAGCAACAGGTCTTAAGGAAGAAAAGATGGGGCACTGCAAAGTGGATTGTGCTTGGTAGCACTAGGAACTGTCCATCAGGAAGCACTCTTTATATAGGGTTGACAATGCTCTTCCTGACAAGCCCCTCACTGCATCTGTCTGGACCCACTTCCTCGCATGCCACCACCATTTGCCTTACTTTGCAAAGCCAGGAAGCACATCAGATGTCTTGCTTCCATGGTGTTCGGTGGCAGCAGAAGTAGGCAGTGGGGAAGGGCAGTGAGACAAGGAGAAGTTGACGAGGAGTAAGGTGGCAGCAGTGGGGGAAATTTGGGAAAGGAAGATGCAGAAGTGTTGTCAGGAGAAGGGAATTCTGGAGAAGGAGCAGGATGAGGAGGAGCAGGAGGACAAAGGGGGACAAGAAATGAGACAATGTAGGCAGGGGAAGAAGTAGAGGCAGAGCAGAGACAAGGAAAGAGAGAAACTTGAAAGGAAATGCCCATAGACTCAAAGAGTTGCTTCCTCAGACCTGAAAAAAATCATAAATGTTCCTGCAGGCATGAAAAGTTGGACTACCTCTGCTCTATTAGTATATGAAAGAAAACCTACCCAGTTTTCCAACTCTGAAATTCAAGCATTCTTTCACCTTGCCAAGGAGATTCTTCATGCAGAGAGCCAGTCATCTATAGTACCATCTCCGTGGTGACAAATATTGTACCATGGCCAGTTTTCTCCTTACTGACTGTGGTAAATTTCTCCTCACTGTGAAGGCAGTCAGCACAGATGACCAACTCCCTGAATGGTTGATCCTTGAAGTAAATTTACTCCTTGATAAAATCTGTAACCAGTCTCTCTCTCACACACACATACACATTTCATATTTTCTCTGATATGTTCTCATTTTTACTTTGTTGTTATTTATTTATTCTGATTTTATTTTTTCAGATGGGTTTCTTATTTTTATTGTTCAGTTTTCTATCTTTCTTGAATAATTTTATCTTATTTTCTCACATTTTCTTCTTATTTTTACACACTTTCTCATATTTCATGTTTATTTCAGGAAATAAAATAATGAAGCAGGGAAGAGAGAAAGAGAGTGTGCGCATGCATGCAAGTAGAAAAACCATCCCACAATAACCCAGATTTTGTTCATAACCAGTGATTTCCCAACTTGGAACTCTTTTCTTGGTTTAAAGTGCCCATAGAAAAGTTAGAGCAAAGTTTAGGTCCTGATTGTCAGCCTATTGTAGATACAAGGTGTATCTTCCGTGACCTCAGCCGGTTTCAGGCAAGGCACCAAGTAGCATTTTTAAATCCCTTTGGATGCTTTAGAAAATTCAACCTTAGTAAATAGCTGTAATATTTTGTAACTCCACTTCCTGTGCTGTCATTTTTCTGAAGTACTGTTGGCCATTCTTTGACGCAGCATTTTCATACATTATATTCCAGACATTAAGTACTAAATCACTAGTATGAAAATGTCATTTTCAGCTGTGCTGCCTGCCCTCAGACTCACACTCAGTAATGGAACTCTAAGATATTAATCTGTAGCAAGGAAAAATTAGACTTATTTGAAATCACATGCAATATGTATGCATACCTAACGAGGAAATGTAGTTTTATACTTTGCCTGTAGTTAATAAAATTACCAGGTGTGAAATATTATCACTCATGAGTTTCATACAGATTAACAGATCGATCAAAAGGGAGGGGAACTGGGATTATATAGGCATTTTAGTACGAATTTTCTAATTTCTTATGACAGGTTACATAGAATGATGTATTATCACAGGAAGATAAAGGAAATAAGAAAATATGGAATAAAGTTCTGTACAGGTACAAGTACTTTATAGATTAGAAAATGGAACTGAAAAGTTACAGAAAACACTTTGATATTGAGTTAAATAACTAATGAGACAATAGCCAGTAGAGATTTCTGGACCAGAATTGAAGGAATTCTCATTGGATACAATTAGATTGCTGCCAATTGTACTGGGAAGATGCAGGATCACGTGCTCTGCTTGGCCATGAAGCATTCTGGGTGACTTTGGAGCAATCACTTACTGTTAGCCTACCCTAGCTCAGAGAGGGTGGTTGTGATGAGAAAAGGGATTGGTGGGAGGTGATGTACTCTGTCTTGGGCTCCTTGGAATAAAAAGTGGGATATTAATGTAACACATAAAGAAAAATGGCAGCTGTTCACTCTTTTTCAAAGGGATGTAAGAATATTCCAAAATAAGATATATTATAGTATTTTATAGTATAGTGGAGTCACTGAGTGGAGTCATATAAATATTTTATATTTATAGTATAGTGGAGTCACTGAGGCAGTTGGTGTGAGCTTAGGTGGACTCCGGGAGATGATGGAGGACAGGAAGGCCTGGAGGAGTGTTGTCCATGGGATCGCGATGGGTCGGACATGACTTCACGACTAACAACAACAACATAGTATTTTACAAGCAATATTTATCTGAAGCTTGTTAAGAAAATGGGACAAGAACCAAGTGACTAGCAGAGAAGTAGACAAAAAGCTGAAGACCTTTCTTAGAACTGCAGCACATCTTGCCTACAGTCAGCTGGATTTTCATACCAAATGTACTATACTAGTGTGAGCCTCATCTGTGTTCCCACCAGCCTCTCTTCCTTGTCCCAGTGCTCAGAGGTCCCACAATGATTGAACAAGAACAGGCAAGAGGAGATTGGAGGGAAATGCTACCTTCAGGGTTCTTTGCATAATCACTCACTATTTTACAACTTGATGTGGGCAGCCCAATGCACTTATGCATGGTATTCAGACCATATTACACCTGTCCTGACCTGCATGGATTGCTAATTCAAGGTGTTAATCTTAATGGTTAATGCTAAACATGACCTGCCTATTTAAGGAACCACCTGTCTTCCTATGAATTTGTTTAAGTCTTAAGATCAAGGACCCTTCTGAGCTCATCCTTGCAGAGGTCAATTTTTTGGTATGTGTGAGTGGAGTTCCTCCTGTAATGCATTTTTTTCAATTTAGCCTTTAAAAATCAGTATGCCAGATTTGCTGAAAAAAACACAGCAAAAATGCAGACCCAATGAAATTCTTATTCATCCCTAGTTTGGTTTCATCCTCTTTTGACTTAACCAGCCTCTGTTTTAACTGGTTTGTGCAAAGGCAGACTAAGTTATTCACCAGAATTAATTTATGCCAAAGCCTATTTTTCACCATCCTCTTCTGAGGATTGGCTATATTAAATGTGTTGAGTGGCCTGAAAATGTGATTTTGAAGATATGATTCAATATCTTCCAATATAAATTGGAAAATGTTATCAACTTACTTTGATTCATGTCAGCCTGGGAGACAGAGCACCTGCTAGGTGATCTCTTTCACAGGGATAAGCTTGAGGGGCCCACGGCTGATATCACAGGACATGTTGCAGGTGCAACAGCAGAGCTGTTATGGGAGAAACATGCAACACCTGCTCAAAGAATACCTGATTCCAAGAAAAATGTGTGCAATTAGGCCCTCATTTGCATGAGCTCCAAAATCAATCACTTTTTAAAAATAGCACCGCCCTACAGTTTCAGTCTTTTGTGGCACTGCTTCTCTCTCTAGTGCAGCCAGCCCTATCTGGTCTTCATGACAGACAGAATACCCTTTTTTAAATGCTATGAATAGTTGTCTGAATGGGTAGTGAGATGACTTCTTAACCATTTCTCTCTTGGCCTATGAATAGTCTGGGTACTGTAGGGGAACATTTTACGGCATGACCACTCTTACTAATCTTACAGCTCTTGAGTTCACATAGTGCTTCTGTCTCTCTATATTCTTTGTGGTTCTGATTCATTCACACACATCTTTATATATGGTCAGGATTCCCCAATACTACAGCTTGGATTATCATCCTATAAATGCTTTTCAGCTCAAATTCCACTTTATCATCCTCATTACCCTCTGCACCCTGCCCCTTTCCTTTCTTTCTTTCTTTCTTTCTTTCTTTCTTTCTTTCTTTCTTTCTTTCTTTTTCTTTCTATACCTTTCTTATTTGTTTGTTTGTTTGTTTGTTTGGAGAACTTATATGCCGCCCCATTCGCATAAGCCTCAGGGTGGCTTCCAAACCATAACTAAATATAATCAATAAAATTACATAAAATATTGGAGACATCCTGGCAAAATATTGTTAAAATCAATAAATAAACATTTAAATAAAAAGGTCTTGGCCTGGCACTGAAAAGCAAATAATGACGGTGCCAGGCGGACCTCTCTGGGGAGCACGTTTCATAAGTTGGGCGCCACCGCAGAGAAAGCCCTCCTCTGATACTCACTCTCCTAATATCTTTCACGGAGGGCTCCCGGAGAAGGGCCTCTGCCACCAATCTCAAGGGGCGGGAGGGCATATATGGACGTAAGCGTTCCTTTAGGTAACCAGGACCCAAGCCATTTAAGGCCTTATAGGTGATAACCAGCAGCTTGAATTGGTCCCAGACTTCAATGGGGAACCAGTGAAGCTGGTAGAGGACTGGGGTTATGTGAGAATAACGCCCAGTCTCCGTCAGCAACCTGGCTGCTCTATTTTGCACCATCTGAAGTATCCGGACTGTCTTCAAGGGCAAACCCACGCAGAGCACATTACAGAAATCCAACCGGGAAGTAACCAATGTGTGTCACTGTTGCTAGGTAATCATCCTCCAGGTAGGGATGTGGCTGATGGATTAACTGAAGCTGAAGGAAAGCGCTCCTCGCCACCGCAGTCACTTGAGCTTCCAAGGACAGCTCCAGGTCAAGGTAACCAGGACCCAAGCCATTTAAGGCCTTATAGGTGATAACCAGCAGCTTGAATTGGTCCCAGACTTCAATGGGGAGCCAGTGAAGCTGACGGAGGACTGGAGTTATGTGAGCACAACGCCCAGTCCCCATCAGCAACCTGGCAGCTTTATTTTGCACCATCTGAAGTATCCAGACCATCTTCAAGGGCAGCTCCACGTAGAGCATGTTACAGAAGTCTAATTGAAAAGTGAGCAATGCGTGTGTCACTGTTGCCAGGCAATCGTTCTCCAGGTAGGGAAGCAGCTGATGGATCAGTCGAAGCTGAAGGAAAACGCTCCTCGCCACCGCTGTTATTTGAGCTTCCAACGATAGCTCTGGATAGAGGAGCTCTCCCAAGCTGCAGACCCTGTCCTTAAGAGAGAGTGCAACTCCATTCAGGACAAGGTCGAGGTCCCCCACCCTGAAGTCTGACCCGCCTACCAACAGGACCTCCGTCTTGTCTGGATTGAGCTTCAGTTTACCCATTATTCATCAAGTTTATATCCCCACTCACCAAAGAGAGTTCCTAAACCTTGAAGTCAGAAATGAATGGATGTCAATGCTAAGAAAATGCATAGAGTCTCATGCAATAGTTTATTCCCATGCAATTTTATTATTTATTTATTTATTTAGAAAATTTCTATGCCGCCCCATTCGCCGAAGCCTCGGGTGGCTCACAATTTTTAGCTTCATATAAATCCAGTAGTCCTCAACTGTGTGTATGTGTACATATATATATATATCTCTTTTAATATAAAATGATTGCCTATTAATTGTGTTTTTAAAGCTTCCTATGAAGAAGGACATAAACTAGTTCCAGTCATGTTCACAAAGTGACAAATCATCCCATACAAACTGCAAACTGGTCTATATAATATTAATCAAGGGCTTTATGCCCCTCCCTACTTTTTACAAATATGACAGCTCAGCACATGAATCAAGACCATCAGATGAGTCAGGGATGGGCAACCTGGAGCCTGCCAGATGTTGATGGACTGCAACTCCCATAATTCCCAGCTAACATGACCCAATTGTCAGGGATGCAAATCAGTAATCTGGCAATATCTGGAGGACCTTTGGTTCCCCACCTTTCACATAGGTGAATTTCCTTGCCTCTGATTCATGTCAATGAATATTGCTGGCATGACAGAGAAACTCAAGCACAATTTCAGAAAAAAAGGAATACATCTCCCAGCATACCTATAACTTGTTTATGTCTAAACTTACTTAGGATTGCATGCTGCATCAGGAATGTGGGCTATGTAGTCATTCAGACCATTTGGAATGCAAGTTCACTCATCTTCCATTATCAGCTATCCCAGTCAAGGTCTGCTTGCAATTAAAAGTCTAACACTTGGAGGGCTGAACAAGCCACAGTGCTGTTTAAAGTGAAGGGTTGACTTATGTGGCAAATCCCAGTAGATGACATGCTTATTAGGAAATAATAATTGAGGAGGAAGAGTGATATTTGCCTTGACAAGCCTGATCCTTGTGGCAAACATAGCCCTTAAACTAGCTCAAAATGACACAATTTTCATAACTAGCTGCTGCCTGGAACATGGAAGTCTTACTGTGGTTTGAAGCATTCCAACCAGTAATACATAGTTCTATCTAACCAGGATTTGTCCAGGTTTACATGGGCCCTTGACATCTTCCCTCCCTTTGCCATAAGCTTTCCCAGTGAAATGGGTGATGAGTCTTACTCCTCTGTTATCATGCTGCCCTGTAAGAATCCACTATTGGCAAACCAGCAGGTGCCCCACCCTCAGTGGGAAGCAATTGGAAGCATAAGTGGCAAGTCCAGCCATGGCAGAAGACATGCAATGAGCAGCAGAGCTAGGGAGTAGGGAGGGGGCAGTAGCATGGAAGTGGGGCTGCTAGACCTGTGAAATTAAACATAGGATCATCAAGATACATGCAATGTTTTAAGACTTCTTTGGAAGCAACTTATCTCTCTTCTAAAAACTCAAGTATTCTCATTTTACTATATTTACTAGACTATTTCAGGTATGTATATTTCATTTTATTATTTATCATTACATAGATTCCCCATCTTTTTCCTTTTAGCAAGAAATCCAAGGCAGTTTAAATAAACCTCCTAGCTCCATGTTATCCTCACAATATCTCTGTGAAGTAGGTTAGACTGAGAGTCAATGTCTTGCCCAAAGTCACCCCATGTGCTTTGCAGCTGAGAACGGACTAGAACCCCGGTCTCCCCAGTCTCCGCAGTCTCCCAATTTCCAGTCCAGCATTCTAACCACTGTGTTGTTGTTGTTGTTGTTGTTAGTCGCAAAGTCGTGTCCGACCAATTGCGAACCCATGGACAACACTCCTCCAGGCCTTCCTGTCCTCCACCATCCCCTGGAATCCACTTAAGCTCACACCAACAGCTTCAGGGACTCCATCTAGCCACCTTATTCTCTGCCGTCCCCTTCTTCTTTTGCCATCTGTTGTTCCCAGCATTAGGCTCTTCTCCAGGGAGTCCTTCCTTCTCATTAGGTGGCCAAAGTATTTGAGTTTCATCTTCGGTATCTGGCCTTCTAAAGAGCAGTCAGGGTTGATCTCCTCTAGGACTGACCAGTTTGATTGCCTTGCAGTCCAAGGGACTCGCAAGAGTCTCCTCCAGCACCACAATTCAAAGGCCTCTATCCTTTTGTGCTCAGCCTTCCTTATAGTCCAGTTTTCATAGCCATACATTGCAACTGGGAAAACCATAGTCTTGACTAAGTTAAATAGGCAGGGAGACAGTATACAGCCTTGCCAAACTCCTTTCTCAATTTTGAACCAATCAGTGGTTCCGTATCCAGTTCTCACTGTTGCTTCTTGATCGAACCACTGTACCACATAGCTTTATGGCATACTCAGCTTGAAGTCCTATTATAATAATATAACCATTGTGTATCTTCTCTACTACATTTCAGTTGTTACATTTTTGCATGTTATTCTTTTTCTTTCCTATAAAATGGAATTAAAATGCCTTTTCAAACATAGTGGCAACAACAGGGAAATGGCTACGTATTTTTTTAAAAATTCCTTCACTTCCACTAATGGAGATGAATCATAGGAAAGATTTGCAATACAGGGGATGTCACCCAGATTAACATTTGTCTGATGGGCTAAAGAGCACTCTAATATTAAGGAAATCCTGCAAATTAACATTTCATCAGGTAAAAATTTAATAACATCATGCAAAGCTTTCATGAGTGCATTCTGTGGTCAGAGAATTCCATAATGGGTTACAAACAAATGTGATTAAACACAGCAGAAGTGAGATTCTCTGCATGTTGAATTCTTGTAAATTTGTTAGTATATCGTTTCTCAATGAGGGTGGTTAGTTGAAATAGCAGGGGCAATACATTCACAGCACAAGCCCATGAAGTTTTACCCCAAACTGAATCCCAATTAGTTCAGTGGGATTTACTACTGTGTAAGTGGATATAGAATCCCGGCCTTAATTACTTACCTTCAGCTATGAAGAAGTATTGGTATAAGATGTTATAGTAGAAAATTTAGACACAGAATATGTTTTATTTGTTTAATTGTTTAATTTAGGCTAGTGGCAGGCAGTGCTCCAGCTTGCAAGGTCTATCCCGGCTTTCACAGTGATCCAGCATCTGGACCCTGGTCTAAAAGACATAAACTTAGGGCTGAACTAATGGACTCCCAACTGGCTGGGGTCAGACTCTGGAGCCAGAGCCCCAGCCAGTGCAGAAAGAACTGTGGTGGCCCTTCCCCTGCAGGGAGCTACTGGCCTTGCAGGAGAAAACAGGGGTCTGCTGGGGGTGGAAAGAAGGAGGCTGGGGCCATGCAGCTGTGCCACTTCCAATACATATAACAACAGTATTTGGCACTGCGGCCTTCAGCCCTCCCCCTCTTTGCTGCTAAATCTAGATAACCAAAAATGGCTGCCTTGAGAACATGCTGCACCTGAAGCCCGGCGGGTGCAGGGGTCGCTGCTGTTAGTGCCACACCTTGCATTGGATGCCCATAAGCTTCCAACTCCGAAGGGTTACAAACATTTGCATTAGGAGTGCACCCTTAAATCTAATATTTTCTCAGCCCAAGAATTCATTTGAGTTTCACAGTCTTTTTGCACAGACATCCACTCCTGGTTATCTAGAGCTTTATTCATTTCTGCAGTACAGTACAGACCTTTTGTTGCTGCTCTTTTTAAGCAATTGGAAGTAGGAAATTCTTACTGATTTGCTGCAATTCATCCATATATCTATCAGTAGATCTCCATCAAGGATCTTCCCACTCATGATTTAGCAGGCAATCCTGTGTATATTTAGACAGAAAGAACTCCCAGCAACTTCCTGCAACTTTTTTTTCTGTGTAATCATGCATAGAAGTACACCCTTAGTATCAATCTTGTATACATTTCAGCTTTTACTGCAGAACACTTACAGACATACTGTCAATATTAAAATTCTCCAAGGTAGCTTACAAGAGTACCAGAATTAATAACATTTTCTTGAATTTTCTCTATTGGTATCTGCAATAATCATAGCTTCATCAGTAAGGTACCCATTGATTGGCCAGGCTGGAATATCATATTGATAAGATGGTGAGTGGGTAAGGAAAATAATATTTAGAAAGGAAGATGAAGAATTCTGTTATGACATTCAGTAACACACACACACACACACACACTGGGTAGGGAGGATTTCATAAACCCAAATCAGAGCTTATAATTTTGATTTTGTCATTAATGGCCTAACTCCAAAGACAAAGGAAACCACTTCCAGATACAGGATGATTACTATTTCCCATGTCTCCCATCTGCATCCTGCTTATGTAGAAAACTTTGCCTGCTCTTTGCATCCCAATCAACATGCAGATGACCTTCACTGTTGAGGAGAGGGCTGGATGTCAGAACAGTTGCCCACAAATTATTTCCATTACCTGTATTTAAAGTCTTATTCCATGAAAGGTGTGTGTGTGTGTGTGTGTGTGTGTGCACGTGTGTGTGTGTAAGTGTAAATGCAGTACAACATCACCAGTACGGCATGGGGAAATTGTTGAGAAATATCTTCCCTTAATTAATAAACTGATCCTCATTAGGGGTGGTAGATATTTATGGGGAGAAGTGGTGTAAATGAAGTAGCTCATGAGGATGCAAGATTTATTTATTTATTTATTTATTTATTTAGGAGACTTCTATGCTGCCCCATTCGCCGAAGCCTCGGGGCGGCTCACAATCATAGATAAACTTCAAGATAGATGTCTCTGTGCTGCCTGCTGAGAGGCTCACTGCATTTCACCCCATGTGATCCACACTGGGATAAATTTGGAAGAGCAGGTACTCATTGTAGTAGTGCCTATAATCTTCCCCATCCCACCCATAAGAAAACAAAAATGCCAGTAGCAATACTTATTCATATTATCAAGCTAGTTCTGGCACCACAAACAGGTCCTTCGCAAATCCCATGGGTTGTCACAGCCCATTCAAGTCCAAGCCACCCCCAGATATTTCATACTGAAACAGGAAGCCACACCTTGTTGCTGGAAAAACTACCACCTCTCAGCTACTGGGTTGCAGCTAAGCTCTGAGGGGACAGGGAAGTCTGACAGCTGGTGACAGCAGAGGATGCCAGCATCCCTGCTAATAGAATAATACTAGTGTTGTATCCCTGTAAGCCCCGCCTGAACCACACCACTGTTTACTACCCATTTGCTCTGTCAAAAAGCCCACTGGCTCCTATTTACAGATGTGTGCCACCTCAGTGGTGGGGTTGGGTCAGCCCTGCTATCCCACTTCCTGCTGTTGAATCATGGGATTGACCAGGTTAGTGGGGCTACAGGAGTCAGAAAACTCCACTGAGCTGAGCCAGCCCTGTCTCCATAGCCCCTGTCCCACTGGAGCATCCTTCACTCTTGGTTCCATATCTTGCCATGAGGCTAGACCCTGACAGAACATCTGGGAGCTAGCTTTTATGGGATAACATTTTTTTTAAATGGAAGTGGACTCCACAAAGTACTTTTCCTTCATTCTCCACATTTTGAATTGAATTGTCATCCCTCCTCAAGTAAAGTGACTCTCAGTTCATTCACAGGTTACTAACCGTCAGGGAATGTGTGCCGGCAGCGTCTACAGCCAAGCAGTTACTAGCGCCCCCTCTCGAGCAGGCAGCAAATAGCAGGGGGCTCTCAGCAGAAAGTTCTCTGCAGGCAGCCTCTCAGAAAGCACCTCAAAGAATCGCACTGATGTGTCACATCATTTCTGGAACACCATTTCTAGAACTCTCTTGGGTTACCTTTTATGCAATTGTAATAATTAAGAGAATTGTGTTTTTCTCCTGCCTATTCTGATACATGAATACATTAATGACTAGATATTTTTTGTGGTTCTAGGGAATATTATGCCTATTAATAATGGCCAAAAATATTCTATCAGCCTATTTGTGAAATGCTGTATTACATACTGGATGAACAGGTTTTATTTAATGGAATGGACCAGCTGAATGTTTTCTCATGCAAATCTGCATTTTGGAGTTTCTTTGGCACAGGAATCACTATGGGACCACCATGCTTTTCCCTACATGAGACCATCCAGAGATGTTTGACTACAAACTCCATCAGCTTCAGTCAGCTTGATCAATGACATGGCAGGAGGTATTATCCAAATATCCTGAGGAGAAACACTGGTAACCTGCCACATTGAGGCAGACTGCTCTATGGTATCCCCACAAGGTTGGGACAGTTGAAATGGATTTTACCAGGATTTGTCCTGGGAGTATTTGCAGTCTAGTTTAAGCATCTTGTAAGACTCTGGCACCTTAACCTGCATGGCAAATACGCATTCTGATTATGCATTTTGTTTTTCTCTCATACAAGGCTACAACTCGTGTAAAAGGAACATCTGAACTTTAAGATGCACTCTTATATTAAGACTGAGTCATGAAGGCCCTATAAAGCTTTCTCTGTGGCATTTGAGAGACTGTGATGACTACAGAGTTCTCATGGAACAGCTTCATTGAGTGGGACCCAGCAACCTATTTCCTTGCCCAATGCATGTTTCGAAGCCCATATTTCCAAGCTAGCACAGGGACTGGGGACTATATGTTGGGAGAGAATGGCAGATGGAAAGGTGCTTACCTGTACTCGATCCTGCTGATTTTTCCCTAAATATATCCCCCAGTCATTTTCCCTCAAAAGAACTCTCCCTGGGTTAAGTAAAAAACTTTTGAAAAAAGTTCTTGGGGCACTTTCAGGGGAAAATTGGATACAGGCAGGGTTAAAGATTCTACTTCTGCTCATTATTCTCTACAATGCTGTCTCCTAATAATTTATTCATGTTCTGGGGCAGTAACAAATTCTGTGTTGTTTTATAATCAAGATCTGCCCTAACTTTGTTCTGATTAACTTGCATTGTACCAGACACTCTGTGTGTGCACTTTACATTTGTCTCATAACCAGAAGTTCTCAGGCTGACACACTGTACAAAACATACACTTCTTTTAAGGCACTATATGGGGCATTCAGTTGCATTCAAATGTTACCAAGATCTTGGCTACTACACTTCATATAGACTATCAGAGAGCAGGTACTGAGAAGCTAACTCAGGCAGATGAAGGGGTGAAATGATGGCACCCTAGAATGTTCTTTCATCCTGCTGAGTTCATGTTCAGCATATCAGCAGCTACAAAGCAAAAATAAATGTACACGGCTTATGTCTATTATTTACAGTACTGTAAAACTCATGGTTGCTGACTAGCATGCTAAACTTCACTTATTCCTTGTTTGTGCTTCCAGGAGCACTAAGCAATGCTCATTACTGTCATTGGTGTTTGTTGCCCTTGTGGTTTAGCCATTAGTGACTCAAAACTTAGAACTGAAGGCCCTGGTTCCCTACCTCAATAATCATGATTTAAGAGTTATTCAGAAAAAGGACATCACAGTGAGCAAAGGGACACAGGCAGTTTTGAGCTTCATTTGTATTCTGTGTGTTCCCAGGCTGAAGGGAACTTGCTACATCTCTTGAGTAAGTCATTCTGGAGGCCACCTCCAGGCTATTCTGAATTATGTTTGGGCTTTATCTCCCCCTGAGAATCTGAGCCAAAATGTGGCATAGTTCCAACCACACAACCTTCACACCTTCCCTTGACACTTCAATCCCACCCTGTTTCATATGCCAGGAAATTGTAAAGAACATTGCTACAATTACTGTATGTTAGCTGACAAAACTCATATGGGACATATGAGTTACAGAAGCTGCTTGTACCTGATATATTAGTTCTTCAGACTACCCTAATGATACAAAATGGCTGTTGCGTAAATGTTGGGCCCTGAGCAGAGTGTATGTTTTAATTACATTACACACCCCTCTTCCTCCTCATCGTTCATTTGAAGAAATGAACTTCTAAGTGAAACCAGGACATCTGCAATTGGTAGACAATGGAACAAAAGAGGAGTAGGAGTAAGTTGCCATAGCACATAATCTTTATAAGGCCTCCAGAAGACCTTTCTGATTGAAATGCTATCCATTGTGGAGCTGCATAGAGTGCTTAGTATGTCTACTATTCATTTGAGGAAGGGTGTGAGTTATTTTAACAACAAACCATAACTTTCATGCAACTGTCTTGAACCATTAGGCAGCAAACTTACAATACAATCCAGTGTCTATGTAGACAAGAAAAAGTCCTACAAGTCCCAGCATCCCCCAGCCAGCACAACTTTTTTCCTGTCTAAACATGCCAAAGAGCATAACCAGAGTCGCTGAAAGTAGACAGATGGCTGCTTGGAATAAACAACCACTGGGATAACATGAAATACCTCCATCTCTCAGAGTGAATGCAAGTGGTTGATGCTGAGCTTCTAATTTCTGGAACTCAAGTTCTTCCTGTTTGGCCAAAGACTGCTTTTTTGAAAGCCTGCTTCCACACAGTACATTCTAGATGATATAATGGACTCATTTTAGCAGCTGGTCCATGGGTCTGCTGTTTGGTCAATAACTGCTGCTACTCTTACACAATTTCACATTGATTAGTGAAAGCATTGTCATCCTGGCCAAGAATATAAAGTCTGCAGGCAGGACATGATAACATGAGCAGTGGTGGTAGCCGATCTGGCAAAGGAAGCAATAACTGCATTTTGAGTAGAGTGTGGCTGCAGATGGAATTAAGATCTCATTGGCTAGGTGGATCATAAGTCTCCTAGGTTATAGGGTTTTTTTAAATGTCTTATTTAAATTGAAAGGGACTCTTCAGTGATTATATTGCAATAAATCTGAAGTTAGTTCAAAGCCCATGGCAAGTATCAGTGTCAGCATAGTTTATGCTGGTTAGCAAAAGATGTTTTGACAGTGTTTATTGCAGGTATGCTTACATCTGCTTTGGGGCAGACTGGTAAGTTTTTAGCTGTTTAACTGCTTCACTGTGAAGTAAGATACTCCTTTCCTAGTGAATGTGTTGTAAGTACCATGACTTTTCTGCACACACTGTCTCATCAAAGTTCTGGGAACTCAGATGTTAGCTTCACCATGAATGGAAGACTATGTTGCTTTCTTCTGGAAGCCACATTTTCCAAAAGGAGTTTGCTCACTTTTTCTTATTCAGGAAGACATGCAATAATTTGTCCTTTGCAATGCATACCAAGCAACTCCTGAGGTCCTTTCCAAATCTTTTCACAGTCAAACACTACCTGTTTAGAATAAAATTTTGTCTGGTTAGAAAGATTATAGAAACACAGTCAGGAATTCCTTTACTTGGTCCTTCATATAGGCATGCCTTGTCAGCACTGCCTTCCCATGGAGGAAAGTAGCCGGAGCAGCTGTCAGACTCTGTAGCATTAAGGTTAGGAGATTATCTACTTTTTCCTACCTTGCACTGGTCTATAAAATCTTGCACAGCATTTTGTTGTTCTGGGAGCTACTCAACCATGTAATAAGTCGAGTTCCAGTGAATTGGAACCTCCTGTTTTAGGTGATGTTTCGGCAAGTTGTGCACCCACTCCTCCCTGTAGTAGCTAGGTCAGGAGATTTTGTTTGTTTGTTTGTTTGTTTTCTTTTTTAAAAGTATCTGACAGAATGGCTGATTGTTCAGCTCTTATTTATTTATTTAAAACATTTCTATGCCGCCTCCATCGCAACAAAGCCTCGGGGCAGCTCACAAAAAATAAAGAAAAACATACATAAACAATAACAATATAACAATTTAAAAGAAAAAAAACATTTAAAACCCCCAGTGCATTCTCGGCTAATTTTAAAATCTTAATAAATACAATAATTTGGCAATTAAAATAAGTTTTAAATAAAAAGGTCTTAGCCTGGCGCCAAAAAACAAATAGTGACGGCGCCAGGCGGACCTCTCTTGTGTCACTCCCCATGATATTTGTAGGTGTTGTATTATGAGGCAGAAAAAAATCAGTGACAAACAAGTTTAAGGAGTACGTGAAGCATAGTACAAAATCATCACTTCTTACAACATGATTCTGTGGAGGGAAAGGGAAAAGGGGAGCAGGATTCCTGAGCTGGGAGTCATAGCATTTCACCAATGCATAAACACAGGGAGGTAGCAAGAGGAAAGGGCCATTAGAGTGATGAGAGACCCTTCCTTCTTACCATTGCTGCACATTTCTAAGCATGTTTTCCAGCCTTCAAAGAACAAGCTGGCTCTTACCCTGATCTCATTGCAATGTGCTGCCAATCCGAATTCCCTTTGTAGAGGAAAGCAGGGAGTGTAGATAGAATAGCTTAGAAAATAATTAGCATAGAAGTTAAATGAGTCACAACTGGGTAACTTCTTAATTTTTTTATTTTTAAAATGTCACCCAGGTATGCTCTTCTTTCCTGTCAGTGATTAATGCAACCCTACCCCTTTCTTCTACTTTAAACCTCTTTGCTGCAATCCTATGCATGTTCAAACAGAAAAAAATCCTATATCTTGAATTTTTGTTGTACTTTTTTTCTATCTAAACATGCATAAGACTGTGCCCTTACTGTCTTAAATCAGTAAGGGCAAACTGGCATCTCCTCCTTTGCTGCTTCTTTTACCATAAATACCCTGCCTGAATGCACAGCACCATCCTCTTCTTTTTCTCAAACCCTTCCTTAAAACAATCCTTCCAGTTTGACCCTTCATCAACCTCCATTCCTCATCTCTCCTAAAGCACCGGACAATTTCAGCCTTGCATGACTTCCTTTTTTCCCCTTAGAGACATGTTGTGCACCAGTGTGTGGTAAATTTACAAAGCCTTCTCCAACTTGGTGTTCTCCAGGTGTTTTCAGTCTCAGCTTGCAGCAGCCTTAGCCACCATAGCAAATGGGTCAGGATACAGGGAGTTATATTCCAAAACTTCTGTAGGACAAAAGGTTGGGGAAGGCTGCTCTGTATCTTTTAGCAAAATTAATCTGTGATACGTGATCCTGAGTATGCACTCTCATTGAAAAAGATAAGAATGAAGAATACTGCAGGATCAGATTAATATCTACCTAGCCTAGCATTTTTACAAGACTCCTATTAACCAGTAGGCACTTCAAAATTAGCCAGTCATCCTTTGATGCACCACTTCCTCTCTAATGTCTGCCCTTGTCCTATGCTTGCAAAAGCAGTAGGCCAAGAGTACAGAGTCTTTAGTAATAAAGGGGAACCACAGATGGTCATATCAGGAATGAGGATTTTGTGCTTTTTGACTCCTTATTCCCTTTGTGGCTCTTGTTGATGCCTATTTGTAATCCCATCACACAAATTCTGTGATTCTCTAGAATATGCAAGTTGTGGTTTTGGATGACTTAAATGGTCTGAACCAGAAATCCTTATTTTAAGGTAATAAGACAGTTTGGAGTGACTAAACAAATACAAGATCAGTGAGGTCATTGCACATCAGAAGCTGTCCCTCCTCCCATATCCCCTGTGACTTCCTCTGGATCTGGAAGACCAGTCAACAGCAGCCTGCTGAGAGCCCCTTGCTGAGTGGCTACTGCAGAGTTGTGCCTTTGGAGCCACCTGCAGATATGCAGCTTGCTGAGAAGCAACTCAAGGAATGCTGCCTGCGGCAAGTTACAGAGAGTCATGAACTGAAAGTTGTTTGCAGCCCCATCTGGCCTAGTCTGTCTTAAGCTTATGAGGGGTGTAGGACTGGCTTCATAGGTTTTATTCTGAACTTGTGTGACAAGCATTTTATATCATGGTATTGTTTGTATTTGAATGCTTTAAACGTTTTTAAAATATAAATTGCAAAACTTAACTCCTTCATCTTATCTCCTTATAGTTGGTCAACATTAGAAAATGCATTGCCTTGTAAAGGATATACTTAATTACCACTGTAATGTGTCCATCACTATGAATAGCAGTTATAATATTTGTCATTGTCACTATTTCAGGGTTCTATAATTGAAGAGTAGTAAATTCTTGCAATGGTAACAGTGTTGTGGCATCATGAATTTTCTTATGAGATGCTTATATTAATGATCTGACAATTTCTCCCCAGTTTCAGCAAGAAACAAGTTGCCCAGTACCATTGAACAAAAAACAAAAATACAGGTATAACAAGCTTGTCATCCTCTGGCATTTTGATTCCACTCCATGGCTTGTTGCGTCAAAAAAATAGTTGTAGTGATGGTAGAACTTGTCAGTAGAGCATCTGTGTCCTAGCTAAGGGTGTTAATAAATATGGACTCATTACAGCTAATGACTGCGCTTCACATCGTCCATGGCTGTTGGGAAAGCAGGATAGATGCCATCGTGTAGAGCTAGTTAGGGGGCTAGGCAGCTAGTAGCACTAGAGCTGTCCATGACATTTGGTTCGTGATGCCAGCAGCATTTCCAGGAGCAGTTGGGCAGTGGAGGGTGCAGCTCTGCCCTTGGCAGTGGTGCATTGGAGGGAGCCACTTTGCCTGTGGCCAGGAAGGGAATGGTGGAAATGCTTCCAATTGAATTTTGGCTCTAGAGCCTGGAGCTGAGGTGGCAGCAGTTCTCCCTGTAAGCATTTGGTCTCTGGACTGTGGCACTGTGCTCAGCATGTGGCTTTCATTTGAAAGAATATCAGGATGGCTACAGCTCCAAAGAGCTTCAGGCCTTGCAAAAACAGCCATATCTGGTCAGCTTCAGGGGCACTTTCTGTTCTCTTTTTGGAGAGGAATTTTCCTCTCATGTTTCAGTCTGACCTCTTCAGTCTTCCTCCTTTTGTTTCTTCCCTTAGTTCTAAATGCTGCAAGACAAATGAAAACCTTCCTTCCTTCTTTCTCTTTCCTTTCCTTTTCTCTTTCCTTCCTTCTTTTCTTTTTCCCCCTTTTTCTTTTTTTGCAAGGAGGGGGAGTTTTATTTTCAAATATTATGGAACTTAGATGGCAAAATGAAAGAGATAGAGATCTACATTATGATGACTCATTTAGTGATTATTATTCTTTTAATAATAACTGCTGCACAAACCAAATACTGAAAATGGGACATAGGCTGAAGACACTGTTGTTTTGTTTGTAGAAGGAAAAAAATCATTTGAAACCTTACCTCTGCAGGAACGTATGCACAGAGCATGTGTTCCTTTATTATTATTTTATTGTAATGGTAATAGCCAAATGAATATTGAATGGTGAGCAAGCTGCACCAGGAGCCAGATATTTGGGATTATTTGGCTGCAAAACACCACTGAAAACACATACAGAGACATTGTACTAGTAAAGTTTGACCTCCTTTTTCAGCTGCCTTTGTGCTTCCTGCTGATGATACCAAGAGCCTGAACAAAAACTGGAAATATGTAACGATTTGGATCTTAGACAACTGATCAGATCAAGAAGATCCATTTGGGCATCAATTGCAAGGATAAGACAAATTCTCTCTTGCATGGAGTAGTAACTGAAACTATCATGCTGATTTAACCCTAGCACCTTTGAAATCATCAAAATATTCTTTGGCTGAAATGCTACACTCATTTATGTGAGAATAAACCCTACTGAACTCAACGGGACTTACATCTGAGTGAACATATGTAGAATTGTACTGTAAAGCTGCTGTCCCATGCCACTTACCTGGAATTCAACCCACTGGATTTAACAGGGCTCATTCCTGTTGACCTATATAGAATTGCAGTATTAGGAACACAGGTAGTTGCTTGTTTTACTCAGTATTTTCTTCTATAGCCTGCAGTGGTTCTCTAGTTTTTTGGAAATAGAGGTCTTCTTTGAAGACTTCTTCTAGAGGTCTACAAAGCTGCTACCGGAGCTGCTACTGGAGCTTTGTAACTGAAGATGCTGGGGGCTGAATCAGGGACCTTCTGCTTGCCAAGTTGGTGCTGTAACTTTGAGAGAAGGTGGACTTTCCCCGTGTCGTGGTGGAGTGCTTTCTTCTCAGGGGTGATGCCACAATAGGTCCGTAAGGCATGCAAGTTCCTTTCCATGTAGAATGGCCAATGGGCATGGACAACTGATGACAACATACTCTTCTCACCCTGCATAACCTGCTTTTCAGTGTGTATCATCAATGTATCTAAGCATTACTACAGTGGAGAGGCTGATAGAGAGTAAGAAGAGAATTAAGACTCAGCTGTTGCTGATCTAGACTCCACCACGAGGTGCCAACTCTTGCAGAGGTGAAATTGTAGTGGTGTTTGTTTACTAGGATAAACCACACTTCTATCACTGAGAAGCGGAATGTCATGTCACTGAGATGTGTTGTCATGGTTACTTGCCAGCTCCCTTGAGTCACAACACCAGCATCCCAGGGGGACATAATTCCATTTCATGCATAAACATGAGCATTGCAGGTGCTCTGGCATTTTCTGTTCTTTTTGTTTTGTTTTGTTTTAAAAGCTAAGTGGAAAAATGAAAAGGAAAAGTAGAACCTGAAATGAAGCAGCCCTTGGAAACAGAAAGTTAGGATGTGAATGTTGCTGAACAAAGGAACAAAGTTCTGAGGAGACCTCTTTGCTGTTACATATATTAAGCAACATCAGGATACACAGTGATGATCAGTAAGACTTTAAGGAAATTGTGAAGCGATTACATACAAAAATAATAATTAAATGTATTTTTCTAGCACATTCAATTTTAACATTTTCCCATGCAGAAAGATAATCATGAAATTAGAAGGAGTTCCATGGGCTATTCAATCTAACCTGATACCATTAAGGTGGTGCATTGTACATGAGAGCCAGCACCCAGGAAGCCAAATGGCCAAAGCAATGTTATCTAACACATGCCACCTTACAATATTTTAATCAAAAAGTGGTTAAAATTGCCCCATAATTTCTCTCACAAGAAAAAAACACAGCCGCATTGGAAACTTTCTTCTATAGTGTAGGTTCATATAACAGAGTTATTGACAACACTGATGGCCAGTGTCTCTCTAGATGTTCTAGACTTTTTCTGCCTTACCTGGAGAAGCCAGGGACTGAACCTGGGCCAAATCTGTGCTCTGCTGCTGAGTCATTACTTATGGACCCTATGAGACACAGGGATTTCAGCACTTTGATTCACATTCCTCATTGTATTCTGCATAATGACCTGGATGTGCCAGCATACGTGCATGTCATGATTATGAAACCAGGTGTCCCCAAGTTTATCAGAGCTTAAAGATCAAAGTGTATTATTTCTTTGTGGATAGGTTGTGCTGCAAAAGCTATTGTTGGAGTTTGCCCATCCATGATCCAACCTATAGTTAATGCATCTGCAGTAGACTGTTGTCCAACATGGAAAATATCTGAAGATTTGACAGCAAGGTATCTACATACAGGTTATTTCTATGGCTAGAGTCAAAGGTAGTGCATATCCAGGGGCCATCCTGATGTTTTTTGTTACAACTCACCCAGCCAGCATGGCTGGTTGTCAGGAACACAGTATTGTCAGCACTGAGCGACTGTGGCTCTCCAGTGTTCCAGTCAGAAATCTTCCAAGTGCCATCTGGAATTGCTGCAAATTGCACTTGGGACCTGCTATATGCTAACAGGAGTTGTGCCACTGAACTGTGGGCCTTCCAAGGATTGGAGTTGGAGTCCAAAGCGTCTGAAGGGCACTGGGTTGAACATCCTTGATGTTCATACTACTTTATCCTCATTGTATTTGGTCTTGAGGGCCAGTTTATACGTTACCTGAAAGACATAACCTGACAACTAAGGACAGGGATGCTCCTAGAAGGATTTGTTACAGTATGACATATGCCACATAACTGGCAGTAGGAAAATGAGTAAATAAGCCAAGAAGATATGTCAGTGGAACAAAGAGGACAAGGAAACGTCTAAAAGGAGATGGTCTATAAAGCTAGCTTGCTTACACCCTACCTTTTGCCCAAAGCTTTTGGGTGGTGCAGGACATGAATATGTTTCTCAGGGGTACATGGGACCAAGTGGGAGACTCTGTGGGGGCTTTAATTAGCATAGTGAAAGGTAGAGGAAGGTATGGTGTTGTGAGGCATGCCAGGTAAGGGGAATGTAGCCCAGAAAGTTAACAGTTGTGTCATGTTCTGGTCCCCCTTGCATTTGTGATACTGGTGGTTGCCCTTTCATTGTAGCCTTTACTCTCTGGATGCTGCTTTTGAATCCTGTATTCAGGTCCAGAACATGACCTCCTTCATCCACTGCTTTATAGTTGATCTGGTATGCATCACTGAGGACCTGGGTGAGTGAACAGAAAAGAGTTAGTCTCTCCCAGTTATGTCCACTGGGGTACTTCATTCAGCATCAAGGAAGACCTGAAGGCCAAGGATGGGGCAGTCGCCATGACCTATAAGATATCTCTCTCTCTCTCCCTCTCTCTCTCTCTCTCTCTCTCTCTCTCTCTCTCTCTCTCTCTCTCTCATTCCAGCTATTCAGGTTCATTTGGGGCCTCTTACATGCTGGCCACAAGAACTTCTTAGGAGATCTGCTTAATATGTTTGCTAGGCATTTCTAAAATAAGTCCCTTTCATTTTCTGGGACTTGTACTCCAATGTTACAGGAGTGGAATCAAGTGAGTTACCCAGAACATAGCCTGGTCCAGTTTTTTGGGAGAAGTTTCAGTTGGTTCGGCCTTAAGATGCTGACGAGGTGACAGGTTCATGCAACCATGTCTGTACTGGTCCCGTTCTCCTCTTGGTTAATAAAAGCTTGCAGCAAAGGAACAGCTGGATGGGCCAAAAATGTGACCAATGCCTCTCTCTGGGAGTAGTGGTTCTTCACTGCCTTAAACAGGTGGTAGTGAGTCCATGGCTGAAGAAAGCCTCTCTGGACTCAAATGATCCAAATACTGTTACACTAGTGGCAAATATTCAGTTTCTGGACAAGGTCCTTGAGTCCTTGGTGTCCAATCAGCTTCAGGCATGGATCCATTTTAGCTGGGGTTCAGGCTGGGTTTGGGCATAGAAATAGCTTTGGTTGTCTTGTTTGATGACCTTCACTGGGAGAGAGTCAGGGAGAATGTGACCTTTAGATACTTCTGAATCTCTCAGCAGCTTTCAGTACCATTGACCATGGTATCCTTCTGGAGTGACTCTCTGAGTTGGAAGTGTGGGGCAATGCATTGCAGTTGTTCAGTTCCTACTTGGACAATCAATTCCGAAAGGTGGTTTCTGAGGAATATTGTTTGGCCCCATGGAATTTCCAGTATGGGATTCCTTAGGGTCAGTCTTGTCCCCATGCTATTCAACAGCTACGTGAAAGTGTTGACTGTGGTTATCCAGAGTTTTGGAGTGCATTTCCATCAGTAAACCAATGATACACAGCTCCATTTCTCCTTTTCACATTCAGCAGGTGAGGTTGTAGATCGGCTGAACTGGCCTGACTGCAATAATGGACAAGATGAGGGCTAACAGACAGGCGCTTACATAATCCAGACAAGTCTGAGAGACCGCATGGTTCCTCTGTTTGGATGGAGAGTGTTCAACCTGTTCTGGATGGTGTTGCACTACCCCGGAAGAAGTGGGTTTATAGCTTGTGGGGGGGGGGGTGCTCCTTGGCCCATCTTTGAGGCTCAGGAGGCTGGTGGCACACCTAGGCCTTGATCTAGACAGGGATAGCCTAGCTGCAGCAATCCATGCTCTGGCAATCTCTAAATTAGATTACTACAGTGCAGCCTGAATGGGACTGTCCCTGAAGACAGTTCAGAAGCTGCAGCTTGTGCAAAATGCAGCAGCCGGAATAATAACTGGAATAAAATGGTCTGAGCATACAAGTGCCATTCTGGCTCACTTGCACTGGCTGTGTATATGCTTCTGATCCCAATTCAGGGTGTTGGTTTTAACCTATAATCCTTTCACAGCTCAGGACCACAATACCTTATGGATTGCCTATTCCAACTGCAATGTACCCAGATGCTATGCTCAACTATGCCCAACCAGACACTATACTAATCCTTCTTTCAAATGCCACCTCAAAAGGAAGCTCAGCTGGTGGCAACAAGGAGGAGGGCCTTTTCCGTGGTGGCCACCAAATGATGGCATGATGCCTTTTCTTTGAACCAACTGTGTTATCCTTTCTGCACCAGGTTAAGACAGCTCTCTTTGCTGAGACATTTACCAAATCCAAATAGCACATTGGATGGACAGGTATTGGCAGCTGTTTGGGGCAGGGGTTCTCAGCTGAAATGGTTCGGGCATGTGGGAAGGTTCCTGCCTGCCTGCTGCTTCCTCAGAGGGCCTCAGCAGCATATGTATTTATTTAAAACATTTCTATGCCGCCCCCATCGCAACAAAGCCTTCGGACGGCTCACAAAAAATATAAAAAAATACATAAACAATAACAATATAACAATTTAAAAGAAAAAAAAATTAAAACTCCCGGTGCATTCTCGGCTAATTTTAAAGTCCTAATAAATACAATAATTTAGCAATTAAAATAAGTTTTAAATAAAAAGGTCTTAGCCTGGCACTGAAAAACAAATAATGATGGCTCCAGGCGGGCCATATACATGCTGCATGCACTCCATTTTTTCCACTGATGCTTTGTGTCCCAGGCATGTCTTCCTTTGTGCTCTTTGTGGACATTCTCACTATTTGTGCCTGAATTCCATTGGGCAGGTAAAAGTGAAATTACAGGAATTCCCCAATTTTAGATGAGGAGGCTTTAAAAGCTTCGACAAAAAGAGAGCAGGCTGCAAAGTCTTGAAATTGCTTCGGCGCTGGCCATCGGTTTCATCTGTTCTGACTTCTCCACCACTTAGAGGTGCACTCTGATGTGGCTAGAAAGGAAAACTTTGTGGAATTTTAAATGCATAAATGCACAGCAGAGATTCCACTCACTAGCTCAGACCACAGAGTACCTTTTCAATGAGATGTAGTTTTTTTACAGTTAGTCAGAAAGCATCTCTGTTTCTAAGAGGAAGCAAAGATTGTATTTCCTTCAGGTCTACCCTTTTTAGCATTACCGCCTACAGCTTCTTTTTCAGCCTGTGGAAAAGCAGAGCTCTGACAATTTAGAAAGATGTAACAAAAGATGATTGATACTCAATATGTTTTGTACAGAGCAGATTTTCTCTTTAAATTGATCTCTCACATTTTCAGGGAACCTATCTCAGAACCCTGCATTTATGATCAGAGAAAGAACTCAAGGTTGTGAAGACATATCATACAGGAATATTTTCCATTAATACCGATACTTGGAGTACAGTTACATTTTTTAAGTGAATTCAGTCACTTTTAATAGAGTAATTGGTCTCTTGAAATACAACAGAAAGGGACAGTTAAAGACAAATAAAAGATTATGCACTGAGAAAGGCAGAACTTTTTTTATAATTGTGCTAACATCTATATCAATAGTGACTTTTTTCAATCCCTGGATGTTTCAACTTTATTCTGAAATAAAGAATTAAATCAGAAGAACTTTTATCTGAAAAGTTAAAATGGCAAAATCCTTGTACATGCTATTGTTTCTCACTTAGAAAAGCTTCCACATTAAATGTTTAGACCTAACCCCACTGAACAAGTCAATTGGAAGTCAACAGCAGCTTGGAAAATGCCATGGAAGTTACAGATCACAAGCTGTAGAATTAAAGCACAGTGAATTGAGGGGTGTTCACCAGAGCAGTTCTCACATGTTGATGGCAAAGTGAGGTCACATCAATACTGTTGATGTACTTGCTGACTAAGGCTCTCAAAGTCTGCATGTTTACTGTGCGTGAAAAGTGGCTATACACACAAGCAACATACATGAGGTATCCTAAATGTGAAGGAGGATCCTGGACTAGTCAGGATCCCACCTCTCTGTGTGCAGAGAATCAAGAATCATATCCCATAAAAAGACAATGAGTACTTTCCATAAGTAACCTTTTCAAAAAATTGTCAGAATCTTCATTCCAAGATGATGTGATTACATCCTGTTGCTGATTTAAAAAATTGCACATGTTTCCCACAATGGACTTTCATTAAAGTTCACCTTCTTCATGGTTTTGGCTAATTAGGTTAAAAGCCCCAGGTATGCAAGAACACTCTTCTGGAAATAAATAAAAAACTTTATAATTTACTTTATATTAAAATAATAAGCTCCCCAAAATAGGGAGATTCTTGCAAGACTCCTATTCTCCATGAGCTCATTACTAAGGGCCTGTACTCATGACTGGTTTGGACATTGCATCTCTTGTTCACATAGATTGTCCTGGTCATTCACAACCATAAACTCATCTTCAAAGTAAGGCTGTATTCATAATGGCAATTCCAACAGCAAAAGGAATTGATGGCAGGTTGGAATTTCCACATCCTCTCCTCTTAAACTTACTGGTCGGATCATATGATTTCATATGATTGCATAGCTCCCATGACAATGCAGTTTCCACACTCCCCACTCTGCTTTCCTGCTCTCACCACACATTCTGGTAGACCCTACAAGTGGAATCTTTTTCCTTACTCTACTGCTTCCTATGGATCTCAGTAGCCTCATCCCAATCAACGGATTCTCCCTTCTGTCCACCCTTGTGTATCTGCATCTCTGCAAAGCTTCACAGCCTCTCCGGCCCCCAAAGGATTATTAAATCGTAATAAACATTTTTGCTTTGCTTCTCCCCTGCCTTGATGGATTTACTTGCTTTTTCCCATTTCTGAAAGTAAATTTGGCCAATGGCTCAGTCAATGTGTTGTAGTGGTTAAGAGCATGGGACTGGGACTCATGCGATCTGGGTTCTAGTCCCCGCTCAGCCATGGAGCCAACTGGGTGACTTTGGGCCAGCCACAGTCTCTCAGCCCAACCTTCCTCACAGGGTAGTTGTGGGTATAAGATTAAGAGCAGCAGGAGGAGAATGATGTAAGTTGCTTTGAGTTCATTGTATGAAAAAAGATATAAATCTAATGAATGATTAACAGATAAGAAATCATCATAACTTTTCATGAGGTATGAACCTGGACGTTATCTTGGCAAGTCATCATGAGCCCAAACTCACTTTTAATGTTGACAAACTAATGTATAAAATGTATGGTACAATTTTTACATTAAATTGAAATCTCATTTTGGCTAGAGGTTCAAATAACGGGAAGGGGGAGGCTATAAACATATACTTCTTTTACCACTCTATTTCTTCGGTATATTCCATGTCTGCATCATTTGTTCAGTCCACAGTCAAAATCTGCCATTTTAGGTAGTATTTTTCTAACTTCCTGTCTTTTGTTCTTAATCATGAGGGCTGGTCCCCAATGTAGAGCTGTACTCAATGTTCAGGGAAAGCCTGGGGTCCTGACCACTGAAATCAATCAGATCTCCTTCCAAATAAGGACAGAAGTGGAATCATGTTGCCAATTGGTACCCTTCTCCTTTATAAAAAATGCCAGCCAGAGTTTCATTGAGTCTGAATTTGACAAAACATTAATTGAAAGGGGAGTCTGCAGCTCATCTAGGTGAACATCCAAACTTCTCCTTCATTCATCATATGAAATGATAAAACTTAGGTCCCAATCCAGATAAAGTTAGTAATAACTGAGTCTCACTGAAAGAAATTAGATAAGTTAGTCATGATGAGGAATGTTTGAGGAAATTGGTCTTTGAGACTTGATTCACTCACCCCAGACTACTGTGCAAAATGAAACTTAATCATCCACTGGATTTCCTGCTTTCCAAATCCCCAAGACAATTTTCAATTCAAGAAATACAATGGAATGCACTTAAAATTATTCCTTTGAGATAAAATGGGTGCTATCTGACATGGCTCTTCATAAATTTCCAAACTTGGAAAATTACAGGTATCCAACAGCAGGTGGGAGGAGTGTGGAAGCCTCTGAACTTCCCTTGTCCTCCAGGATATCAAGGCACAATCTTCAGGCCCCCTGAAACTCTTTGGGGGACCATGGGATTGTTCAGAATCCTTGTCCAAGATCCTATAATTTTGGACTTGGAATTCCACAGGCAGAACCTCTGCCTGCTTGCCCCTTCCCCCACAACTAGCATGGAAAGAACCAGACCAGCTGCAGCTGGGCCTAGGAGAGGGCAAAAAGGGTGGGGAGAGGAGGACCCTGAGGCAGAGAGCTTCTGATGATTTCTGCTGGTGTCCTAGCCTGCTTCACCTCTCTACTAGTTGGACAAAAATGGTTGCCCAGACAAAATGCAGGGTGTGAGGTTGGCAGCAGTGGAAATGGCCAGTGATGCTTTTCACTCCTGCCTCCAAGTTTGCAAATCTGCCATGTGGGAGGCGGGGTGGGGTGGGGGGAGATGGTCTCCTTCCTTAGACAGTGGCTGAAGCTTAGGTCACTGTCCCCCAGTGGGGCTTTGCTTCTCTCCTCTTTTCCCATTCCCCAGCCTTCCCCTGCCTCAGAACCCACTTTACAGTTGCATGGAGGACTTCAGAATTGCAACTAGCATGGAAAGAAGTGTGCCTACTGCAAGGACAGAGAGAGGACATTCCAAGCATTTCTCATTCCAAGCATTCTCAGAGCAATTCTCTGAGCTTGAAGCTAGAGCTCTGAATTTTCTAGACAGGGGCTAGTGGTCATAGTATTCCTCTCTAAATGCTAGTTGTGCCGGTTTTCAAGACCTACTTATTAAAACCAGGATGGCATCAACTTGTACTACACCAGAAATGGACTCATCCATAGTTATGCATGGCTTTTTTCATTGGTTTTAAATGGATTTATGTATGTCACATGTAATTTTGCCAGACTGGAGACTAAAAGTTTGGACTCACTCTTTTGTTCCTGCTGTATTCGCAACCAGAAATAATTTGCCAGCTTTCTCCAGAAGTGAGATAAATGCACTCTCAATAGAGACATCTTAATCATAGTTCAGCTCTGCCTCTTCCCTACTCAGCCCTCTGGATTTCATTTGGTTATCAGTCCACTTATTCATTTCGGTAAATTGCCTTGACATTAACAGAAGAAAAGAGAGGCATAGGAACTGGAGCCTGTTTTCACCTTAAGCAATCAAGCAGTTAAAACACTGCCATGTAAACAGCTCGGCTGCACCTCTGCCATGTTATGAGGTCCAGGGGGATTCTGCTTTAATCTTGAGAGGGAATGTGAGGGGTTTGTTTTTCACAGGGGTTTTAGCCTACAGTTAAGTGCATACACCTGCTGAAGTACTGGTAATTAGTAGGTAATTAGTAGCTAATGTTCTTAGAATTTAAAAAGAAAAGCTTACATAAGTAATTACTTACTATTTCTTATAATGTGCTGCTTTTCCTGAGATTTCATATCCCCAGAACATTTGCCAAGTTCCTAGGTTTCTCAACATACTAAATTGTTTATTAATTACACACGTATATTGCTTGTAGAAAAGTGGGGGAGAAAAGCACAGTGCATTAAAACACAGCAAACAGGAATGAGTTATCTTTTAAATTAAAGCAGAGAATGAATTTGAAATGACGGGTTTCCAGTGGGTATCTGTTCTAAAAGGGATATTTTGCTGCTGTTAGGGATGGGCTATGTGCACAAAATTATAAATTAATTGACAGGCCCAGTAGGAGTGGAAAAGCAAAGCAAAGCAAGCTCCTTCAAGCAGATATCCAAGCCTGAAGGAAAAACTCCAGTCCAGAAAAGCTTTAAAGAAAAAGAAAAAAACTTCTCATCAGCACTGGAGTTATAGGTGATACAGTGACCACTTACAACATCGAAGCATCTGTAACAATCATAGATGAACTTTATGGCCTAGATTCTAAACTTAAGTTCATAATTTCTTGACTGGGGAAACACAGAGAAGAAGCATTTCCCCCATTTTTGTGTTCATCCCATTGTCCTTGGCACCACATAAGAAAGTAATGAAGAATATGAGATGCAATTTTTGGATGGGTTCAAAGAATAGAAAGATTCTACTAGTCAGCATGGCAAATTCCAAAAAAATATACTTGTGTGACTAATTAGAGTTGATTTTCTTGTGACTATTACAGCAGATGACAGTTTTGAAAAGTGATTTTATAAAAAAAAATAAACAAAGACTATATGGGGTACAAAAGTATTTCCTACTCTGTTAAATATGAAATGACCACAAGAGCACTACAACAGACAGGTGAACTCACACGTTCCAAATTACAGAATGTTATATGCAGCAGTAAACTACATACAAAGATCTACCGAGGTGATACGCCATGTCTACACTAAGAGCCAGGGTGTCAGTTGAGAAACTGTATCTTCCCTACCACACTGATAAACATCATCAAAGATGTTTGGACCATTCGTGTGTGTTAATGTAGCCTTCTCCAAACCAGTGCCTTTCATATTTTTTAGGCATTCCCATCTATCAGTCTGATCCAGCTGATGAGGAGTTGTCATTCAAAACAACTTCAGAGCAATGGATTGGGAAACTCTGGATTGCATATATTATTCATGTATCAAGTTGTAGGGCTTTTCCCTCTCTAAACTTTCATAGGATTGCACATTTTAACTGTCATTCAGAGTTAAGTTTTGTTTTGAGTTTGGATCTATAAAAAACCAAACTATAGTGGATTGTTATTTCCAGCACATAGTACATCAGAAGATTTCCCATACTTTATTACTGATTTCCTAGCCATTATGTATTTTGGAAAATTTATATCCCATCTTTCAGCCCTACCAAGTCAGATTCCAAATTAAAAACATAGAAATAGAGAAATGATGGGAAATAAGAAATGATGGGAAAACCTTAATATCAACTTAGAAGGAATTAAAACAACTGAATCAGTTTAAAAATACATCACCACAGCAGGAGGTTAAAACATATGAAACATCCAGTGGAATATAAGAAAAAGTCTTTCTTTTCCTTCTAAAATTATACTCAATATAATCTGAAAAATCTAAACAAAGGAGGAAAATATTTGAAAACAGAACATCTTCAGAAACAACCAAATAATTTGTATAGGTTCTTCTCTTTCACATCCTGAAGGCATCTAGATGCATTGGGCTATGTCAGAATCCCGGAATCTCAATTTGAGAAGAGGAAATAAAACTCGGGTTCATGGGAAAGATCAAGCGTCCAGACCATCTTGGCTTTATTGCACTACCCAGGTTCCCCGCAGGTTCATACTCACAATAATGCATTACCAGGAAGCCAGAGGTAAACTCTGCTGCAAAGCTTCAACACCATTACAGGGTATTTATACCCTCCCAGTCAAGTCACAGATACAGGGCAATTGGTGTCAGAATGCAGATATTACAATAAGGTTCTGAGGTCATCACATACAGAACAGATAAAGGAAAGTTAGTCAATCATACAGTGACAATAATATTACAATATTTCTAATTGCAGTGTATTGACACTTTAGTTGAGTAACTTGAACCCATCTCCAGGTCTGATTAGACATATAAATTCAAGCTACTGAATTCATGATAAGTTCAGACCCCTATCTAGACTCTAGACATTCTGAATAACCAGGGCACATGAAGCCCTCTGGTCTAGGAAGATACTTCCTGGTAAACTGAATTCCAATGCCATTTTAAACAGTGACTTAGCTTGGTTTTGAGAAGGGAGTACCGGATTTGATCCCACAATGCAAAAGCACACAGAAGTAATGCTTTTCAGACAGGATTTATCCAAATTTTCCCAACAGCTACAACTCTCATAATTGCCAACACCCATACTGGCTGACAGTTATGGCACTGTAGCCCAACACATCTAGCTAGCGCCAGACTGAGGGAGGCAAGTCCATGTTGTGTATATGACCACAAACCACCCTTTACAGTAAACCCTTTGTGATGACTTTCTACATGGAGATAGGATAACTATGAAAGCCAGTGTGGTGTGGTGGTTAGTGTTGAATGGGGTGTCCAGGACACCCAGGTTCTAGTCCACATCTGACCATGAAGCTCACTGGGTGACTTTGGACAGTCACAGACTTTCACAGGGATGTTGTTGTGAGGACAGAGCAAAGAGGAGAAGCTCCCTTGGGTTCCTTGAAGTGGAAAAAAGGCAGCTATGAATGCAATGTAATATGTCTACTATTATTAACAGAGTGTCTGTTTGTACTTATGCTTAGCAGTATGATTTGTTTTTCAGTTTTCACCTTAGAATGGTTGCATGGTGTATTTGAAAGTTAACGAATAAATATGGAGTTGGCTTTATCAGTTTTTATTTTTTCTGTTATTTCTTAGTTTTAATATTAAAACATTTATCATGTATTGCTCATCTTTAGAGTAAAAAAGTGTGATAAAAATGGACAGTCTTCAGATCTTCCAAAAATTGCATACTAGCTTGTACAATGCCTGTAAGGAAGGAAGGCATCAGGTGAACTTTTGAAGTGAGAATATATGCCCATGTAGTTTTCCTCTCAGTATCTACTATTGCAACCCAACTTTCCTAATTTATCCAGTTACTTTATAATTGAATGCATTGAGCTATTCCAATCTTCCCTAACTTGGTGCTCTCTGGAAGCATTAGACTACAACCCTCAGTGTTCCCCAGCCAGAACGTTAGAAATCTACACATTGTAATGACTGTGTGTAGTGGCAAGTGTATTTACATGACCAAACAGCTTGTACATCTTAGCCATATGTCTGTGGATCTGATTCTGGATGGGGGTTCGGATTCCTGCCAATCACTTGATCTCTGCACTTTTACCTAATATTATGCAGGACAGAATATACATGTGCATGAACTTTCCACCTGGGGCTTCATACCTTACAGAATGGCTTCTCCACTTGAAAAAAGCCCATGACATTTCATCAGACACTCACCTATCACCTCCTTGGAACATAAAGGATGCAGTCCTACACATGTTTCAGCTTCCATGTAGCCTGAAGTGCCTGATCCTGCCTAATCTTGGAAGCTAAGCAGGGTCAGGCCTGGGCAGAAGTGGGATGGGTGACTTGAGTGTATGATTCTATGATTATTGCTGTCAACTGCCTAGAGAGCTTTGGCTATGGGCAGTATAAAAATGTAATAATAATGTTTAGACAGAAGCAAGTTGTGCAACTCCCAGCATGTGGCTGGGACATGGTGGAACTTGTAGGATTTTCTTTCCTGTCTAAACATGCATAGTTTAGTGCCTTAAGACAGATGTGTGTGTCACATTCTGTTTCAGAATGTTCGGGTATTTCTTAGATGTGTCTGTGTTTAAGCATTGCTAACTACCTGCTTCAGGACAAATTATATTGGGTAATATTGGTGGAAATCCACAGAAGTACTTCTCCTGGCTAGAGGGTTTTTGTTTTGTTTGAAAGAGGGAGGCGGCTAAGCACTTTAAGGATCAAATATTTCACTGTTTGTCAAACTGATTTTCTTTATGTAGTGAAGGAGTTGTTCTGTAACCATAGCATGCATTGGCAGATTCAGCTTGCTTATGAATTTTGGAAGTGGAGGTAGCTACAACCAACAGATCTTTTCAGAAGCTTTGGTAAATCTATACTACAAATGGAAACTCTTGAAATTGTTTTTAACTGCCCCGGCTTTCCCTCAAAACAGCTTGGTAGCCACAGTTTGTCAGGGTGCTGACAATTATTTGTCAGAGATCACAGAACTACAGTTCCCAGGGTTGTTAGGCTGGGAGCAACAGCAGTAAAAGAGACCGTTGGCTTTTGACTCTTCTGATAATACACACTGTTGCTACTGTACAAATGCTTAAGGCAGTTGCTGTTGTAGCAGCATAAATCAAGGGAATGTTGAGTGGCACAGTGTTGATTTAACAAGAGGGATAGAGTCTTAGTTTAAAGTGGCAAAAAGCCTCACTAAGAAAAATCATCATAATTGAGGCTCCAGTAAAATATTTCAATTTTTATTGATTGTAGGCAATTATGCCTTAATTGCATATTTAAATGAGATATTAGGAGGTTTAACTAAGCTTTGCCTGTAATTGCTGCTGCACACTAGGTGTCACAGATTGTGTTTATTTCATATGTTAATTAAAGAGAATGGGGTATTTTATTTTATTGACTAGCAGGCTCTCAAAGGCTGCATTGTTTAGGACAGTGGATGTCTCAGTGTTCTGTAGCACACCAGGTGTTAATCTATGCATTAGAGACATTCATGATTTAAAATAAGAGGTGTTCTCTGACAGAAGGTTCATGGACTGTATACTGCGTCCTGATAGCAAAAGCTCCATTAGTGAGACCTCTCTAATGGCCAAGCCACATGTTACATATGGTTAGCTGTTTCCCAAAACTTTTTTTAAATTGAAGAGCATCCTCGTAGGTGGGCTTTAGACACTCAAGAGTGCCAGGGTGAGGCTACTTGACCTTGATCTTTTGGTCATTTCACTACTCAAAACAGCCTCAACCTTCTTTCTTCACCTGTGAGGCTAAAGATGATCAAGCATGAAAGCACCTAGAATCGCTTTACCCAGTACAGTATTGTCCAGATGTTTTGGCTTCAACTCCCATCAGTCCCAACCAGCAATGATCAGGAATGCTGAAGATGTGATCCAATACATTTAGAGAGTAAGTCTGAGCGAGATGATTGATTTGGAATAGACAAGTGGCATGAAGAAAAAGAGTCAAGGACAATGCCCTGATAGCAGGTGGGATGACTTGCCAAATGAAGAACCTGTCCTAGCAGAGGATATGCTCTCTGTGGACATCCCTAACTTTAGAGAGACCTCAGGTACCAACACTGATAATACCCCAAGATTATGAAACAGAATGTGGCAGACACATCAACATCTATCTTAAGGCACAAAACTATGCATGCTTAGACTGGAAAGAAAATCCTACAAGGTCCACCATGTCCCAGCTATATGCTGGCAGCTGCAGGACTTTCTTTTGTTTAAACATGCATAGGATTGCATCCTTACTTTTCCAAGGAGGTGGTGGGTGAGTGTCTGATGAAATGGCATGGATTTTTTTTCAAGTGGAGAAGATGCACTTTCTCTTACAGCAATAAAATTTGAGGAACCCACAGGAGGGGCTGCTGAGTGGTGTTCCTTATTGGTGCTGCTAGAGAAGGAAAATGAGTGCCCACTCAGCCATCCAGTACATTAGCTGCAGAAGAGGGAGGCACAGGCTGTCATGAGGAGATAAGGTGTGCTCCTCAAGACTCATAGTTTTGGATTCTTCAGGGGCTTCTTCTTGAGTAAGATTCCTGCCAAAATGCACAGTGTTTGCAGCTGAGCTTTGGGCAGGTGTCTGGTTGCACTAGTTTCTATTTAAAACTTTAGCAGTTGAAACAATGTGTCATGAGCTAGTCCTTTCCATGCTTCCTTCCAGTTCCAAAAATTCAAGACAATCCTTTAAAATACAGTTATTTTATTGCAGCTCCACCATTCACAGAACAGTTTTACTCTAAATAGCCTTTTACCAAAGGTGGAAGGAAAAGCCCCAGCTCAGGTAAAGAGGTGATTCTAAACTGGAAACTTCCCTGTGGTCCCTCAGCCTTTCAGTAAGCTCTTGAAAAGCTAGATGGCGAGAGTGACAGAATACCTCCAGCTGAGCAGCTTGTCTCCTGATGCCTCCTTACTGGGCCAGCGAAGAGGTCCTGTTTCTGCTCCCCTCCCCTCCTGAAAACATTCTCGCTCTTCCAAAACAGATTGACTCATGCTCAGTATGAGAAACTTCACTAAGTAACCTTGCATGAGCTTCAAAGCATTCAGCCCCCACTTGCTCTTGCCCTCTTTCTCCTCATCCTCATCCTCATCCACTTCAGAAAGCAATGATGACTCATACCGCATAGCCTGCAATGAGCAAGAGAATGACCCACTCTCTACATTATGTCTTAATACCACTTGTGCCTTGAACATTTGTTTCTCCAACCTTGGTCTAAGACTGACTCTCCATGCTTCTGACCTCTGGAATCCTGCTTGACTCTGCTTCTTGGACTGTGTTTGCATTGCATGTTTGGACCTTAGTCATGTCTCAGCATCTTCTCCTGAAACTCCTCTTCTTGCCTTTGACTATTCCCTGCTTGCTGACGCTTCCTGCCTTCAACTTCTCTCTTGGACTGGTACTGATGGACTTGACCTTTTTGCCTGTTTACTGTCTTGGACATTGCATATGCCCCTGAATTTCCCTGGTGCTGAATCTGACCCAGCTGGAACAAGACACACATTGCCTCTCACCACTGTTCTACTCTGGATCCATGCGAATGCTCTCAGGGGTTGCATTCCAGGGATGAGTAGGACCAAAGGGGCAAGGCCAAAAATATCAGTACATTGTAGCTTAAAGCACTTACTCCTGATGACTTACGTCTTAGGAAAGACATTTACATATTTTATAATGAGGGGAATCATTGTACAGAAATTGAAAAAGTGTAAAATAATTGTTGGTTGTGGGGAAAGGTCAGGCCCTTTTAGGGGATAAAGGACAGGGGAGCAGTTTTGACAGGTTGGTCAGAGATTCAACAACATTGTCCTTTGTTTTGTTTGTTTATTTCAGTCAAGACAAAGATCAGGGAAAAGAACAGCATGTAATATGCAAGTTGGGCTTCGTCAATGCATAATCTGCACCTCTTCCCTCTTTTTCTCTTTCTCTGATACTGTGTAGCATGATGAATTCTTGCAATAAAAATTGATGACAATAAGTGGCAGAGCAAAGAATCAGTTGAGTGTAGATTAGAATTTGAACCCGTAATGATATTGCTGATTTTTTTCTTATAAAAGCAAAGGACTTTCTCCAATACAAAATCTATTAACAGTAGCAAAGAAAGAAAGCATCCAAAGAATTATGCTGGGAGTCTCATGGTACCATCCAGTGTGATTGCTTCCAAAGCAATAGGATTTTTGGCATCCAATGAAGCCTGGAAGGAACAGGCAGTGAAGATGCCTCTGCATTCTCCTTGTGCTTCCAGACACTTAGCTGATTTGACCATCTAAGTGTTTCCACCTGCTCGCAAGGAGGAGAGACTGAGACTGCTTACTTTCTCTCCTTGCTAGCTCCAGCACCAAGGTTGATCTTGCAACATTGGAACTGGAACTGGTGAGGAAAGAACCACATCAGCTGCAGCAGTGGAGGTAGAGTGCTGCAAGCTTGGAGTTCCAGTTTCAACCTCAGAACACATTTCCAAGGTCAGAGCTGGAACTCCAGTCTTTCCTGTGGCCAATGAGGCAGCATGAAACACCCTCAGGCCTGAAACTTAAGGGCACCAATTTGATGCCCTTCCAGATGTTTTGTACTGAATCTCCCAGTATTCATGACTTTGCTGGCTGGACCTAATGAGACTTAGACTAGTCTTCCCAGTCTGGTGCCTCCCAGATGGTTTACACTGTAGGTCTCATTAGGTAAATAAAAGGTATTTTTTAAAATAATTATAATTATTATTATATAATTATAATAATTATAAAAGGTATTTACCTATTTTCCAAAGGTAAAAAAGCCAGTATTTCCATTTCTCAGATATCTTAGACTAGTCTTCCCAGTCTGGTGCCTCCCAGATGGTTTTGCACTGTAAGATATCTGAGAAATGGAAATACTGGCTTTTATTTACCTTTGGCACAATTTTATGGATAAATAGGCACCATTTCTTAATTACTAAAATATGCATAGTGTAGGGAGACATGTTTTTGCAATTCTCTAAAACTAGAGTGTGGCAAAGAGTCAGGATCTACTAATAGAACCCAGATGATTTGTATTAGATTGGCAAGGCTTTCTGACTGGCAATGGTTTAACAACAGCAACGATGAAACACCTTTCCCATTTCATTAATTAAGAAGCTGAGATCAAGAAAGTTGGGCAGAGGGAAGCACGCTGAGATTTGTGTATTGAAGGTTTTACCTTTTTGGTACCAGGTCTGATGTTGAAAATGAATCCCAGGGTGAACATGCATCCAGAGACACCTTGATCCCAGGCTGTCTCCTATCCTGAGCAACCGTTTTGCATGTTGCGTAGATTGGTGGATTTCAGAGGTTTAGTGAAAAATAATAGTTGCTAGCCTAAAGTCCATCTACACTGCTTTAAAAAAATCATATAAGTGGGTAATCTAAAATGCTGGGCTGTATATATACTGGGATAGGTATCTGGATACAATATTTCTAAGCATTTTATTCCCAAACTAGAAACATGAGAATTAATCTTGGTTGAAAGTCCTTTTTTGTATGTGGTACATGCATAAATTAAAATCCATGGCCTGGTTCACACAGAATTGCTAAAGCATCGTTTGGGTTATTTAATTTTAGGTTATTGTTTTTTAATTAATTTTATTGTGAGTTTTAATAAATCAAAACAAAAACAATGTAAAATAAGGTACAATATTACAATTTTCTTACATGAGATCAGAACAGATAAATCACAATAGATGTAATGCATATTCTTAGCAATTTACGTTCCAAGTGATTGAAGTTCCGAGAAGCAGGTAGACAGTTAAGGAGAATATGCCCATTGTTAAGTATTAAACAGCTTAACACAAGGTCATTGTATTAAAATGTAAATTGTAAAAAGTATCCTTTCTATAGTTAAAAAATTAATATCACAACATTTCCATCACAAAGTTCATTTGTATTATTACCTCCTCCTGAAAAGAGGCAGGCATTGAGCACTTCAAAACATATTGATAAGAGAAGCATTAGCTGTATTACACCTTTACCAGTAATCCACCTCAGACAAACATGCACTAAAAAGTCATTGTGGCATCTAGTATACTCAGAACATAAGTTTTTGCTGAATTAGACACAGCCAAAGATCCATAATCCATCCTGAGATAGGTGCCAACAGAGCAATCCATTGATCAGGCAAGATAGGACAATCCAGTGATATTCTATTGTTGCTTATAGCTCTGTGTATAATATTTATTCATTGATATTAGGTATTTATAAACCTGGATCATGGGTTGATATATCTGGTCATTCCTAACAAGTTCTAATTAATAGTTCTAATAAAGAACGGAACTCTGAAGCTGCAAAAGCAGCAGGACTAAACCTAGATTCTAACGGATGTTTCACTTGCATACATTGTCATTAAGCCATAGCAGAGAAATCCTACTTAGCACATAGAGAAGAAAATGGCATGCATTTGTTATCAATATAACCCTTCCAAAATAAAAATCAGCTTTTCTGTTCATGTTCACCGGACAAAGGTTTCCTGAACAATGGTTAAATCTGTGGTTTTCCACAATTTTGCATGCAAAAATGCATCCAACTATAATTGACATAAAAAATACTGTGCACCATCACTCTCTTATTGCCTTCAGTGTGGAAGAATCTTTCTGGTTTTAGTACATCAAGAACCCAATGCAATCTCCTGGGGCAAGAATCCAAATCTGAAGATTTCAAAACTGACCAGGGTGCAAAGCCTTATCTGAATGCAAAGGACCAATATTTAGTGCAAATCAACAAATAAGTCTGATGATATAAAGCAAGATCAGGAAACCCACTCTTCCTTCTTGGATCAGATGTTACAACTGTCTGAAAGATATTCATGGCAGCAGGGAACCCCATAAGAATTCATGAACAAAAGTATTCAGTTACAATTTTGAGTTGTTTTAATAGTTTGTTAACCTATTAGAACCCAGAAACAGAACCCATGTTTTGTTGTTAAGGTTGTTCATGAGTTGTTTCAGCAAGCTCCAGACGCACCAGGTAAAGCTAAACAAGCAAAAATGACATCAGCCTCTCTATGTGCCAGTACTTCAGCACTGCAAAGCATTTGGGAAATGAGCAGCCCAGGGTTTGAGAAAACAAACCATATTTGACCATCTGCCAGGCAAACCAGTTCAACAGATCATGGTTTACCTGTGCAAAACTGACCAATGAGAGCACCCTACAGTATGTTCACCTATTCCATCCGCTTTTCATTCCATCCATTAAGGCTGGCACCCACTTACCTGAGTGTAAGTCAGTGGGACTGCATGACTTGTGCACTGCAAGTTCTCGAGACCTTTGGTATAGATGAGGTAAAAAAAAGTTTTAAATAAATAAGCTGCTGTTGACTTCCCTGAAAAAACTTTGTGTAAATTGGATCCTAATTTCTTCAGATATCTAGGACAGTTTCAAAGGGGACATCTTATGTCCATATCAGCCTTTCATTACTTATAGAAACAAGCTATGACACCACCACCATTAATATTCTAAAGGTACTCTCCACGTAGAAACAAGTTCCCGTACTCACATTCTTCCCATTGCCTGTGCAAGGGGTGGGTGAATCTTGCAGTTTGGCTTGTAAGCCTGATTTTCAGCACAACCCTGAGAGTCACAAGAACAGTGGCTCATGGTGTCTGGCCCCAGTCCAGTATTCCTCTGTATTCAAGGTATTATCAGTAATGGGATCAAAAGCCTGGATTTTGTTTTTTCCATGTAGTTGAATTTGAATATTCTTCCTTGAATCAAAGAAACAAAGAATTTCAGTGGAAAACAAGACCCCTGTCTTGTTTGGTTTTTTTTTTTTTTTTTTTTAATTGGACTGGTAAAATTCATTGTACTTTGAAGGATAGTTCCAATTTACAGACTCATGAGCTTATGAGTGGAATAAGCCTCCATCCTTATCTTTATGTTACAGCAATGGCACCCACATATGATAAGTCTTTGCTGGCAGAATTTAGAAAAAGTCATTCCAGTGCAGTGAATATAAAATAAATGCTATCAACGAAAAAAATATTTTTGCTCCCTTAGAATAGAAAATATTATTGAAACTGTTGGATGTCTCAGAGGTCTATTCATGCTAAAATCTATTCTACAGTCAAAATATATTTTGTTAATTTTTTGAAAAAATATGTGACTGAGATTTCTCTACCCATAAAGAAAGTCATTTTGTCCAGGCAAGAACTGGCATGTGGGCTGGTTTGAGGTGAACACAGATTTCTCGCCTGAAAATTACAGTAATTATGGGTATTTGTAAACAGCCATTTTTGCACTTTAAAGGACTAATCGCACGGTCAACAGCTGGAAGTTACTCTATGCAGATTCAAGCCTAAAACATAATAGAAATCACTCTTTGCTGGATTTTAACAAAGAAACAAATTACTAAATGAGAAAGACCTGCCAAATGCAATCTTTCATCCTCTTCTGTTCCTTAAACATGAATATTTTGAGGCTCTTGTTTTTTTAAGAAGACTACATGGAAAAATAATAATATAGATAGATATGGAGAACCTATACATGTATCTCTTCAAATATCTTAAGAGTAAAGATATACCAAGTGTCAACTTGTTTCCGATACATTTATTTTGCATTCTTCTTGAGTGTAAATTCATCTTACATGCTTTCCAGATCTTCTGATACACATTTAATATAATCAATAAGCCCAATACAGCATCATAACAATCTCAGAAGAATCCAGTAAACCTATCACCTGCAAAACTGCCAGTTCCTTCATATTACTCCCACTGTAGGATCCAACATCTGCAAAAAAATAAGTCCCTTCAAAACCCCCACTCACAGGGCAGTGAGAAGAGTTTAGGATAGGTAGTCAGGGCCCTTCTCAGCAGAACAAGCAAAAGGGCCATCAAATATAGCAGGGCTATCTTAATCCATTAATTCTGCAGTCTTACATAAACCAAGCTGGTACCCAGGAGTAAGCCCCATTTAACAAGGTAGGATATCCATCTAAGTAGATACGACTAGTATTTCACTACTAGAGTAGCAGGGTTCCTCTCTAAGTCTATAAGCTCCCATAAGAACATCATGTCCATGTTCAAAAATTATCTCACAGCACCATGAACACAGAATCAAATAGGGTTGAAGCATTCAAAGCAAAGAGAATCTAGAAATTGTCTTTCAGGCATCACTGTTTTCCTGAATCTGCCATGACCTACAGTCTAGGACATGAACCTTCAGCCTTACAACTCCCATAACCAACATAGCCATGGTGAGAGATCACAGAAATTACAGGCCAAAAGTTCTTGAGGGCAACTATTTGCGCACCTGTGATCTTGGACCTCTGTTCTAGGACCTAGGAACTCAAAACCTAAGGAAATGCGGTCACTCAGAAATCTTCCTTTTATGAGGATGTGGGGAACCACAAAGACTAAATAGGCTCCAGATGGAGATGATGGCTGCAAGAAACAGACCAGGACAGCTCATCTGGGAAGAGATGCCATGGCTGCAGGTTATCAGCAGGCTGGGGCAGATGCAGACTTGGAAAGGTAGCACAGAGACAAATCAAAGGGGAAGAGGAGAAAAAAATCAGGCCGTGAGTGATTGACGAGCCATGGAAAAGACAGAGAGGTAGATGATAAGGTAACTACCAGAAGAAGGAAAGAACAGAAAGGAGAGCAAAGGTGGGAGGGGGACATTTGGGAGAAGAAAGCCTTTGTTGGAAGTGGGGAGCAGCCTAGGTAGGTAAGAGCTTTGCTGGCCAGTTGCTGTGGAAAAGAAGGAAGAGTGACTTGTTCTGAGCACTCTGCAAGCTCCTTTCCTCAGTCCCAAAGACCCTGTGTTGAACCTCACTTGCCTGTAACTGCTGGACTGAGAAGAAGAACAGGCAATGGGCTGGTTTGCATGACTGAACAACATAAGCCACAGAGACTGCAGCTCGTACTTTTGCCAGGCCACACCTTGTCATGCCACATGAGTCTGGAGACTCTGGGCTGTGTGAGGGTTAAACAGGGAGGCATGGACAGATGGATTATTTCACCAACAGTTCCCCATTTTCATCTCTCGCTATGAACGTGGCATTATGGATTACTCTGTGCCTTCCTTCGCTGTAACAGCTGGCCACTTTCACGACTCCCTACTGCTTCCTGGTGCTGCCTTTCTGTATTTCACCACCACTCACGCTATCAAATTGCGAGCATGCTGAGTTCAGCCACGCCTCCAATTCTTTCTTCTCCACATTTTCAGTCATTCTATTCCAGGTACTCCAATATAGTCAAGCTATTTCTATTCTTAGGTTTTGTAGCAGTCTTCTTTGTAAATCTTGGGATATCTGATGATGGGATTCCCCCCTACTGGGGCTCTTTAAGTTCAATTCACCACCCTCTTGCTCTCTTAACACCACCAGGCAACCACACAGCACTCCACTGCCTCCTTCATTAGCTTTCCCAGTCTTGTTTTTCAGCACTTTTTCCTTTAAATCTGTTCAAGGTACCTTTCTATTTGAGTATCACTGCAGGCCAAACAGCACAGTCTAGTAGCTGTAGTTCAGCATGCCATTTTTATTTCAGATCAGGGCTATGGCCTTTCAAGGAAGGAAGATTTCAGCTCTCTCACCATCCCATTACCTCCTCACCATAGAGGGTAGAGGATTTTTAAACTCCTCCATTGTTGCAATGGAGGCTTTTTCTCCCCTTTGGACTTCTTGTGAGGAGTAGAATTTCAGTGGGGAAAAATGAGTAGGGGCATCTTTAACTTTTCTCTCCTAAAGTGCCATGCTCCCAATCTAGACTGAGGCCACACGTACTTGCACACTTACCTTAAGTTTAACAAAATTAGTAGAGCATGTACCACTTTGGCCTTGATACAAGGTTTGAAACTAGAGTAAGGTAATGAATTCCACATTCCATCTCAAATGGTTTTCTGAAATTCAGATTCCATGATACTTGACCAAGCAGCTCCTATAGCAGGATAAATCTATTAAGGACTACTAGCTATCAAATGATCTCCAGTGTCAGAAGCAGTATGATTTAGAACACTATTAGTGGCAAACACAACCAAGAGGATGCTGCTGTACTCATTGCTCCTTGTGGGCCTCCCGTGGACGTCTGACTAACAGAATGCTGGACTACAGAGACCTCTGACCTGATCCAGCAGAATACTTTCAGTATTACATCAAAATAAAAACCACTCAGTTAACATAGATATATACTTTGATTTTTCTGTATATGCACTGGGAAGCAAAACCATGTATTCCTAGCATGATTTACAAAGAATCAGGAAATTTGCAAAAATAGGAGGGGGAAACCCACATGGTGCAAGTGCAATTTACTAGGCACTCTTTCTGTTATGCTTGTAATAATCCTAGTTGCATTATATTTGCTTATTTCATCATTGCGAGGTTTTGTTGCCCTCTAATACTGTTTGAGAACTAAATATTTATTCCATGGTACCACTTTCCATTATTCAGCTTGAGGATAGTTTCAGGATCACACCCATAAAATAATTCTTGAAGCCCAGGATAGTTATCTGGGATTTAAACTTCTTTTCCAGTCTATCCACACTGCAGCTGTTTTATCTCCTGGTCTCATTAGTCACAAACATACCTGTTCAGGTAAGAGAAACAATCTAGAGCAGGAATAGTTCACCGATTTCCCAGGAACCCTGCTCCCTGCAGAAGCCTTGTGTGCAGGAAATGAAGAGATGTCAGCATGTCTTCAGATAGGCTCCTCTTTATCCTATTTTCAGTTTTATATGTATCCCCTTTCAATTCCAAGTCATGTCTCAAATTTAGATTAAAGCATGAGGGCAAGGCCCGTCTGTCCAGCTTATCTTTATAAGTCATTCTAGAAGCCTTTTTGGCTAAAGGGTGTCACATAAATGTTGCAGACACATAAACAAATATGAATCTACACATTTCCTCTTTCCCAGTATGTAATATTTTGAACCATGTTGGAAAACACTTATGTTTGCCATATATTGAATTGAATCCATCCAGGCACTACAATGTCTGAAGTCTTTCTTTGAGTTGCACCTCAAAGGAAGCATCAGAAAGTGCCATCAAGGTACAACAAAGAGGAGAAACTTTCCAGTGGAGATGCCCAATTATGGGATGACCTCCCCACTGAGGGTTACTTGGTGTCTTTGAACAGTCCAGTCACAATACTGTTGTGTTAAGTGCACCTGTTTAAGACTGCCCTCTACTTCTACTCATTTAATGGTATATGATGAGGCACTTATGTTAGCTAATTTTAGCATGTCTACTATTTTATTTAAATTATGGTTTGCTCCTTATACCGTATTTTATCATATTGTTGTTTGGGATTTTGTTAATTGTTGTGAATCACTTGGAGAGTTCTGGCTCTTGGTTGCTACAGAAATGAAATAAATGATAAAAATGAATACAAATAAATAATAAGGTTGAGGTAATTCATTCAGGGCTAAATCCAAACACTGTTGTAAGTGCACAAATTCGAGTAGTAGCATGTGATTTGTCCTTAATAATGAAGTCTTGAGGTCTTTTTGAAAATGCTTTTGAATCTTCTTTTTCAGAAGTGAAAGTATTTCTTCTAGTTATAGCAGATAGATAGTTCTAGAGTAAATAATGCTTTAATCTTTTCCCTAAAGCTTCCAGTGTTCATGTTTCTTCTTTTTCATCTACCATAGATGTGGAAGAGTATGACATGCATGTTTTTGAGGAAGAAATATCTTCAAGAATGGTTTGGTTAAAGAAACTTTAGATTGGTAGCGTAGTTTCCATGATCTACAATAGATTCTGAAAATATTTGGCATCTACAGCTTGAAAAGGCATATCATGAATTAGTCTGTGAAATGTAACATCCCCCTATGCCATTAAGATATGCTCAGTAGCCTTCTGTCAACTGGATCATCCTATCTTTCCCACTTCTTTTGTTCAGGCAAAAAAGGAGTAAAACATTATACCCATTATTCTATGAAGGTGAGAATTTGTCCACAGAATGAAATCAGGAGAAGCAGAAAGGGCTTCCTCACCTTGATGGATTATGCAGTATTGATCCTCCATGGAAGGAGCAATTATCTCAGACACTCTTCTTGCTGATATGAAAGCCACCAGGAATGCTACTCCAATAAAGAGGATGAAAAGCATTTCTCAGAAGAGTTTAAATGATTTTATCACCAGATCCTGCAGTGTGGAATTCAGACCCTCAGTGGATGGGGGGGAAATGTACACTGGTAACAAACATCTAATTGCAATGGAATTTGTAATAGTTTCCCAATATTTAATTTAGCTACATGTTGATATTTATTTGTGTCTGTGTGTGTGTGTCTGTGTGTCTGTGTATGAATGAACCAGAGGCAAAGAAATAGCTCTGCATTTTTGAGGATTCCATCCATATCATGTTTCTCACATCAGGTTAGCAATAAGAAATTTGTCAGGGTAAAGTTGCCATTTGCTATCTGTAATTTATTGTTGGAAATAGTACAAATACCGGAAAGGTTTTTGACCAGAATTGCTTTTCTGGAGAGAGAACTTTGCATGGCAAACAATATGGTCTTGAGCATGGCTGTACTGAAAGTCCAGCATTATTATATGCTATCAGTACTAACACCTCTACTATGTGTCTAACTTGTATGGAGGTGTACTGCCAAAAGTATTTTTGAGCAATCGAGGGGTCCTAATGAGACCAGACTGCAAAAAGACAGTTGGCATGTTATTTGCAAGCATGTCATAGTCCACTTATGCTCATGATCAAACAGCAACAGATTTAATTTTGCGTTTGGTACCTTCTGCCTGATTCCATTTTGAAAATGTTGTGCATGTACACATCGAGAAATGATGACTTCTGTCAATCACAAACTATGAAAATGTGAAAATGTATACCAAATTTATGCAAGTCCTCCTCCCTCAGCCATATGTATGAACTTTGGCCAACTTGACCTAAACACCCTTGAATATGTCTTGTCTACTTTCTTCTCATCAAATCTCTTCTCAAATCATCCTGATAGATTCCCCCCAGTGAGTTCCTCAACCACTATGCTACTTAATATGTTTCCCTCTTAAGCATTCTTGGTTTTTCACAGTCTGTTAACTACAGTTCTCCTCATATCATTGACATAATCATCTCAGACAACTTTTCTTCACTCTTTTGTTTCTCTCATTCCATCACCAGCTTTTGTCTTATGTTCTACAGCACTTACACCCTCATGGTTGGTTAGCACCCATTGTATGTTAAACAGATTGTCTGTGAGGATTATCAGGATCCATGTGTTGTTCCAGTGATGGATTCATTACCCTCTAAATGTTGTCCTCCTTCCAGAAAGGTAATAGCTACATATAGGAGGTCTGGCCAAATGTCCAAGCATTACCAGGTAGCTAGTTTTAGCCACCATACAAATTTATAACAATGCCCTTGACCTAGTTTCATTCTGGGATTTGTGAGAAATTGAAAGTGTGGCTGGAGACAGCAACTCATTAAGGCTTAGAAGCAAGTCTGGATCAAGACTCTTGCCACTTCAGGAGAAAAATTAAGCAATTTCCTTGCATTTCAAATGACTCTGCCAGTGTCTGCTGGCTGAGGAGATGCCTTATAGAAGACACCTTGCTCAGGGTCCCTTCAAACTTCGAGTTGGCCTTGGGCCTAATACACACACAGGACAACTGGGAGCCAAAGAAGAACTTGAAAAAGTTTTGAACCTTCTCGGTGCTGCTTTCAGGCCATGGCTTTCCCTTGAATGTTTCCTAAGATACTGTAGAAAGCAGGGCTACCAAGTCTGCTGTATCTGTTGTTGTTGCTGTTGTTGTTGTTGTTGTTATAACATTTCTATGCTGCCCCTTGCCGGAGCCTCGTTCTAGTGTTACAACTAGAACGTAACAGATAGCTTTGGAATAAACCTCTGCTCTCAGTTATGTATCCTTGAAACTTTTCCAGGACTTCCTCAGTTTTTTTAACTGGTTTCAAATACAATGTAAAAATATAAAGAGTGGGCAGGTACCCCTTTTGTAACAGATAATCAGAACTTCTGCAACAGGAACAGGAGCTTTGTGGCAGGCTTTCATAGCCCACAGAGAGAGCAGATGTTTAAACAGAAATGCCAAAATATTCAGTAGGATTACATGGCACCACGAAAAATGGGGAAAGATGGGAACTGACTCCTTAAGGCAATGTTGGGAAATTGTGGCCTCTATCTCCCATTAGTGCAAGCCAGCATGGCCAGGGATGAGGAATGATAAAAGCTGTAGGCAAAAAACAAAACAAAAACTGATGGTCACAAGTTGCCCTGCCCTGCCCTATGCAGTAGATGCACACACCTAATAAAAACAAGGATTGTGCCTTACAATACCATTATACCATAATTTGAATATTGCAGCTAGAAGCTACTTACTTATTAAGGAGGGTTCTGAAGAACCATTATGCTCTGAGAGCAGGGGAAAGGACCGAACAGGGCTTGAAGAGCTGCCACCACCCTAGTTTCTAGAGGTGATTCCCATCCCCCAAGTGCTACTACAAGATGGCTTCTGAAAACCCATTTTGCCCTGCAGAGAGGAAAGAATAAGCAACTAAAGGTTCTTCAAGACAGTTTCATCTTTTCTGTTTTATTGTATTTTTATTGGCACATATTGTTTTAATCATTTTATGTGAAGTTCAACTGAAATTAGGCCTTGAATGTCCAATAATGTCTATGTGGCTAGACAGAATATTTACAAGATAGAGCACCAGTTGATGTTTAAATCACAGGTTCAAATGCAGACAGGAACAGGCAGGCAACCAAAACCATTCTGAATCTTTTAAGAGCTCAGCTGAGATAGCAGATTATTATTCTTGTCATCACTGCAGTTGGCATTAACTCTTCATCCTCTTGCTGAAGCTCTTTGCATGAGGCTAGTTGAATTAGCGTAGAAAGTCAGCTCAATTGCTCCTGCTGAGCTGGTCCAAGCAAAGCCGCTCAAGCAACATTCTGACAGCCACTTTTATTGCTGCAGCAGTTCAATGCATAAGCCAGTAGAAAAAATCCGTTTGGCAACCCCTTTCAATCCCAACCTCTGTCAAAATGAAAATTGGAGGTCAAAGGGATGGCCCCTGTCCAGGAAAGCACTTACCCACACAAAGCCACTGGAAGCAATTGAGGTGTCCAATTGGCTCCCATTGACTTCCTTTCTGTCTGGAGAATGATGCATGCCAACCTTCTCATTCCAGGAATCTAATCGATACTCCAGTTTCCATGTAGATACTGCAGAGCCACTCAAGTCCATCAGCCATTGGTCAGATGCCCTGTGAGTTTAGTCGCTTTTTTCTGGGCTTCACATCACATTCATTGTCCTCCTTATTTATTGATTGGACCTTCAATCTGATGTGTGCAGAAGTAGTTACATTTTTTATAAATGGAAGATGGGTGCCTTGTAATTCCAACAACAGTCTAAGGCAGACTTCCCCACTTGGCACAATCCAACTACGTTGGACTACAGCATAGTCAATGTTGGGGCTGACTAGAGCCGAAGTCCGGTACATCTGGACCAGACTAGATTGCGGAAGCTTGGCCTAAAGGAAATGTCAAAGATCTAAGCACCAGGAAAGACCTGCATCTTGCCTCTTAGAATTAATAAGCAATTTATTTCACAATTACGTCTACCTTATAGATTTTAGACAAGGGGAATACGGAGAATCTGTGTCCTGGCATTTAATACACAGATACATAAAAATGTTCCCATCATTATGAATGCTTCCCAGTATTGATGTTATCTTCACATTTAGTGAACTGCCATAGCATTTCCTTCCTAGGTCTTTTCACAGGCTAATATGAGAGGCCCACTGAAGCTTCCATTCTCAACAACATCAGTCCCCAGAAACTGAAATAACAGTGGAAGAAGAAGAGAAGCAGTGAGTACCTTCCCTCCACATGCATCTTCAGGGTCTTGTTCTTTCATTCTACACAGCATTAACTCCCACTGCCAGGTTACAGCAGAGGTGATGAACATCAGGCCTGAGGCTACCTCTGGTCTCCTAAAAGGCCATGCCTCCCTCCCCTCTCCCCAACAGCCAATCCCTTCATAGTTTCCTGACCAACTCTCCCCTAGGACAATAAAGGCTTTACATTAAAATATGCTGACTTTTTTGACCGGGCCCATTTCCTTTGGCCACTCCCACTGTTACATTGAGCCCCCTGAAAATTTATCTACCGTGGATTCTCACCCACAGACTGAAAGAGATTCAACACCACAGGTATTCTATGCCTACCCAGATGAAAGTCCCACTGAGTTCAAGAGGTATACAATTATGTGTAAGGGCCAGTGCAGGCCCTCAGAAAGAACACATGGTACAGTCCTAAAGTGCAGCTGGAAAGTACATATATGAATACTTTCTCAATCCCATTAAAAAGAATCTCCTTCCTAATAATTAAAAAAAGGACTGCATATAGATGGGAAGCTGGAATGTCAAGAAGACTCGGTTATTCTCCCTTTCCTTGTTCCTTAGCTTTTCAAATGCAAGGAGTTTTGTTTTGGTTTTTCACGGGGGGAGCAAAGAAACATGCACTCCCAGCCACCTTCATTCTAAAGTGGTACCATATGGCACTTCTGAATGTTGGAATCAGAACGTTCCCTTGATTTCAAATTATAGAAAAACACCTCTCAGTACTTTAGAAAGTGGCACAAAGGACAGAATGACATGACTGTTTGCCATATGGTAGCTACTTAAAAACTGACCCCATGTGGTCCTAACCATATAATAATGAGGTGGTCATTTGCAGCCCCCAGCCAGAAGAGAAGCTAAGCAGGACAACTACGATGTGACATTGACTGCATCTTTGTACTAAACGTGGAAGTTTTAAAAATGTGTTTCACATTAGCTAGAAGAAGCTGCTGCTAATCCTTGAGTCTCTCCACCATAACCTTTCCTCCCCTGTCATGGATCTGCCTTTGAAGCTAGCACTTGGACCCAGGTGGGGGAAATAGCCATCATTGTGCCAATGGGAGAGGCTTCTGCTCCACTGAAAATGCTAGTTTCAAAGGAAGGACTTTTCTCAGGACTGCAGCATGGGGATGGGGGGAAGTGTTATAGTCCCCCTAACCCTAACCCTCTCCACTCTTGCTGAGATTCTGATAATTATCACCCCACCCCACAGCTGATGCTATTCGCATTTTTAAAACTTGTCCTTGCAATGCATAGATACATTTAAACTCATATGAGAGGTGGAACTTGTGAACTTGAAAACAACCATTTTAAATCCAATAGTCCAAAGAAATCTGTGCTAGAAGAATTCTGCTGTTAAAATAAAAAAGTGATCTATAAAATTAACTCATTAAAAAAAAGCAATTTGGGCAAATTTTCTCAGCACAGCTTGGAATCTCTGTAATTTTAGATTTCCACTGGAATTGCTAGTTTTATATATTCCTAGAACTCATATAGCTGGCTATATTGTGTTTGGTCTGAAATAAATAGGAGGCTTTAAATTTTCATAGATTGCAGTCCCTTTACCACTAAAGCCCACAAAAATTAAAATAAAAAATCATTCCAAACATTAAATATAATTTAGAGTTTCAGTTATAGCCCTGAACTGAGTGCTTCTTGTTCAACCAGTCAGCAGTTTCTTCAATAGGACTTTAATATATATATATTTAAGTCTGCTATTTAATCAACCAATTTTATAGAAAAAATGTGAAGGTTTTTTATATGAAAACTCCTCACTATTTCTTTTTTATTTTTCTGTGTAATGTCTAGCATAAATGAAAATTATGTTAGAATATATTAAAAAATCAATTAATGCTTCAGTACCTTTGAAAAACCATTCTGAATGGATAACTTTTTCTTTAGTGTTGTAGATTCGTTCACTTCCCACTGGCTGTAGAAAAATAATAATCCATTTTGCCACCTATTTGTTTAACACTCCTTTAAAGTTTATTACAATGGTAGGCAATTATGAAAATTTGCTTTCACTTTCAAGTGTTCTGGTAGTCACAGGGAGTCCTTTCCATACAAGAAATTTGTTGCCTTCAAGAACTTTGAGAACACACATATATTGTAGAAATGGGAGTCCATCCTATCCCAATCTGGAACCCTCCCAGTGTAGTGGACAGCCACCATCATTATCCCCTCTTAACCTGTCATGATGGTAATTGTAATCCAACATATTTGGAGGGCATTGCACTGGGGGAGGTTGTTGTTGCCTATAAGAACATTGCCATGGAAAAAATAACCTCAAGGCTCTGTCTCCAAATGAAAACACACCAAAGGGCTAGTTGTTCAGTGGCCAATGGGATGCTGTCAGGCAACAGGGCATTCATGGGTCTTCTCAATAGGGAGAAGTGTTCTGGGCCCACCCCTGATCATTCTTCCATGTGCTGTTGAGAGATGGAAACTGTGCAAACACCTCCTGAAAAATGCTGTTCACTAAGGCTGTCCTAGGGTTATAATTGATCGTGACACTGCTCTACTCTACTGCATTTGTTGTCCTGTGTTGAAGATATTTATTGTTTTATATTGTTTTTACATTGTATTCTATTGTATCCTATGTGTTTTTATGAAAATCACTTGGGATGTCAAGCAGTTTAGAAGCACCTTTAATTAACATATAATACAAGTTTTCTGGATAGCTCACATAGCAAATATAACTTTAAAATACACAATACACAATTAAAAATTAAAACCAATACACAATTAAAGGTAGAAATCTCTGACCTTCTCCTGATGTTGTCTGTGGGAGGCTGGATTATTCCAGCCACTGAGCTCAAAACTGGGACACTGAAAGCCAAGTCTTTCTCCTACCTTCCTTCCAGCTAGAGCAGAAAGAACTCATCCCAGCTGCCTTCCTGAGCTGCAACTGAGCCTCAAAGGAGTGATCTGGGGAAGGGCGAGGGGGACTGATGGGTTATGTCCATTGCTCTTGGTGCCCCAGCTTCCTCCTATCCTTCCACCTCCCTGGCACTTTCTGTAGATGGCCAAAAATACCATCAAGATAGAACACCTGAAATTAGGTATGGTGGTAACAGAGACCACAGCTGCATTACATGCATGTAAGCCTCTGAGTTGGGGCTTATCAGCATCTAAGTGGAGGGTTCCATCGTACAGCACTGCTGTTTAAAGAAAGCCCAGGCAAATAAGAATAACTTCAGCTGGTATTGAAATGCCAGAAAGTTGGTACCGAATGAGTCTCTCTAGCACTCTGAAAAAGGCCTTCACCCTAGTCTGTACCTGAAGCACTTCCTTTCATGGGGGCATTTGTAGTAGATCTCACCGTCTGGGTAGAGTATATGGAGAGTATTCTACATGTGAAGAAAGGTCAATGAGGCCTCAAAAAAACAAAAACAAAGAGGAAATGTATCACTCAAAGAGGGGATATTAGAGAATACCAAATTGCATATAGTAATTTATATATGAATTTGGAAGTTACTGCTATAATCTAACTAGGAAAAATGCATTACACCTCACCAGAGTGGGAAAGACTGTGACTAGGTGACTTGGGTTCCTGCTCCCTCTGCTATCTGGGTGCTGACTGCTGATGGACAACTTCAGCAGTCTGCTCTCCCTTCTTGGGGTTCTTTGTATTTAAACCAGGATTGAAATGGACAGCCGTTCCATCAGGTAATGCCTTGAAACAGAGGACTGCAGCCTCACAGGCCTTCAAATAAATGGCCACCTGCCCCCACCCCCCGTAAAGCTGAATACATGACTACCCTGTATGTATGTAAGCATGGATATGCATATATGGGAAAAGGTGGTCTTTCAGGTCGTTATTCTCTCAATCATCCTAGTGTGTGGACAAAACTCCAGAAGACTTTTGACCAGCTTCATGAAAGGAAGATAGTCAAAGCCAAATTATTTTTCCCTCCCCAAGAACTACTTCAAGGGACTGGGGGCTGGGGGATAATCACAAAGCATATTAAAAATATAATTTCTGATTATATGATTCTGCCTTATACAGAGTGAGGCCACAGCTCCTTCTAGTCCAGTATCGTCTGCACTGAGGGGCAGGTGTTTTCCCACTTGGAGATTCCAGGCACTGATCCCGGGACTCTCTGAATGCAAAGCGTGCCCAATACCTTTCGGCTATTGCCCATCGTCTAAATACAGTCCAGTGTACAGGCAGACAATAGCAATAGTGTCGCCATAACCATTCTGACAGCCACACTACACTTTATGTGAGCAGATTTTTGAAAACATAAAATGTATCCATTTCATTTGCAGGAGTCCTGGGGATGATGGGGCAATGCACGATGTTGGACTGCCTTCCTGATAGCTCCACAGTTTGATCACTCCTTCCCCAAAGCTACTGTTAGCTTCGTGCATCTATGGTATGGCAGCCCCAGGGGTTGGCTTTAACTAGGAAACCAGCAAGTGGCAAAGGATTATTAGCATTCCAGTGTCACTTCTCCGATCAGGTTCCCAGTCCCCTACAGCTGCATTCCTGTGAGGAGATCCAGTCATGGGTACCCTGAAAAGCGTAATTTGGCCCTGGCAGCAGAACACTGTGGGCACTTTTTGACCTCTGTCACACACCAGTTGCCACAGATATTTGGGAAATCTATTTTGACTATCACTAAGACCTTTCTATATTCTTTTCATTTAGAGTCTTGTACACTGCACTTTTTCTCAGCTGTGAGGAATCAATTTCTCTAGCTTTGTTGTTGCAGATATTAGGCTATGCACTCAGGATAAGCCATCTAAGGAAGAACTTTCCCATAGCTCCACTATTTGAGACCATGCAAAAGAAAGTAGATCACAGAAATATATAGTAATACATTATTATATTGATAATAAGTCAATACTCTGTATTTTAGCTTTACTAATCTGGATCTAGCTGTTTTAATCTCCCTGTCTTAACATATTTGATAGGTGTTTTCTGTTTTAAACATGTTGTTAAAAATGAATTTATTTTAGTTCAGGTATCTTGTAGGCTACTTTGTGGAGACTATCTTGAAAAGGTGGATGCAAAGACTTAAATAGTTTTCCAACATAATCTGCCTTTTGTATGTTCTACAGACTTTAAACTTTCTAGTTTTGAGGTATTTTGTGTTTCTATATCAGCTTCCCCACAATGTTTTGATATGCATTCCTTTTCAATCCCTTTCAACTCTGTGCTGTACCCACTGGAACTTGAAAGTGGGAACTGAAGCCCTCACATCTGACTGGGGAGCTGTGGTCAGCCGAGTGTGGGCCATATGACCTTCATCCCTGAATGGCTTGCTATTCTGTAGACTCAGGGACTCAAATATAGGGTGGCCTCTTATGCATCACCAAAGAAGTGGGGACAAAAATATATGTAACACTTGCATATGCATATCTGTGTGTTAAGTTGCAGGCACTAAAATAATAATTGTTCTTTCAGCAGAAAAAAACAGTTTCCCCATCAGAGTGGAAGATACTGACCAGGCAGGCTGTGCATCTTCCCAGTCTGCTGTTCAGGTGCCAGTTGTGGATGGGCAACTTCAAAGCCTCCTTCTGCTCTCTGTTCTGATCAGTTTAAAGATTAAACTGGATGTTGTTTAATCTTTGTTGACTAGGGCTGGATGTTGTTGTTCCAAGCTGTCAAGTCACCTCTGACTGATGGTGACCCTTGAATGCAAGCACTCCAAAAGTTCCTACCCTCCCCAACCCTTGTAAACACAAGGCTGTGGCTTCTTTTATGGAATCGATCCATCCCATACTTGGTCTTCCTCTTCTTCTGCCTTCAACTTTTCTAGCAAAACTATCTTCTCCAGTGAGTCTTGCCTTCTTATGATGTGCCCAAAGTTTCAGTTTCATCCTTTATTCTTCCTGGGAAAGTTTGGCCTGATTTGATCTAGGATCACATGTTTCTGCTTCTGTCTGCCCAGGGTATTCATGAAGCTTTTGTCCAGCACCATGTTTCATTTTCTTCCTGTAAGGTTTCTTCACTGTCTGGCATTCACACCCTTATATAGTGATTGGTAATATAGCAGTGTGGATAATCTTGTGCTTGATCTCCAGTGAAACATCCTTATTTGTTACTATCATTTCCACGTCCTTAATTACTGCCCTTCCAAATCTCAGTCTTCTTTGAATTTCTTGGCTGCCATTTAAATTGATGACTGAGCCAAGGTACACAAACTCTTTCACAATTTCAATTTCTTTATTGCCGAGAGAGAGAGGCAGAAGAGATTAAGAAGAGGTGGCAAGATTACACAGAGGAACTATACAAGAAAGAGCTTAGCATCCCTGATAACCACGATGGAGTGGTCACTGACCTTGAGCCAGACATCCTGAAAGGTGAAGTCAAATGGGCCTTAGGAAGTCTGAGCAACAACAAAGCTAGTGCAGGTGACAGTATTCCAGCTGAGCTATTCAAAATCTTAAAAGATGATGCAGTCCAAGTGCTACACTCAATATGCCAGCAAACTTGGAAAACTCAACAGTGGCCACAGGATTGGAAAAGGTCAGTTTACATCCCCATCCCAAAGAAGGGCAATGCCAAAGAATGTTCAAACTACCGCACCATTGCACTCATTTCACATGCTAGCAAAGTTATGCTCAAAATCCTACAAGCTAGGCTCCAGCAGTATGTGGACCGAGAACTACCAGCAGTACAGGCAGGATTTCCAAGAGGGAGAGGCACTAGAGATCAAATTGCTAACGTATGCTGGTTCATGGAGAAAGCTAGGGAGTTCCAGAAAAACATCTACTTCTGCTTCATTGACTATGCTAAAGCCTTTGATTGTGTGGATCACAACAAATTGTGGCAAGTTCTTAAAGAGATGGGAGTACCTGACCATCTTATTTGTCTCTTGAGAAACCTATATGTGGGTCAAGAAGCAACAGTGAGAACTGGGTACAGAACCACTGATTGGTTCAAAATTGAGAAAGGAGTTCGGCAAGGCTGTATACTGTCGCCCTGCCTATTTAACTTATATGCAGAGCACATCATGAAAAAGGCGGAACTAGAATCACAAGTTGGAATTAAGATTGCTGGGAGAAAGATCAACAGCCTCAGATATGCAGATGATACCACTCTCATGGCAGAAAGTGAAGAGGAACTAAAGATCCTCTTGATGTGGGTGAAGGAGAAGAGTGCAAAAGTTGACTTGAAACTCAACATTAAGAAAACTGAGATCATGGCATCCAGTTCTCTCACTTCCTGGCAAATAGATGGGGAAGAAATGGAGGTAGTGACAGATTTTATTTTCCTGGGCTCCAAGATCACCACAGATGGGGACTGTAGCCAAGAAATTAAAAGACGCTTGCTCCTGGGGAGGAAAGCTATGGCACACTAAATCTAGATGGCACACAAATCTAGATAGCACACTAAAAAGCAGAGACATCACCCTGCCAACAAAAGTGTGTTTAGTCAAGGCTATGGTTTTCCCAGTTGCAATGTATGGCTGTGAAAGTTGGACCATAAGGAAGGCTGAGCGCTGAAGAATTGAGGCCTTTGAATTGTGGTGCTGGGGAAGACTCCTGAGAGTCCCTTGGGCTGCAAGGCGATCAAACTGGTCAGTCCTAGAGGAGATCAACCCTGACTGCTCTTTAGAAGGCCAGATCCTGAAGATGAAACTCAAATACTTTGGCCACCTAATGAGAAGGAAGGACTCCCTGGAGAAGAGCCTAATGCTGGGAACAATAGATGGCAAAAGAAGAAGGGGATGGCAGAGGATGAGGTGGCTAGATGGAGTCCCTGAAGCAGTTGGTGAGAGCTTAAGTGGACTCCAGGAGATGGTGGATGACAGAAAGGCCTGGAGGAATGTTTTCCATGGGGTCATGATGGGTCGGACATGACTTCGTGACTAACAACAACACTGCCAACAGTAAAGTTGTGTAATTCTTCTGTAGCCATGAGTTTTGTTGTCTTAGTATTCAGTTCTGGACCTGCTTTTGCACTTTCTTCTTTCATTAGGAGTCACTTCATTGCTGCTTTCTGCCAGTAATATGGTGTCACCTGCAGATCTTAAGTTATCGATGAGTCCTCTACTAATTTCCACTCCGTCCTCTAATCTTGATTCAGCTTTCCTTCTGACATGTTCTTTACACAGATTGAACAGATAGAGAAAATGCACCCTTGGCTGACAGTTTTGCCTATAGGAAACCATTCTTTTTCTCTATATCCAGTCCAAACTGTAACTTCTTGCTCACTTGTCTTTGTCACACCCACTTGGCCACTTCTTTCTTTCAGGACTATCCATAGCTTCTCATGTTCTATACACTCAAAGGCTTTGCTGTAGTTTATAAAGCATAGACTGATCTTCTGAAATTCCTCAGTATGTTCCAGGAGCAGGCTTATATTTGTAATATGATCTCAGTTGCCCCATCCTGTTTTGGTCTGTGAGCTATTGTTTTGCTTTCCATATTTATTTATTTGATTTCGATGCTGTCCCACTAGCCATGGGCTCTCTGGGTGGCTTACATCATTTTTGGTGCCAAATCTTGTTAGCATTTGGACTGATTCATACTTGCAGCTTGGAATAGTTCCCTTGGTATCCTCTCTATTCTAGCTGCTTTGTTCTTTGCAAGTGCTTTCTGAGCAGCTTGCACTTCACTTTCCAATGCTGCAGTATCTTCCTCTTAGGAAGCGGCTTCGAAAGAGTCTGTCATCCTCTCATCTCTTCTGTGCTGTTCTTATGTATATTGTTTCCACCTTCTTTTTATTTTCTCCTGGTCAGATAGTGTATCCCCCTGTTTGTCTTTCAGCATTCCTAATCTAGGATTGAATTTCCCTTTGATTTCTTAGATCGTCTGGAAGATGACACTTGTTTTTTCTCTTTAGTTACTCTCCTCTAGTTCTTTGTACTGGTCATTATAATAGTTTTCTCTCTCTCTCTATGCAATAGTTGGTAAAAAGCTGCATTCAGGATTCTGACCTCATTTTTGTCAACTTTTGCTTCATGTCTGTCCTCAGCAATTGTGGGAGTTTCTCCTATCATCCATCTAGGCTTTAAATATAGAATACATACAAAGAGAGGACTTCCTTCTCCCAGTTCTTCAAAACAGAGAACAGTCCTCTGGAAAGTAGGACATCTGGCCACTCTACTTTCTCACTTCACATCTATAAAACTTTGAGGAGGAGTTTGGTTGGATCAGTTGAACTCATGCAGCCAGACCGACTTTCCTCCTCTTCTAAGTCTAGAAGAGTGTGTGCTTCACCTTGTCACAGGGAGTTCCTTCCATACAAGAAACCTGTAACCTTCAAGAGCTTTGAGCAATCACATTTATAATAGAAACAGTTACCTTCCACTAACCTTCCAAGGAATCTGCACTCAGCAAATGATGGAATGACATCACCCACCTACCTTCCCAAGTTAAACATGCTGACTACATATGTGCTAATAAATGGCCATTTATTTTTTAGAGATGTTTGCCATTTATATGTGTCTGTCTGGGTTAGGAGGGATCATTTGAATCTTAATTTTTCTGCATGGATAGAAAAACCCTGCCACTGGTACAGACATTGTCCCACCCTATTTAACCCAGAATTTGCATCCGTAGCTGTCTGCACATGGACAAAGAACATTCACAAATAGCATCTAGGTCTAACTATTTTAATGGGCTTCTGGTGTGCCACTGAAGAAGCTCTTGCATATGCAATGAGGGATCAAAGGACTTAAGGCAAGTGCAGTCTGCTTTTTTCATCTATGCTCTGAGGAAGGCAGCAGTTCCTTGGTGATGTTTACTAGCTTTCATTATCTCAGCCAAGGCTCTCTGGGGTACACTCTGGTCTCTCAATGTATCCTCGTTTAACTGCACTCCTTACCTTTTGCTGTCTGTGCTCAGCTAACCAAGTGATGGCAGAGATGTGTATAGCCAATCTTAAATCATTCTGTTTTTTCCCAAGTTCCTCTGCAGTTTTTTGATGGAACATATGGCAATGTTATGTCTATTTGAAAAAGCCTTTGCATCATATGTTTATACAACTGCTCAGTATCCCCAGACAAAAATTCCTTTCTTGTTATTGCCCATTTGCTGACTAAAGGAATTATCTTCTTCATGTATTCTGGTACTTTACCTTCATACCTTACATGTTTAATTATGTAGCCCTCAGTCCATAACCCATATGATTAATTCATGATGTAGCCTTATACTATTTGTAATTTTTAAACTTTCCCCTTTCTTTTCCTTACAGTGCTGATTTTCATGTCCACTTAGGCTTATGCACAAACCTGCCAAGCCCAAGATACTGCAAGCAGAGCATTAAGATACCTCATATCTTGTCTGCTTCCTTCCCACTGTAGGTTCATCCATCCTTTCACTCACCTATTCAGCCCTACATTCTTTTAATCTCCATAGCAGTCCAAAATCTGGAATCATTGTTCATTTCACATGCGGGAGCCATTTAAACACTTTTAGGGTGAAAAGAGACATTATTTCAAATGTGTGCCTTGCGGCTATGTCATTTTCATTTTTACTCTAGAATAGACACAAAGAGGCATCAGTTTAGAGTGGAACCCTTGAGTTGGGTTGAAGGAGCCCTTTAAGATCTGGATCACAGTCCTGCAGTGATTCTAGGGGTTTCTCTGCAGTTTTTCAATGGAACATATGGCAATGTTAACTCTTTGCATCATACATGAGAGTGTTTAATATAGCACTTTACTGAGGCTTCCTCCCATTTCTTTGTAAGAATCAGGGTGTATCTAATTTTACACCCTAATTGTAAATTACAATTTACACCTAATTTACACCTCATTTTACATGTGCATTTTCCCCCAGGACTCCTCTTGTTCTGCCTTCCTGTATATTCTATACACAACTACAAGGTGGTGCTATGGTGTAACACTAGTACAGAAATACATGTGCTTGTTTTAGCACAATTTAGCATGATAGCTAAATATTAGCTGATTATCTTTATTCTAAGAAACAGCAGGGGGACACTTGGGAAACATGGGAGAGGCCCCGGATGACAACAATGTAATGGAAAGTCCCTGCAAATTACTGTGAGTCCAGAATCATGGGTGTAGAAAACACATGGTGTGTAAAGAAGCCCTGAGAGAAAATTGAGGGGGAAAATCAGGGCCTTGACATAGAAACATAGAAACAGAGCGAGTCAGAAGGGATCTCCTGGGCTATCTAGTTTGACCCCCGGCTCCAGCCAGCTCTGCTCACAACATGCCCACCATGTGCATGTCCAGCCTATCTTTGAACACCCTCGCCGATGGGGCCTCAACGACCTCTCATGGAAGCCCATTCCACACCCTCGGTGTCCTGACTGTCAGGAAGTACTTCCTGGCATCTAAATGGAACCTTGGCTCCCTGAGCTTTGCTCCGTTGGAGCGCGTCCTGCCTTCCTCTGCCGGGGAGAACAGGTCTCTACCCATCTCCGTGTGACATCCCCTCGCATATCTGTATGTCACCAACATAGACTTAAAGTAATGGCTGATTTGGCCATAGGATGCATGAAAGATGAAGTGCAGCATGCTGCATGTCCTTTTTACTTATTGTGGAGCAAGCTTGTCCTTCTTCCCTCCTACCACCACCACCACCACCACCACCACCTTGGCTCCTCAGATGGCACCCCTACTTGTCTCCCTCCTAAGCTTCCGTCTCATGCTAGTCCATGTGCATCCACTCCCAAGCACCTTCAGATAATATCCTTTTAAATGCTGCTTGGTGCTATTGTGTCTTTTCTGAACTTGAATACCTGCTCCGCGGAGTGAAGAAATCACTTTATGATATCATGTGGCTGAACCAATCACTGCTGTGCACATCTGGTTTCTACTGGAAAATACCAGAACTGGCTTCTCTTGAGCAAAATCCTGCAGAGAAGATTGTATGTCAACCCAAAAGAGGGGTGAGTGCGGTTCCACAGTAGGTCTAATTATGTATGGCTTTATATATATCTACTATTTGCCAAAACCAACATGCACTGGCAGACAGCCAAATCTTGCTTTTGTGTAAAATAGCAGAAGAAGATACCCATTCCTTTTGCTCCCTTGGGACAAAGCACCTTTCCAGATGGAGGCACACACCTGATTAATGAATATTCAGATTTCCCCTCCTGCTGAGAAACCAGTCTGAGATACCACAATCTAATGAATAAGTTTCAGCCTGTTCCTATACCATGCTGGAGATAAATTCTATACATTTTTCAGTGCCTGTACAAGTGTGGTCAGACACATCCATTTTTGAAGTCAATAGAAGACTTGGTGCGGAAGCCATTCCTTTCCCTTTCCTATATATGGCAAAACAGAGTTAGATCTCTTATATTCTGTTGTCTTGTGTATAGCCCTACAGAAATCATGTTTACGTCTTATTTTCTTGTGCTCTAACTTTCCACGTGCCTTGGATATAATGGAGGTCTGAAGAGACATGCTTCTCTTTTCTGTGCCTTGGAAGATGAAATCTAATATTGAAAAAGACCTTTGACTACAGAACCTGGTAATATAAACAAGTTTCCTCACAATGTTCTTACTACTACTATAGAGCCAAGAAAGTAACATAATACAATTTAAGTAACTGTTATATTCCTTTTTCATTGCTATTATTATTCATTTCATTTCTGTGCTGCCCCTCAGCTGATGTTCTCTGAGCATTTTACAATTCATAGTACACAATAAAATGCAAATGGTATAAAGCATAATAAAATGTCAGTAGACATTTTCTAACAACCAAATTTAAACTATTTAGGATGCAATCCTCCTGCCAGCAGCTCAGGCCACGGGATTATTTGAAGTCCCCACCACGACGTCTGTGACCTCAGAGCCGGGACGCAGAAGGCAGAGTCCCTTGCCCCCTCTGCAGCCAGTATGGAAAGAATTGTGCCAGCTGACTCTCCAAGGTCAGAAATCTGCTGCAGGAAGAGCAGTGTGCTGGGCAGATGGGAGAGGAGGAGGTTGGGGATAATGGCTTATGTCATATCCAGATGGCACCTCAGCCTCCTTCTCTCCCCTCTCTGCACTGCTTAGATGGCCCAAAACAGCAGCTAGATGAAATGCAGGTGAAAGGCACGGAGGTGCTGACGATCCTTGTCACCATACCTCACTCCAGGCATTGGATGCACACAAGCCTCCAAGTTTAAAGGCTTCCATACATCAAGGCTGGTGGGCACTCAACGGCATGCTTAAACAGTTTGTCATATTCTGCCTTTTTAATGATCTTGTATTATAATTTGTATTTTGCTCTTAGTTACAAAAAATGCCTGGTTTTATTAATGATATTTATAACTTGTATAATAGCAATTTAAAACAATACTATAAAATGTTAAAAATACTGGGAAAAACAGGCAAAATAATAATAACCAGCAGCAAAAATTCATGAAGCAGAAACATGGTTACCTCCCAAAGGCATGTCAATAAAAGATAATCTGAAAAGGAAATAAAAGGAAGTGCATTCCAGATGACTGGGGCCATAGTCAAAAAGACCCTGTTTTGTGTGAAATACAATCTAGCATCACTATAAATTGTAACTTGAAAAACACTGATGTTATGCTTCAGAAATGATCAGATATAGAAGGAAGTACTTCCTAAAATACTCAAGTGATTCATTGGAAAAATTAAAAATCTGTCCAGAAGAAAACAAATATGGAATTTCTGATGTTCTAAGCAAAATATATACTTTGACTACATATGTGAGAACTGGAAAGTGGCCAATGTAACACCACTTTTTAAAGAAGGAATCCAGTGGGGGTATAGGAAATTATAGGAGAGTAAGTTAATACCTGCTCTACATAAACTGATGGAAAACATTACTAAAGATAAAATTATCAAGCACATAGAAGGGCTATAGAAGAAGCAATGTGGCTTCTGCAAAGACAAGTCCTGTCTTGCTAACCTTTTGGACTGAAACAGCCTCTGGCCAGAAACACAGTGCTTGGCTTATCCCAGGAGTACAGGGCTTGACTGATGGAAATAGAGTTTATCAAGTGGGAAAGAAGTCAAGAAGAAGAGGGGCAGTGGGACAACATTTCAGTATATAAACGTGCATGAAGAAACATTTAAAATGACTGGTTTGTACCCTTGATAGATTCTGGCATGAGTGATGACAGGCACTTCGTAGTCCTCCAGGTGTTTTAGCCCACAACTTCCATCATCCATCAGCATTGGCTATGCTGTCCAGGGCTGACAGGAGGCCAAAAAACATCTAGAGGACTACAAGTTGCCCAGCCCTGCTATAGAACATTGCTTCTTTAAAACTATGTTCTTTGTGCCCTTTCTAGTGCATGGCTGAGAAAAAGGAGCTATTCTCTGTTCCCCCTTATTTCCAGTGGAACCATAATTTGGATATTGTGCTTTTATCCATGAATCATAGTTGAAAGTTACTTATATGACTTTATGAGGCTCCCTACCAAAGTGTCTTTAAATGTTTTATAAAATGTATGGCTTAATCATCTGACCTTGGAAACCTCTTGGAACCAGTTGTATTACATTAGCTAATGCATTGCAAAAGTCTTATTGGAGCTAGGCAAAACATTTTATATGGAAAGCAAAGCTGTCAACCTGTGGGTTCTGCTAACTTTGCAAAAAGAAATGATAAAACCACATTCTTTATTTCAGTGCAAAAGTAGCTAAAGCCACAAATTTGTAGGCTTTGCTTTCTGCACAAAACTTCAACTGGATTTTATCATTATAACTGTCCTAGCACTGACCTGAAGCAGTAAGACAACTTCTACTATTATTCTTTTCTCTTATGGGTATCTATCTGTAGGTTACTCATATGATAAAAATCATAATATTAAAAGAACTATATCTATGACATGTCTGTAGGGTTTGAATATGCAGATTTTGGATTCTAGAGTATATTAGTATATTTCACACTTCCTTTTAGCACCTTAACATGATAGGACTGTTTACTTGGGACAACTCTTTATACTTCTGATTGTTAAGCCCTGAAATCATACTGTAAAACTATATCATGTTTTAAAAACCACATAGATGTCTACAGCAAAGAAACAAGCATGTCTAATTCTTGCTCATTTGGTGTCCCACCTGCACACATGTCCCATGTTGGTAGCAATGCTATCTCAAATCACCTGTTGACTTAGAGTAATTCTAAGCATTCCTGCAAATCCACACATGAACAGCTACTCCACTGCTAGTAATACTGCTGGATAATCACTGATGATGGCATGGGGCAGACTGCCACACCACCCTTCAAAAATCATTTGAATAGTGACTTAAAGAAAAGATGCAATTGCTTGTAAGTCCAATCATTGGTATACAGTGGATTCGACTAACTGTATCTATTCCCTAAACTCTGAAATGTATTTACTGTTGCTTTTCTTTATAAAATATTCTAAAACAAATCACAAACAAACCAAACATTCCAAGTTCTAGTTTCTAAAGGTTCCATACTTTATGAAAAGCACTACTTAGAAAGGGTGTCCACACCCTGGCTATTTACAAAACTTGCAGAACATCCAGTCATAGATCTCTCAGTGGCCTAGTTTTCCAAAAGCTGTGAAAGAGTCCAAGTTGGAAACAGGATGAAGGTGGTTGCCTGGGAGATGTACTCAAGGATGGGCTGATGGTCAGATACAGAATCAAGAGGAAGGACGGGGAGAGGACAGGAATAAAATGTCCCAAACATACCAGATGCCAATGAAAAGTTTTATTGTTGTCCAATGTGTCTTGGAAATATCCTTCCTCAGGGATATTGTTCGTTTGTTGTAAGAACTAATGTCTCCCCATTGGTTTACTAAGTTAGCCAATCAACTTCAGACTGCGGGATCTGCTAACATCGCTTAGTATGACATAAACATGCTCAAAGGTGACTTGCTGGCTGAAGTCTTGGAGGCACCACAAGTGGTAAAAATTGGCTGATCATTGGCTGATTACTAACGGACTTGTTTCAAGCCCTCCTCTGGCTCCTTATCTCATGACTGGTCCAAAGCCATGGCTGGGTGGGAACTAGAAGAGTTCCAGTCCAGCACTCTAACCATTATGCCACACTGGCTATAGTCCCCAAGAATCCTTCAGAGGAAGCCCCATGTAATGTGCTCCAGTAATCTAATCTGAATTGAATTAACTAGTAATCCAGACATGGAACACTTGTATCAACACATCTCTGTACTATCACCATGCAGCATAATAGGCTCTCCTCAAATAATCCTTATGATTGTGTTTATTGGAAGATGCTATTGAGGGTTCCATTAAAGCATCCTTTTAGTGCTAACTTAGAAGTAATATAAGAGGTCTCCTTCCTCTGAATGTTCACAGCAAACTTTCATGACAGAACATGCAAACGAGCAGAAGCCTGGTGGTCTCACCAATCCCTTGCATCTCCTGGCTGCTCTTGCCACACAACCACCTTCCCCCGCATGCTCTTGCCATTCCTTCTAGCAGAAGGCTGGTGACAGAATGCTGGCAAGAGATTTTGTTGCCTTTTCCAGTCTGGAAGTGGCAAATGGAGACGTGTGCAGCAGAGAAAGTAATCTGTAGCAAAACTGAAAAGCTTGTGTGATGGTTCCATGAGGACTCTATATTCACACAGTTCTTTGAATGCACTGGGAGCCTTCCTTTATATTATGTTTGTCTAAGCTCCATAGTTCTCATGGTTCTTTACATGACCCATAATAATGAAACTCCCTGAAAGTGGTTTAGAGAGCAATTCAGTGGAACCTATATATTACCTGAGGGACCATAGGATACTGGACACTTCCCCGTCCCTGAAGTTTGTCAAGTGTTCCAGATACAACCCCTCTCTCTGCCCCCTTGGCTCCACCATGGAAAGAACTGTGCCAGCTATTCTCAGAGGCAGAGCTAGGATATGAGTTCTCCTGAGCCTCTGCCAACTTCCCTCCCTTCCCTGCTGAAGCCCCCTTGCTAGACATGCTAAAAAGCCAGAGCAGCAAAATCTGCATAGTAGGAGGACAGGGAAACAAGGATCACTTCTGCCATTCCTCCCACCCTGCACTGGATGATGATAAGCCTCCCAACTCAGGGGCTTCCAGTCACTGAGGGTGCCTAAGATACACCTGCACCCCAAAACCTTCAGCTAGATGTAAACCCTACTCACAATAGGTTATGGTCTACATCTGCTCCTCCTTGGCTTATTCTGGGAAGACCTATGAATGGGGCTATGGATGAGGCAATACTCCATTATCTAAATACCCGTTTGAATCTCAAATAAACCTATGTCTGATTATCCAAATAAGTGGATAAATGAAGTGTGTGGTGCTTGAATATTGTTCCAGGTAATGATGTGATAAAGGACGCAAAATCCCTGCAGAGACCCAGATTATTAGTTCAGTGAATCCCATTGGAGAAGACACTGTATACACAGTGATAGCAAAACAATTGTTTTCTTACTATTTAGCATTCATTTTGAGGTTTTCCACCGAACACCCGTAAAGAAGTGTCTTGGGATTATCCTTTCCCTTTTGTTTATTTCTGTTGTTATTAGGCACGTTGTGCTTTTCTATCTTTGCTCTTCTCCTCAACAAATAGTACTTTTCCTAAGTTGTATTAATAGTTAGTAAGAAAGGACAAGAGATAATACTCAGAGCATTTCTCTGGGTTCAGGGCATTCTCTTGCATAAGTGCACACAGGTGAATTTCCCTGTATCTTATCTCTCTGTTCCATTCAGTTCAGGCTCTTAGAGACACAGAAATATCTGCTCACAAATGGAAAAGGAAGGCTGTGTGTGCACACAAGGCAAATGGGTGCTGATTATGAGGCAAACAAGGAGAAGGGCTTTAATGCTCCAAAATCGGTAGAGCCACACAGGTTTGCTCAAGCTCATGGTCAGCAGCCCCACTGACACAAAGGCAGAAGGCCTAACCTAGTAAAGGAAAGGCAAACTCTTCACATCCCAGCAAGAAAAGACACATAAACGCTCTGCAATATCTTTACGAAAGCACCAAGTCTAACAGTTCACAGTGGTTTGCATGAGGAACTCCTTCTGTTCTGACCTTGGCCCACTAGGTGTCACTGTTTTTCTATACCTGCACGACAGTCATTAGCTCCCTGCCAAGAAAGAGCTCTGGGTGGGCTTTTCCTAGAGGGGTGTGTGTGTGTTCACCAGCCCAGCTCTGGCTTAGTTTTCACTTAGACAAAGAGCATTGCATAGCCTCTTGTTCCTTAAAAGAAGTCTAGTTTTAGGCAGTACACTAAGGAACTTTTCAACCAGTCTGTTCCATGTTTTGCTCAATCTGGTGGTCTCAGACAGCACATACTGCTTGCCAAAGGTATGGATGGAGATCACAGATGCAGGACAAGAAGCATTTGCAGAGGCTAAGTGAACAAAAGTGGGGCAAAGTGGCTGATTTTGCGAAGGCATTCAGCTTTCATGGGGCAAGAGCTTTCCTCTAAAGCTTCTCTCAGAACATGTTTCTGTGCTTACCAGAGAATAGACAGGTTAGCTTATTACAATAAAAACAAAACAAGACTTGTGGTACCTTAAAAATGTACACATTCCGTCTGCCATTTGTGGTATGGAATCCACTTCATCAGACCTGTGGAGCATTATAGAGATACCGCCAAAGCAAACTACACTAGAGCTTAATGCCTCCACTAGCGAAACATCCAAGGTTCATTCTTGCTCACTTGTCTGAGCAATCTGGAACACTGTCCGATGCAAACTTAAATAGAAAAAGGTCCTATGATTCCCTCATCCCTCCAGCCAGCCACATGGGCTATGGAATGATGGAAGAGGTAGCACTTTTTCCTATCTAAATATTCATGGGATTGCTCTCTTAGGGAGTGTATCCAGGGACTGGTGCCCTGTCCTTAATTTAACTGAACCTGGGTCTGACAGATACACAGTTCAAATGACTCCATAGATGACCAATGCAAATTTGACAGTGCTGCTGAAGTGAATTTTCTCTCTAAAGACTATGGTCCAAAGGCTTAACTGCAGAAGATTTTTTTTTAAAGGAAGAAAGACATCTAGACTATATGCGAAATGTACCCACCATGGCACTTTTCAGAAGTCTGCTACTTGACATCCTGAATCAGAGCACATTCAAAATCAGTACTGGATCACAATTCAGCAAATTCAGCATTAAATGTGCTGCTTCATTCGCATCCATCACAGAGAAGCACAAAGTGAAAATGCAGATCATCCAGATCCAACTAAATGCAATTGTCTGTCTCTTGAAGGCAGGGATTTAACCATGTATTAACTATAGGGGCAAAATCTGTCTCCTGTTACCAAGCTATTACTTTTCACTCACTTTCTCTGGCTTTCTCTTAAGAGTACTTGTATAATTGCTGATTCTTTCTGTTGGATATGTTTCTGAGTACAATGTTATTTTTTATTCTTTAAAATATGCTTATTAAAATCTGCTCACTTTTCTTGCCACGGTTTCTTATAGTGATAAAAATCGCTGGATCACTAGAGCTAATTGTACTGTTAAGTCTCTCTCTGATATTATTTTCGTTTTCAAAGCAAATAAACATGTGATTACAGGACTGAGCTCTCTCCATCCTCCCCCCCCACACACACACACACAGAGAGAAGGGTAAAAGAGCTATTTTTGAAGCTGCTTCAATCAGAAGCCCTAGCTCTTTACAAAAGCCATCCCCACAGGATATCAAAACTGTGTTTGAAAACATATGTGATAGAGAGAGAAAAATATCAAACCATAAAATGAACCAAGATCACCTTGTAATTGGGCAGAGATGACTTCCTGCTGTGGTTGGTATTTTTTGTTAAATGCCAGTGCTTCTGCATTCCCCACCTTTTGCTGGAAGAGGCTGTATATGGAGTCTTCTTGATAGCCAAGTAAATCACAGCCAAGCAGAAGATCTCTCTACTTCCTGCAGCAGTTTGTCTCAGTGATGCTAGAGGGGAAATATCTAAGAGAGCTATACCCATCCACAGCTTTCACTCAGCTTAAAAAGCAACACATAAACAGAACAGTAGGAAGATCCCATACAAATCTTACCATGTAACTACAGTTTCCAAAAGGCCCTACACACTTGCCTTTAAACAGTAGTCTGGCTTTGTTGTCATTTCCCATGTGAAGTTTTTCCTGTTATTTCATCTGCACTACCGGAAAAGATTCACCTTCTAATTTTCTGCATATGACACTATGGTTAAATACTCAGGAGTCCATCTAGTTAAGAAGTAGGAGACCCTAAATGTAATCTTTTCATATCCAATATAGAAAAGCAAACACAAAATTTAATAACAGATGCTTCAACCAAGAGAAAGTCAATAGAGAAAAGTACATACTGCAGTAGAATATTATTATTATTATTATTATTATTATTATTACATAACGTTGAAAGATTCAAAGCTATAGGACACTCATATACCTTTAAATCTCTCCATACAGCTGGGCATAAGCCAGTTGTCCTTGTCATCCTGGAAAGCAGGACCAGCTCAGACCTTTTGTTGCTGCAAGGAGAACAATAAATGGTGCCTCAGCCCAAGTCAAGTTGCATAATGCCCATGCTATTTTGGCACTTGAGCAGAAAATTGCCCAAGCACCTCTCAGGCATTAAAATTATAAATAAGCAGGGCTTATTCTAAGCACTGTTTCCAACTGCAGAGAAAAATCTGCGGCAGCCCTCCTTATCCCAAACGCATGATGTTTTTCAGTCCTAATAGAAAACTGTAAGAAGATGAAAGTTCACATTCCCAACTGTACAAAAAATATGCTTTTCAATGCACAGGTTTTTTACAACTGCACAAAGTATGTCCAGTTGCACATTATTATTTTTTGCTTGCATTTAATTCCATCTTTTTCCACTTTGGGGAAACTCAAGTTAGCTTAGATAGTTTTCCTCCTCTACATTTTTATTATCACAACAAAAACCCTGTGAGGAAGGTTAGGCTGAAAGTCTGTGACTGGCTCAAAGTCAACCAGCTAAGTGTGGACTAGAACCTGGATCTCCCAGGTCCCCAGCCCAGCACTGATTAAATGGCAAAGCTGTCTATTCATTACACCCAAAATCAGTTGCTTAGGCCACTCCCTCACTCTGCCTGACTGGCTTGGTGAAGAAGGAATAGAAAGGAGGTCATCTCCTGCTGCATCAGGCAATTTACAGGTATATAAATATTCTCCCACTCCAAATCCAAGTACCTTATTATTGCAACAGATTCCCCAACCTACCTTGATGGGAGGTGTTATCCAACACATCTAGTGGGCAACAGGTGAGGGAAGGGTTGTTGAACTCTAATTTCCATCAGTACTTAACCAGCGTGATCAGCAGTCACGGATGACAGACATTGTATGCCATGACATGCTTTTCACCCCTAATGTATGTGGGACCAGGTACGGGTTTGGTTTAAGTGCCAGTTTAACTTTGGTCTTTGGCTTTGGCCAAGTTGCTGTCTTGAGGATTTAATTCCCTGAACTATAAATCAGCAATAAGAAACCACCCTAGAAGGTTGTTGTGAGAATAAATGAGGTGAGGAAATGTGTCAACAGCCTTACAATATATATGCTGTGAAACTGCATTTTTGCTCAAACATTGGCAGCTTGTGGCAGGGAAGTATAGAACCTTGTGCATGTTAAATCCCTGTAAAATTTTGTGAGGATCAGATAAGACACTTATAACAAGGAGACTGTCAAAATGGAACATTTAAAATGCAACTGTGCACATGTCTTAGAGGTAAGTCTCATGGAATTCAGTGGGGCCTACTCTTGGCAGTTATTTCTGAGTGGGCTTGCATAGGACTGTGCTGTCAATTATTCTCAGCTCCTGCTCAAAAATTACTTTCATTATAAAAGCTGGAATTTTCTTTCTAGCTTCTATATATCCTGTCATTTGTCAGTCTGTGATGCATGAAATAAATTATAACACATCCATCTTCTCTTTTTCTTCTTTCTTGTATTACTCTTATAAGATGTCTAAGATGACTTGGTGATTAACACACACACGCACCCAACTAGCAGGCTTAATAGAGACCTGTGTGTTCTAGAGTAAATTCATAAAAATCATGCTTTTAAAAAACTGGGACAGTAGCCCAGAACATATCATTTACATATTGCACATCCAGCACACAATGAAGAGGTTCATGCAACTTTGGAAAATTAGTTACTGGAGGTACTAGCAGGTGTGAAAGAAGACTGGTTGGAGTAGAAGAAAGTGGAAAGTTCATTTTTCCATTCAAAATTGTCCTCTCATTTCCTTCTTTACCCAGAGGAAGAATGTTATGGAGATGCATATCCTTTCATTCTATGGAGGAAAACAACTAGCAAATTTTCACTGAAATCCAGCTAATGTTTCCTCAACTGAATTAAAATTAAGTGTACTTCAGAAGTGACCATAATCAAACAAAAGTTCATTAGAGCCTTTGATGGGAGACCCGTATACACATAAGGTGGTAGCAAATTCAGATATGCAACTTAGTTAATCCTGTGCTCTATTAATGTACTACACAATAAAGGCAATTAGTTTCTCCACATATTCCTTTTCAAAATCTTAGGTGTACACTTTAAAAACTCATAATGAGTGAAGCAGCCTTGAGTCCTACTAAAATCAGTACAACTTTAACATTTATTTACAAGTTTGAGGTCAGTTGAATTCAATGGGAATTTGGCCCAGCTTACACAAATAGTCCATGAGCCAACCTTTTCTTTCCCTAGACTGTATGATATGAATGCGGCTCACATAAATGAAAAACTTGTCAAAATTATCATTATCATCTGGGAAGACAGAAGAGTAGAAATGGAGAAAAGTTCTAGACTAGCTCTTTCTCTGGATGCTGTTTTTCTATGACCAAATGGTTTTTATACTGCAGATATTGGTCATGTGTGGCTGCTCCTGAACTCTATCATGATGCAGAGCAGAAACACATCTACTTTGTCAACGAAGTATGACAACTAGTTTGTGTTACAACTATTGCTAGATTGCCCCATATGTCTTCAGATTCATAGTGGTGAACTCATAAAAGCTAATGGAAGTAAAGCCATAATACTTTTGGAAATAAGTGTCACTGAACTCAATGTGATTGATTTCTGATGCTCACTTGGTATATGAACAAGCGTTTCCGGTTTTATGTTTTCGTACATGTAAACCAAGACTTATATCCACACTGAGTTGTTTCTGCACTGCTCTGGTCAATGAAATGAACTCTTTCCTCTGAGAATTAGAGAGAGATTGGGCAGTACCAATAGGTGTATATGAATGAACACATCTTTCTATTTAAAGAGCTTTGCTCATTATTTCATTTTCTTTCTTCTTTTACCTCTGTGACTTTACTTTCAATGAAATGTTGGAAGAATCAATAGTTTGTTTTGTATGAATCAGCAAGAAAGGGATGGCAAAGCAGATGGAAGCATTGTTTGTGATGAATGAATTTGAAATGTCAACCATTCCTCCTACTGCCTTGTGTCAGCCATGGATTTCTCCAGATTCACAGGTCAAAACCATTGTGTAATTTCTGTTCTTTTATTTTAACTTTCTGAGTGTAAGTTATAGGCATCATTGTTACCAAAAAGAGCATACAACCCCCCCCCCCCAAGTATTGCCCATAGTAGGCAATAGCTGGGTTTAAAAAAACAGACATTGTAGTCTATCTTTGGATAAAAATCCACATTCCAAAGAAGAATAGGGAGATCTGAATAACTGACTTTTTTTTTTCCATATGTGGCAGCTATGGACCTATAAATAAAACATTTTCAATTCTTTTTCACAGTGAAGAACCCATGAAACTGCTTTACTGGAAAAAAAGTTAGATATTTCTTAGGGGCACCTCCCCACACCCAGCTCTTGTTCCTCATCCTCTCTCGCATTATTGCTACCATGTACTTACTTGACAGGGACTGTAGGTGGCACAGTGGTTTAAACCACTGTGCTGCTGGGCTGGTTGATCGAAAGGTTGCCGGTTCGAATGTGCACAACGGGTTGAGCTCCTGTACTCTGTCTCAGCTCCTGCCAACCTTGCAGTTCGAAAGCATGCAAATGCAACTAGAGAAAAAGGTGCCACTTCGGTGGGCAGGTAACAGCATTCCGTGCACTTTGGTGTTTAGTCATGCCGGCCACATGACCACAGAGACTGTCTGTGGACAAACGCTGGCTCCCTCAGCTAGGAAACGGAGATGAGCACCACTCCCTAGAGTCGGGCATGACTGGACTTAAAGTCAAGGGGAAACCTTTACCTTTACCTTACTTACTTGACAGGCAGCAAGGTAAGGAGCCTGCAGAGTGTGGCATGCACTGCTTCCCCTCATCACCACTGTTGCCTGGGCCAAAGCATGAGGCAGATGATGAAGTAGTGGTGAAGGATGGCAAGTTAAGGAGTGCTTATCAGTGGACCCCTCATGGATAGTGAGCCCTGGACAGGTCTCAGACCATGCCTACCTGTGAGCCCTGCCTCTGGGGTTACTACAGGCTGCACAAGGACTTCTGCCAAGCCTCAACAGCACAATCCTATGGATGTCTACTCAGAAGAAAGTCCTGCTGAGTGCAATGGAACTGGCTCCCAGGGAACCAAGGCAGGAGTGCATCCAGCATTCCAATCAGACAGCATGTGGCCTCTCGCAGGATCAGCAGTCGTGTGAGATGCAGAAGATGCCATTAGAGAACCCACATGGTGGTTGTTTTTCATGGACACAAACCAGAATGAGAACAACCATGAAAAACACAACAGCACATGTGAAAAAAGCACTTGCTTTTTAAAGGCACAGGTGCACACACTTGAGCTGTCTATGAAAATATCAGCTCTGGACCTTTAATGCAACACACACAGAACAGAAATCTTCCACAGGCTGAAACACTGGGCATGGTTGTACTGATATAGGTAAGCAGCTGCAACATAATATCTTTCATAAAATGGGAGAAGCAACTCTGTAAAAAGCAAACAAACAGTTATTGAGAGCATTAGTCCATCTATCCATTCAAACTATTGATGTTTCTCTCCTGAGCCAATGATGAGCCAGCGGAAAGAAACATTTTCAGGGCAGTTTTAAAAATAAAATCTCCAACAATAGAAACAATAACAATACATTAGCACAAAAAAGCAGAAACTGTGGGAAACTCCCAGCTCTTTGGTCTGTGCCTCAAAGAAAATAGATACCAAGTGAGTCTTCCAGGGGAAAGCATTCCAGGGAGCCAACACCATGAATATCTCTGCCTGGGACAGGACCAGGGCCCGAGTGACCCAGCACATGCCTGTAGAACCAGCAACACTTTCTCAGATCCTTGCAGAGAACAGCTGAGAGGCAGTGCAGAGGGAGGCCCTGGAAACAAACATAAAATGTCTCTCTGCAGTGGCAACACAAATCAGGACTCTCTTATGATTTGGCTCTCTGCATCATTGTGCTTTAACCTTGCTCCTAGTTCTTTCTGGGTTCTGGTCTGCTTCTGCCTTGTTCCTGTTTGATCCTGTGTGTTCCTGTGTGCTCCATTTGTTCTTGTCTCGCTCTGGTTAATCCTTGCCTTACTCCTGCTGTGCTCCAGTCTGCTCCTGTTGGTCCTTGTGGTCTGTTGGTCTCTCCTCCACATGTATGTGACCACTTCCCTGGCATACACCCCCTGGACTCTTTCTCTCTCTCTGACTATAGTGGACTGTTTGCTGCCTTGCTTTCAATCTTGGACTGTTGGCCATGTTGGCAGGCTTTGGTTCGATCGACTATAGAGCCCTGACTCACACCAATGCCTTGCTCCCAGCTCCCAGCAGGTGCCCATGTCCAGGTCCTCACAGTCTGGCCACCATTTGACACATGATAACTATCCACACCCAGAGAATGCCATCTAAAGTTTAGGTAACACTACAATTCTATGCATGTGTATTCAAAATTTTGTTCCATTGTTTTAGGAGGGGTTTAGTCTCACTTGTTTGTACATGATTACCGCCTAAGTACACAGATAGATTCATGTTGCAATAGGTACAGGAAAATCTAACTTTTTCAGGTCAGGGTGCATATTTGTTTGTTTGTTTGTTTTGGTGAATTTCATGAAATTATAACAAAATGAAACAAACACAACTCTCCTGAAAAAATACTGAAATTAAAAGTACTGATGTGTAAATATCCAAATAACATGAACCCAATGTATCAGTTATATGTAATGTTCAACAAAGCCAGACCAGATATTTATTTATTGAATTTGTATAAAAGCTGCTCGTTACCGTAACACTATCTTAAATGGACAGCTATCTGTTCATTTAAGAGTGGTGTCTACATGCCATCCACTCAAATATTGAAAGTGTCACTGAGTCATTAAAGGAGGCACACTTTTACCTTCTGGTATCAGTCTTTGACTGTTAAAAGGATCCAGAAAATCCATTTACATTGACCTAGTTTAGCTTCCAAGGAACAGGTAGATAGTTTAAAAGCACACATGTGTCATAAAATATCAAAGAATATTCTAGTACAATGCTTATCCATATAAATTCTATACCCAAGGAGGTAACTGCTGGATATTGTCCAACCTTTAAGATTTAAAGAAGCATTAGCAGTGCTGCATCTCCAGCAGTTGGTTGACCTACACAAACATTTGGAATTTTGAGAGTGTGCCATGGATATTCTCAAAAAATAGCTACTGGCAAACTTTCCCTTTCATTGTCATGGTTGATGTAGCCCATCAAACATTCATTCCCCAAAAAACAAATTGGTGAAGCTGAAAGAAAAGTAACTAGCACAAGAACTCAAACACAAGGCAGAAGTGAAAGCTGAGCTCTAAAAGAAATCCTCTTCCCCCTTTTTTTGTACTCCTCCTCACAGAAGACAAACTTATGAAACTTAGAGGCAAGCAATCTGGCTAAGAAATTGACTGAAAAGCAGAAGTCTAGATTGGAAAAATATCAAAAGTTAATTCAAGGCTAGTGTCTATTTGCTATTTTCAGTTAGCTGTCTGGTGGCCATATATTGAATTCAGTGCACTTTCTAAAGAAAGGGAGTCCCATGTACAACACATTAGAGCTACCTAATCTGAAAGCTAGCAAAGCATGGATAATCTCGAACAGGCAGTTTTCCAGATCACTCCAGCTAGAGCTCCAAAAGAGAGGTCTGCAGATCAGTTCCATTGAGCATCTTCAGATTGCACGTTGACACGCAGCCAAAATGACCATCTACCACAACAGCAGGAAACCACTAATTTTCAAAAGCAGAATGAAATAATATTGACTTTACCTGGAATGCTGTGAGAGGGAGCTGAAGGGACCCTTCATGGGAGAGTGTCCCAATGCTCTGGGATGGACACCAAAGCAAGATGTTCTTGTATGAAGGCCAGATTGGCCTCTACAAGACAAAACTTGAACCAAGGTTGAAGTGGCAGCTTTTGAAACTTCAGGGAGATTGATGTGGGAGAAGGCATTCCCTGTTCTATTCTACCCCAGTTCTACACCACTTACAGTCAGAGTTTTCTGCCTCAAAACCCAAAGCTGTGAATGGGGCTTGAAATGAGAAGGCAGCAGCTATGTCAATCTAGTCCTCCCATGCCATCTTGACTCTCCATCATTCCCACAGCAGCAGCACGCTCCCTCAAGGATCCATGGCATCTCACAGGTAGCTGCATGCAAAGTGCATTGCAAAAGTCTGCATTAATCTTATTTATTTATTTATTTATTTATTTAGGAGACTTCTATGCTGCCCCATTCTCCGAAGCCTCGGGGTGGCTCACAACCATAAATACATTTCAAAATAGAATAATATAAATTAACAATATAAATTAAGTCGCCCTGGCCAAAGAATAAAATGAATAAGTAATATTAACAATTAAAATAACATTTGAATAAAAAGGTCTTCGCCTGGCACCGAAATAACAACGGCACCAGGCGGACCTCTCTGGGGAGCGCATTCCATAGCTTGGGCGCCACCGCAGAGAAAGCCCTCCTCCGAGTACTCACCCTCCTAATTTCCTTCACAGAGGGTTCCCGGAGAAGAGCCTCTCCTGCAGAACTCAAGGGGCGGGAGGGCTTATATGGACATAAGCGCTCTTTCAGGTAACCAGGACCCAAGCTATTTAGGGCTTTATAGGTCATCACCAACACCTTGAATTGGGCCCGGACTTCAATGGGAAGCCAGTGAAGCTGACGGAGGACTGGAGTCATGTGAACATAACGCCCAGTCCCCGTCAGCAGCCTGGCAGCTCTATTTCGAACAATTGAAGTATCCGGACCATCTTCAAGGGTAGCCCCAAGTAGAGCACATTACAGAAGTCAAGGCGGGAAGTCACCAACGCGTGTGTCACTGTCGCCAGGCATCTTTGCTGTATTATGTGGGATGCTTCCAGATGAAGGGTACCTTCTGCTACCAGACAAAATACCTTCCTCTCTTTTCTTCCTTAACAGAAGTTTCCTTGTTTGGTGGAAGGAAAAAAGATGGCAGAAACAGTGCACATAAAACACAAGATGAGCTGCATCAAACCAAGGGTCCAGCCAGTCCCTTATCCAGTTCACCCAGTACCAGCCAGCTGCTTGCAGAACACCACAAGGAGGAAATCGGTGCAACAGCACCTTCCTGCTTCTGATTCTCAGACGCTGGCCTAGATAGGCATACTGCCACTGCTCATGGAGTAAGCATATAGCCACCATGACTAATAGCCATTGATCACTTTACCCTTCATGAATTTGCCTAAGCCCATCACTACATCTTGTGGTAGCAGCATAGCACTTTAAGTATGAGCTGTGTGAAGAAGTAGTTTTTTTAATTCTTAATCTCCCACCAATCAGCTTCCTGGGATGACCCTTGGTTCTGATACAGAAAAATACAGAAGGTGAAGATGACACTTAGATCTCCTGTAAAAATCCATGAATGGCAACTGCATAGAAACAGCCTCATGAGGGAGCACCCATGGTCCTTCCACTGGATGAGAACATGTGAGCTGATATTATGTTCTTGCACCAGGTAGCAGGAATATCCATCATGTTCATCCAGGTGAAATAATTACCATTTCTGTCTGTTGCAAACTGTGTCCCCAGTGAAGGCCTCTAACCGAAAACAAATAGACACAGACATTATAGGGAATTGCATGGATTAGCTCCCTTTTGCTCAGATCTGTTCTGTTCATGGCTACCTCTGCTCTCTGAACTTTGCACATTGTCTGTGCAACTTAGCAGCCACAGGCACGACAAAGGCATAACAAATACAAAACCAGCCTTCTGATGTGCTTCAATTACTGCAGTAGAGTTCCTGGAAGGGTTGACTCAGATGCTCAGTGCTGGATCCAAATCTGCAGCCAAGGAGAGGAACAAAGCCATTCTGAATAGGCCTGCGTTGTTTACAATGCGTTTGGAGCTGCATGTTGCCACCTACCTCAGCCACAGAGGCACACTGGTTTTCTATTGAGAACTGAAAGCCATGGAGGGAAGGTGAGCAAGGATGCAGAGGGGGGAGCACAGATCTGTAGGTCGCATGTTGGTGAACTTAATGAATAGTTAGCAGGCAAGGACTTGAAGGCCAGAACCTGACAAGCTGTCAGGCACTGATTGCCATTTCCATAAAGGGCGCGATGGAAGTGTGAGTGATTGAGAGGCTGATTGATTTGTTTTGCTGAGTCTCCTTTGTGGCCTCCTGGGTAAATTTCTGGCCACACCTCTCTGCCTCAAAGCATTTGCTCTGCCTGCTGTTGCTTCCCCCCCCTCCCTTTTTTTATTTGTGTGTAATGAAAATTTGTTATAAGCCTTCCTTTTCATCTGTACATGGCAGGCTGTCACGCAGAAACAAGCCATTCTGGAACCTTGCTTCTTTCCAAATTGCTAAATATTTTTCTTCAAATTGCTTCCCTAATGGGCTAGTATAATAAGAGTGGCATGCTCTCTGCCCAAGCCGAAGATGCCAGAGCATTTGTCCAGTGCACATGTGTGTCGGGCGCAATAAACTCATCGCCTAGACTGGCCGACACTACAGCGGTTGCTGCCCATCAAAACTGGGATTGCACATTCCGCATGCACGACATGTACGCTCTGTTTTTCTCTTGTCCCATCCTTTGGGGCGTGGGGGAGATAGCTCCAAGAGGAGGCCTGGGCCACACAATCTGCTCTTGGGAAGGAAGCATGCTTGTTTCCATTCCATAAGGTGAGACCTGATGGCTGTACCAGGAGGGTTGCGCTAAGTACAAAATAATCCATGCGAGGAGTGACAGAGCTGGGCTTGCTAATGGCCTAGCCTGCCCAGGCCAGATTTTTATTGACTCCAGTTGCTGCTTTTCGGAGGGGCAGGCACCAGTGCTCCCCATGGCCAGCCGATCCATGTGCTATATGCTAAACTGTTGCTGACCCACTGCTTTATGAGCGTAAGTGGTTATGCAGGAACAGAAGTGAATAGGTTGTGTGCGATAAGAAAATAATTTGCCAAAAACTGCAACAATAAAGAGGGCCTGATGGGATCTCTTATGGCATGAATAGCCTGGAGCAGCTGCAGATCTCTCTCTGCTTTCACAATTATTTTCATTTTTATAACAGCTAAAAGCGAAATATTGTCCAGGAGCTTCCATGAATGCAGCATTTCCATAGATTTTGTGTGTCTGTAAAAAAAAGGGGGGGGGGAAGGGAGCAGAAAAAGAAGTAGAACAAAAAGAAGTTTTCTTGATAAAAGTCCCTTGTCGTATCAGCTATAAGCCCGGGTTGCTGAAATCTCCTATAGTACCAAGTATATTTCTAGACCGTCCAGGTTTATAAAGCTGCTCAGCAGAGATGCCTGTTAGGAACCCTTGTAGATCACCATCAGCTGACCCACATCACAAACTAGGAATAGGCTATAGGAATGCCACTTCCAAACTTGAAACCACAGCAACCATACTGGGCATAGGAAAAACTGAAACATTCATATTAGTGCATGTTGCGCAAACTTTAAAAATCTCCAAATATCTCCATGAAATATTACAAGAACTAGTGTGGGAAGGGAGGAGAAAAATACCCTGATTGGTTGGGGAAGTCACAGTGTCTGCATGTTTGGAATCCAACATTTCTCCTTTCCTGGTACCCTGAAGCCCTACAGTAATACTAATGTAGATGCCTGCAGGCCCTTCTCCCTAACCTCGTAACCTCCTCTTGTGCATGCAGACAATGACTCACAGGTTGTTGTTTTATTTTTTAAATCCCAAACCTGCTTTTTGTCAAATTTTACCTAATGAAGAGACCTGTGAATCTTGAAAGCTTGCACTTTTTTGATCTTTTACTCATTTTCTTAAAGGGAAGGTACAGATAATGCTTTGAAATGATGACAGATATTCATCAGGTATACATACAGCCTATATGTGGATTCAGTAATTTATTACATGTGAGTCACAAGGCCCTTTTCTGCAATCCATTAAGTCAAGGAAAAGATGGAAAAGAAAGAAAGCGATTTATGTGTGATAGTAGAACAGTAGCAGAGGAAGAGGTAGTGTAACTGACTGTAAGTATCCTTTAGCATGAAAGACATCTAGAGCTTGCCCTCCTGACATGACATGGACGCCGGTCCATGCACTGGATTTGGCCACAACCAGCTGCAGGTATCCAAGCACATGACTGGGACTGGAATTTGGATGAAGCATCTTGGAAGATCCACAGAAGGCTCAATCCAGTTTTCACATTGCGTGGGAATCCATGCACAACTCTCTGTTTGATCACACATTTGGGACCAAAGTTAATTGGATTACCACTGGGGCAAAGGGTGAGAATTTCCTACCCCAATCCAGCAAGGTCACAATCAAAACCCAGAGCTGCCACACCTGCTATGTACTCTTAAAAATGCAGCACCCAGTCACTAATGTCACACCCTTTGATGCGCCACCTGTGGCTTGTGGGGTGCATGCTGCCCCCTGAGCAGCTCACTGAGCCCTGGGGAGCTTCTGCCATTCTTCTTGAAGCCCAGCCACTTAGTTGTTCTGTGTGGGAAACAGATGTTCTGGTGCTGCGCTTAGTCACTGAACACACTTCCATCCCACCCCTGGCAACCAAAAGGGGTGTCTGAAGAAAAGCAGATGTTTTCAGTCTCTCTAAGAACTCAGACTCAGAATCCACCAGCTTTTTGAGCTGGCTGGAGCCTGGGGTCAGCCTAGATGGCCCAGGAAGCCCCTTCTGACTTGCTCTGTTTTTGTGTTTCTATGTTCACATGCATGTGGCGTTTTTCCACTCTCACCCCTGTCCTCCACCACTAAATCTGCCTCTCAGTGTTTCCCTGCCTTAGGGAAATATGTAGTACACAAAGGCTGGCTTTGGGCATAAACAATTGAGGTGCCAGGATGCACAACTGAGAGAAAAGAGCAGCATCCGTGTGGTACAAATGGAGCTTTGTGCAAAATGGGCCCTTGTCAGAAGGGCATCTGATGTACATTAGTTAAGTGGTAGAAGGAAAGGGATAGATGTCCAGTCCAGAAAGACTGGCCAGACAGCAGCCTACAAAGCAGTGCAGTGCAGTCAGGCCCACCGCCTGAGACATCCAACCCAACGTTCCAGGAAGGAGAAGGCAGTGAAGCACAGAAGCCTGGCAAGGCCGAACAGGTAGGTACACATGCAAGCCATCCAACCAGGAGGGGAGCATGGCCACAGAGAGGCAGCAGACACCTAGAGCCAAGCTAGGGTGTTGCTCAGGTGAGGCTAGAGCCCAGTCGTTGCCAGGACAAAGGGACAGCCCTGATCTAGAAACACTAATGGCCAGGCCAAACCAAGAGGAATCAATGGGCCATCCTGGCTTTGCTTCCCATCCATGCCATAATCCAGAGCATGAACAGGCAGTGTGTCAAGCACAACGCCCCCGTTGCTGATTTCAGGCTGGCTGTGACTGGTCTGACTCACCAGCTCACCAGTGCTCTGACTGTAGCTTGGAACCAAGTGATGCTCTCAAGGTGAAGCATGTAATTTGGGGTGGCATCTCCTGGAAAGTGAAGGCTCTTCCAATACATACGAGGCCAGTGACCTCAGGACGGCCGACCCACTGGCTGGGTCGGGCACTCACCAGCAGGATAGCCATGGGTCATTTGCAGTCCCCCCACCTGCAAAGGATGTATTTCAACACAGAAGAGGACAAAAGAACAGAAGTAAAATGCTCGTGCTTATTTGTATGTATAGCTGCACATTTAGAAATAATTACAGGTGAAACAGAAGTATCATTCTAGGTGGCTTGCGTGCCTTGCTCTATGCAGCTGCTGCTGATGAGCTGCATCCCTGCCCAACATTTCCTTCTCATGGCTCTTTCTTTATATCGGACGTGGCCTGGACACCCTTTCAATAGAGGATGACTTCAAAGCAGAGTGGGGTCCTCTGGCAGCCCCCTGAATAGAGGACTGTCCTCTGTAAAACAAGATGTGTGGCCACTTTATGCCTGCATTATTTTAAAAGTGCTGACTGGCTGCCGCTCAGGGAAGGAGAGAAGAAAAAGCAGTCCCAGGGTAGCCATTGCTGGTGCAGCAATAACAAAAGACCTCTGAGCGCACATGTGTCTGTGTGGGGGGAGCGGGTGGAGGGATGGTTGCGGGGAGAGAGAAACCATGTGTGTGAAGCTATGTGCCATGTGTTTATATGGGGCAGGGGTGGGAAGCTGTATTTGAAAAGCCCTGCCTGTTTTAATTTCAGTCTCTTCTTCAGGCCAGTCAATGTGAACTGTGTTTGAGCTGCAGGATGTAAGTATTAGATAGTTATATTCAAATAGCATTTTCTAAATAATTCCCTATATCCATGTCTATTCTTGTGATTTCATGTGAACTTTAAACAGAGAACTCCTAGTACCCCCAAACCAAAGGTATTGCTCTGTTTTCCTGACATTTCCTTCATGATTTTTTGGCGAAAGAAAGGGGAAAGCAGCAGTGGAGAAGCTAGATTTGCAAGTGGAAGATACTGTCATCTGACCACATGAATAAGATATGCTGATTGCATGATGCACATCTCACCAGAAGCACCTTTTCTTTCTTGGATGCCCAAATTTCATAGGGCCACACTAACATTTCATTAAGGGATGCCTATAGAGGAGCAAAACCTGTTGGCTTCTTCTCTTGTAAGCACACTCAGCCCTAACAGCAGTGAGGACTGTGGCACTCTGGAAGAGGAAGATGCAAGCTTTTCTGTCTTTTCTTGTTGTGAAAAACCCACTGTCATCCCATGCAAGATTTTCCCCCTTTTTCCTTTTTTAACCTCTTCTCCTTCAGGGGGAAAGGGGTGGAGGGAAGTTAAACCTGAATCCAGACTGTCCACACTTAGATGACAGGAAAGAAAATAAATTGCATACTTCAGCAAATGTTTATTTGCCCTTTAGTTATTTGTGTTGGGCCACAATACTAGAGATCCTTAGCATCAAATAAGTGAGATATTATGGACTAGATTCAGGCTTCATCATACTTAACAGCGGACCCATTGATTTCAGTGAGAAATATCTTAGTAATGACCAGGTCTCCCACTGAACTCTTCATGTCTGCTTTAAGTAAGCCTAAGTCCAGACCCACCCAATGAAGTAATGCACCATGAAGCCAATATATCGAAATAACATTGTTTTGAGCAAGGGCCACCTGGATGAAGACTGAGATGGATGTGGGAGTCAGTCCTCTTAAAAGACAGGATAGAAGTACAGACAGGCAGAGCCAGTTGTGCCTGCCTGCTCACATTATATTTTCAGATGCAGGCACAAGAGTGACTTGCACAATTGCTCCCATGGTGTCAGATTACAAATAGGAGAACTGACCCTCTGCATAATACGCTATGTTAGACTCAGTAGCGTACAGCCAGGGTAGTGTTGCTTCTGAAAGACATTATAAACTTGGTAACTGAATACACATTTTAAAACTTGAGCTTTGAACTGACCCATATTTCCTCAACAGCCTTTGGATCTTTTTAATGACTCAACTTAGCAAGGCAGATTTGAGCTTCATCTCTGCAGAACCCAAATCCACTTGTTTAAGTGGAATATTTTTCTGTTTATGCTGCAGGCAAAACAAGTCGGTTTACCTAGGGTCTCTTGTTAAAATGAGCCATCTGTGGCAGCTGTGGTAATTATACCAAGCCCACTGTACCTTTCAAGCAGAGCTCTTAAGTTTGTGTTGAAACTTTGAAAAACAAGAGGAACAACTGCGCAAGAGGCAAGATGATATCAAGGTGCTACTTTTTTAAAGGTCCATTCTATGCACCATGAGTTATGCCAAAATCAAGTTATAGTGGTTCTATATGTTAAGAGAGCAAACAACATGCAAACGGTTAGATGGATCGTTCCTAGCAGAAATCCATGGGTTGGCAGTACATTAAAAGTGTGCCACTGGGCAAGTTACCTTTGCATACAGCTGTTTGGGTAATTCAGGTACAAAACACAAATAATGTAATCAAGGAGCATTTCACAAATCCATCACCTCTTTCCAAATTCCTTCAGTAATCACCTTGCTAAAGTTGCATCAATGTAATTCACAGTTGGATTTATTTGATGTTGTTTTGCTAGAGAACAGCACAATACTAAGGGCCAGCTTACCAAGTGGCAAAGTTTTCCATTGCCACTCTGTGTGGATATATGTATTAATGGAAGCATGGTATGATTTCTGCACTTGCATGCACACACACATCTCTGAACTGCAATGCATGATTAAAGCTGAGGGCCTAATCAGGTGCTAAAGCAATCCATGGCAATGTGATGCGGAGCAGGAAACTTACCCCCAAGCTACTCAGCTTGGTGCACAATATGCATATTAAACAAAAGGAAATCCAGTTCAACATGTACAAAAGAAAGAAATATGGCAAGAAACCTAAATATTTCAGCCTTTCAAAATACAGAAATGGTACTTGGAATAGAAATCTGAAATTTAAGATCTAAAACCACAGAACAAAGCTAGGAACATCTGGTTTGCATGATCAAGCCAGGGTGGGCTGTGGCATATGCCAGTAGATGTGGGTGGCCATTATGAGCGTTAACTATCTGGCCATGGTTTGTCATGTTGTGCCAACCCAGAGACTGTGGGTTATGTGAGGGTTGAACAATCAACATGCAACTCAGCAGCAGATTTTGGGCCTCTCCTCTCTGCTCTGTGTCATGTCCATTGAAATGGCTCCCTTCTCCAATGTCCAGGGAAGGATCCCTGCAGAGCTTTCTACAAGCACCTGCAGCAGCATTTGAATGTGTGTGACAGAGATCCACAATCATTTCTCCTTCTCTGAGGTGAGGCCACACATCTGTAAAAGGGTTGCAGATAATAGAAATACAGAAAATCATTAAAAAAAATTGTATGGAAGTAAAGGAGACTATTCAGTCCTCCTAAGCAGAAGCATACCAGAATTCTGGATTCCAAATTTGAGTTCCATAGCAATAGGAATTGACCAAATGTATGAATGGGAATGAAAATACGTGCCTTCTATTGGATGGGCTGCTTTCAGTGAAATGCCAGGATTCTAATCCAGATTTTATATAAAAGGTATGTGAATGAGTATCTTAGGTTTCAGTAGACTTCATCGGACTGCCATAGAACAACAACTCCCATGATGCCAGAGGTCTGAATACCTCATACATGTAGTTCATGTATATTTTAGACTGTCGCTGTCAGTGTTGCAATGCTCTGGAGCAGGCCTTGGGCAACTTCTACCCTTCCAATTTTTTTGGTCTACAACCCCCATCTCCTGCTTGGTTATGCTGTGTGGGGCTGATGGTCAAATCATCTGGATGACCACAATTTTCCCACTCCCCTTTTTTTTTGTCTCTGAACTTAGAATGGATACATCCAGTGTCTTTAATGTGTGCGATGGCTCAACACAGGCTGTTTAGGATGATTTTAAAATAATTCTAGCCATTCTTTTTGCCTTTTCCTTCACTCTCTGGGTACATTCTAGGAGTAAATGCCTAGCACACTGATGCAGAATTGGTCTTGCCTACTCTCACAGTAACATACCAAGTTGCAGCTTCCTTTAGTGTGCAGACTGATACTTATACCTGATACTATTTCACATAAGTTCTGAGATTTTTTTTATCAAAAAATCCACAGGAAGAATATCCATTTTGCTGATCTTAAGTCTCTATCAGACAAAAAGCTAATGGACAGCTATAAACTATTCCAGAGCTTTTTGATATTCTCTAGAGATTTGGAAGCATGGGTTTAGCCTTCCCACAAACCAGAAAGTGACTGAAGAGTTCTTGAATTTTAACATGAAGCTAACAGCTATTTTCAAATGTTTGTACCCATACATTCACAAACATACAAAAGCAATTAAATCTGAAAGAGGGGAGACAAAAAACAACTGACTCAGGTTTTTCATTTTTGCCTTGCTATCCTTGACACCACACAAGTCACTAGTTAATATGTTAAAAAGGAAAAGACCAAAAATCAGATATTAAAGTTGGAACATTCCTGGAAGCTTAGCATTTCTGCCTCCTGTGCATTTATTTACTTACTTACTTATTTATGTATATTTATGGTTGTAACCCTATTAATAAAATCTTAATTATAAGTTTTAGATGAACTCATGATTCATTCTGAGCACAGTCCTATGGATTCCCAGTACTGAGATTGTCTGAAGTTAGAAAGGGCCCCAAAAGCCAAGCCTCTGTCTCATCTCCAGAAGAAACACCAGCTGCCCCCTGCTGAGGTTGCAACTGAGCCTTGGGACCTGAGGGAAAGGAGGCCTGCCTGGAGACAAGGAGAGAAGAAGCTGGGGCTGTGGATTTATGTGCATTCCAGCTGGCACCCCATCCTCCTCCCTCCTCAGCACTCAAAAATGCAGGGCATGAAGCGCAGCAGCAATTGCTGATGTCTGCCTCACACCTTGCACTAACAGGCTCAGAGGCTTATGAGCATCTGTCATAGCAGGACTAGGATGGTGCTCTAATTCAATCTGTATAAATCTGCAGGTGATAAAAACAGCTTCTCTAAATTAAAAAGGGGTGTGTGTGTGTGTGTGTGTGTGTGTGTGTATACATGTAGGCATCATCCTAGAAAAGGGACCCCTTTTTTCCGTACAGGATGGAATGCTTCTAAGATGGTGCGTGCTGTCCATGTTTTTAATAAACATGCATACTAAAATAATTTTAGATTGTTTTTAGATCTATTGCTTGATTAATGGGGGTGGGGATTGATGAGAGTCCCTCACAAATCAGGGGAACCCTGTGTGAATAGCTGTGTTTTCAAGAAGCAACTAAACTTTCCCACTATTTCTGCCTCTTAAGCCATGGACGGAAGAGGTTCCAAAGTGTGAGTGCCGCTACGTGCTGCTACCAGATGACATTCCACTGGCTCCTGAAGCAAAGCATCCTAAGCGTATGGATGCATTTGCTCCTGTTTAAAAGTACAAAGGAGACGGGCAACACAATCCAGCACAGTGACCTGGACCCTCCTGAACCTGGATTACAGGCAGCATATGTAGGATGGAAGGGATATGGAGGTGAAGGTCACCTCCTCCTCCTGCTCCACAATAGACTGAGATGGCCAGTTTAGACTGCTTCTGCCTCAGAGTCTGAGGCCAGGAAGCTGAAATTAAGCATGCTGGCAGAGCCTTCCTCCTCCTCTCCCCACCCTCTGGAAGGCCCCCAAAATGCTGTCTCTGCCCTCACTCTTGTGACCTCCTATCCACCCCAAGGGCAGTGAGGAAACGCTCTGACTTTGCAGTCCCAATTCCGACCTCAGGGAAAGTTTGAACACCGTTAGTTTTTGTGTTTGGAAATGTTATTTACATTGCCATACAACTAGCCTCAGCCCCATCTTTTCCATCCAATTCTACTGTGATGGAAGAATACAGTCCCCTCAAGGTATTTTCATCTAAGGAGCTCCTTTTTTCTAATTGTCTTTTTTACAATTGGCTAATAACTTCAAGTGGAGAAATTAGAACTTTGCAGCAGGATTAGATGAAACTAAGAGGAACAAAATAAATATCACAATCAAGCAGATCTTATTAAAGGAAGAAAGGGTTCAACCTTACAGCAGATTTAAGCTAAAAATTAAATACCTTCCTTAAGAATCAAAACACACTTACTTCCAAGAATGTGTTTTAACACTGGTGTGCGAATAGCTAGTGTGTATGTTGCAACATAATCCTAAATATACTCAGAAGCAAGTCCCACTAAATTTGGAGAACTTATTGTCAGGTTAGTATGTATAGGATTGCAGCTTGCATTTAACTCAGTTAATATTTCTTCAGAGAAGACATGCATAGGATTCCACTGGAAAGCTTTCTCATCATTCCTTTTCTGTAATTTTAACTAATCTGAGCACAGCATTACACAAAAACCAAAATTCAGGGCATCAGTTTACCTGTTCACATTTCCATATGTACACATACAAACTTGTAATCTAATTAATTTAAACAAACCTACAACTCAATTAAATGAGAGGAATTAAATCAAAAAAGTTTCCCACTAAATATTTTCACAATTTATTAACTTGCTGGATATTATTCTTGATTAACAGTAATTTAGCAACTTCTCATCTGTCCATCCCTAACTGAATTTATTCCCTGTTTCCTCCATTTCAACTTCTGGGGGCAATTCAAGGCAAATGTAATGAAAGACAAGAAAAAATAAAGATATTGTTATTATATTGCATTTATATTTCATCATTTTCCCTCTTATCAGGAACTGTATACACTGCCTTGAGCACCTCACGACTGCAACCCTGTGAGGTAGGTTGGACTGAGTTCTGTGACTGGTCCAAAGTCACCAAGTGAACTCCATGCCTGAGTGGGAAATAGAATCCAGATCTCCCCGTTTCCCAGTTCAGTACTCTACCTGCCATACCACGCTGCATTTGTTCCTAAGTTTAATTTTTCTGTATGAAAACCGCAGAGATACCCTTTTCATGTCTCCACACGTAGTCACTCAAACCAGTAAGTGTGTCAGCAATTTCTGAGTCTAGCCCTGATGTGGTTGTCCAGTTGGATACATGCATCCACCTTGTGATCCCTATTTGTGCCCAGAGGAACTATCAAGGAGCAACTTTTCCTGCGAAGGTGGATGAGCATTTATTTCTAAAGCAACCACTTCACCCATGACTACAGATGCATCTATATATGTTTCTCAGAACATTCCAAGTGCCTCTATTATATGGCGTAGCTTACTTTGCATATTTCTCCTTCTCTGATGACACAGGTAAGAAAGATGCCCGCTATATTGCCCGTCATGACTACAGGCAAAACTGGGATGCTTGCATCCGACACTGCTTAACGCAACATACAGCAGGGCCTCTCAATTCTGCTGTGGCTGGCTTTGATATTTCCCTCATTCAGTGGGTGCATACTGGAGAAGGAAGATAAGGAGGCAGGAGCTGTTCCTATCCAACGCTAGTTCCAGTCTGACAGACATTATAGAGATGCCTAACCGCAGAGAGCCAGCAAGGCATAGACAGGGAGACAGACAGAATTATTTCCTTTGCAGGGACTCTCAGTCTGCCGTGGTGCCTTCCTTATTCATAGGACTCTTTCCCCAGATGGTCACCCAGAACCACTCAATTACATTTATTATTCTGTCAAATACGATGTGCAATAAAGAGCCAGTCCCCAAATGATGGGTACCTGTGCTCAGAGCTCGATGGAGAAACCCATAAATCACAGACGGAGGGCAATGCATATGTGCTTTCTGTTTCTTGCTTCACCTTTTATTATCTTAGGACTGGAAAGTTAATAACCCAGTGGGTAATCATGCCATTATCAGTTTACATTGTAGTAAAGCCCATTCAAATGATGATTACATATGTTAATGAGCATCGTTATAATACACTACACAGTACATTACCTTCAGTAAATATAATTGTTTATGCACTTTAATGAGGGATATAATGCCCCAAAACTAATGGCATTGACTGAATTGTGATTTATTGCTGAAAAACTTTGCCATTAGGAAAGGAAATCTGACAACCCCTTCTTATATTTACCTAACTTGCCCCCTCCCTTCTCTAAAAACTGCCACTCATCTCTCCCTCCCTCTGCTCACAAGAAGAAAATGGCACCAAGCAGCTTTCAGAGTGTTCCTTGTCAAAGCCTTCCTCCACCTGAAGAAGCAGGAGGTGGGTTCATTGAGAGGGCTTAATGAAGATCATTATGTTTACCCCTTAGTAAGGCTTAATGCATTATCTGGCAACCAAACCAAGGCCACGTCAGAATGTTGGCTGCAAATCAAGCAACAGGAAATAAAAATGTTAAACTGTGGGCTTGAAAAAGAAAAGGAAATGATGACATTTTGGCCAAGGGTCGTCCATCAAGCAATTGACCGGCCAGATAATAGTTTAGCTTGCTGTGTATTCATAAATGCCAAGCCCTGGACTGATGAAATGGTAGCTGAAGCTCTGCACAATAAGTTCAGTTCCTCGGTGTTTTATTCTGGTGGTTGGGAAACAATTTGTTCATTATGAATTGTTCTATGAACAAAGATGTGTGTGCTTGCATGGCGATATTCAGGTAGATCAACATAATTAATTTAGATACAATAAGATAAGCTATACAGAACACACAAATCTTTGTAGTAGGCTGAAGTTCCTTTGATTTTTTTAATCATTTGCTTCCTTGGTTCATTGCTACAATTTCCAGTGAAAAACCAAGATGTGTTAGCTGTGCTTTTAGCAGTTATAATTTCTTCCGTTGCACACAGTTGTCTTTTTCAGTAGTAGAACGCTAGTCCAGGGATGCACTTGCTTCTGCAGAGAATTTTGCAGGAAATTTACACAGAAATCGTTCCCTTCTTCCCACAAGATTCCATATAGTAAATACATTTTCCCCAATTCTTAACATTGTGTTTCAAACACATAATTATACTAAACACTCATTTTAATATTTACCAGATACAACACAAATCAGTAATACAACCAGAGAAGTAAGAGGTGATGAATCAGAATGATTAAAAGAAAATTCACCAAGTGCAATCACCATTCACTCTCACTTCTCAAAAAACATTCACGCTATTAAGAAAATTAATCAACTCATTACACAGTTGAGTCTGCAAGAGAGTTTGGTGCAGGTACAATTTATAGGAACAAGTTGCTCAAATGTGCATGCAGGAGGTGCTACTATACCATCGCAATTAATTTCAATTTGGTGATCTTCCCATTTAATTTCCCTCTAATATTAGGTCTGCTACAATACACAAGACGTAGGGTGGTGTGTGCTTTTGTTGATTTTTAAAAGTGGGTATGCTTTCCTCCCATTCTGTGTATCACTATACATGCTTGTATGATCCAGAAGATTTATCTATGTATTTATTTTCAAAATGCATCTCCATGTGTTTGGGAAAGTTATGTATCCAGTGTTAGTTGAGCACAAGTTACATACATTTCCATTGGCCTGTTCAGCAGCGCCCATACCCATGAGTCAATCAATAATAAAGCAATCCAGTGAATGAATAAAATGAAACACTGAAATTGCTGCACTAAAGCAATCCATGAAATAAGTTCAAAACAAGCATGACTCCTGTGGTACCATAAGAACAGAACTGGGCTAGAGCACATTTTGTCACCCACACAAATTGTTTTCCTCATTTATCCATTGTTCTTACTGCAATAAACTAACATGACTACGCTCTAGACCAGGGGAAATAGCTTATCTGTCTAGCTTGTGAAAACCAACCTGAATAAGTCCTGCTTTCTTTTTTCCCCCTTCCCTGAAGACATTTGCCCCACATTTCATTTGTTTGCCATTTTTAGCACCATATTGGGCTAGCTGCAAAGGCTTTTGCCAATTGATAGACTAGCATTTGCAAAGGTGATGTAACTATGTACCTCTTGCTAATTTCCAGGGAAATTCTATGAATTGAGACTCAGATCTTCACTTACTTAGAAGTAAAATTAACTGAAATCAGTGAGGAGTCTTTCCAGTTTCCAGGTAAATGCATCAAGAACTGGACTGTAGGTATAGCTCCTTAAAGTATATTTCCAAGAATGTTCTGATAGTAATAATGTGCAAAACTTTTCACAGATCGCAGTTGTATTTCAACTAGTTTGAAAGTCAGTAATCTAAAAAAAGAAAAAAAGAAAAGAAAGAATCCTGCAAACCCACTGACATTGAGATGCAATTTGTGGTAAGATCTAATTAATTTTTTTGCTCCTAAGAATAATTTATTATTTACACTTCTTATTATATATGTATTTTAGCTTCATTAGTCTGCAATGCTGGAAAAAATTATACCTTCAAGTCCTATTTATCAAATTAATGGTGCAATTTCATAGTGACACATTCCACATTCATTAAACCAAGTACAGTAAAAATGCATTTAAATTAGATTAGTGTGATGTAATAAAGATCTCAGAGTATGGGGTGATATTCTAGTTCTAAAGGCACACCCAGACTGAGTTGAAAGCAACTTTGAGATAATTTTTCAAAATTGATTTTGGCAGTGGAGTAAGGGCGAGAATGAGGAATAATGACTCCTCTAGCTCAAACTGCTGAACCAATGTGATGCTTAATGTAATATTAAAAGAAAAAAAATGAATGTTTTTCTTTAGTTATTCTAGAAGCTGACCCCAAATAGGGACCAGCAAAAGTTGACGTTATCAAGAAAAGTAGCGGAAGGGCTGAACCAACATCCTGTTAAACAGACTAGATCTTCAGTCACTTTTGTTTAAAACCAGACTTGAAATCATTCTACCATCTAGTAACTTGATATTTAAATAAATGATTTCTAAGATGCTGAATTGATGAAATGAATGCTAAGATGCTCAATTCTGCACCAGTCACTTGGTAAGTATGAATTACCTTCTGATAGATTTCCCTCGTGGCAACTTTTTTTTATACATTTCACAGTACCTATAGCACAGCTTCATGAGTCTATTTGAGACCACTTTTTAATAAAGTAGTACTGTGCTGAAAAAGTGTACAGCAATCCTTGAGCAAAGGGGAGAACAATGTTAAAACACTCTAAGCAGAACTGTGTGCACTTCACAATACTGTGGTTCTTATTGGATTTGGTATATGGTCCAGAATTCAGCAATTGAAGAGTCTCGGCTTTCAATAATTTTATAAACAAGTTTACTGCTTCTACAGCTGCAATTGTATGCACACCTTACTGGGAGTAATTAAGTGCCACTGTACACAGTAGAGCTTATTTCTGAGAAATGTACATAGGATTGCACTATAAAGCAACAAAGAGAAGCTTGAAATTGTACCATACTTTATGACATTTCAGAAGCTGGGTTTGGAGATGCTGAACTGGATTTTAATAGTCAGGGGGTAGGGCTTCAATTAACTGCAGAGCCTTTGTCCTACCCAGTTAGCCTCAGTTAAATAATAGGTGCAAAAATAAAATGTATTAAACAGTAGGAAATCCCCATGTGTTCAAAGCTTTGAAGAGAGTTTTAACCAAGGGTAAGTGTGGTTCAGAGAGTAAAATATATAGCTATATGCACACAGTTTCTTGAAATTCTCCAATCTATCTGTGGATGGAGAAATTGGGAAAACCATCTCACCAACTTTTTGCACAGCAAGGAGAAATTTGCCAACAGTTTCCTGGGGGCAGTACTCGCCATTAGCAGTGGCTATAGTACAACTTGTTTAATTTTGTGTTGTTCTTTCACAATAAATGGCGACAGCAGCTATTGTGTTGATAGCCTGGTCCCCTTTTCCATCCTCTTTGTTGTTGGGTTGTTTAGTCACCAAACAACCCAGAGTATCTGGGTGGGATGTCATGCTAGCAATTACGAAAGGGATGATTGTGGTCTTAATCGAAACCAAAGCAACAAAGACAAATAGAGGCAGTAAACAGATTTTGGCGATTCATGTGTTAGTTAATCCATGAATGCCATTGCTGCAAAATGGGTAAACATCTCCTGGAAAAGATCTTCTCATATCCATCAGAGGATGACCTCTTCCTATGCCACTTTCTCCATGGCTGGCAGAATCAGGTTTCAACCCCATACATGGTTATCATGGTGTAAGTCCCTTTGAACTCAGAAGGACAGCAGTAGACCTGTGCAGCTTTGCATTGTTAGTTATGCAAAATAAGCACATGCTGTACACTTTTTTTTTGCAAAATAAGCACATGCTTTACATGTTTTAGCAAAATAAGCACATGCTTCACCTTTGCTAACTTTACTTAATGCATACTATTCAATTGTATATAATTTAGCTTTCAGTCATTTTCTTAGCATTAAATTTGAAATGAAAATTATTTTTCTTTCCTTCTGTTTGTTCACGTGAGTTATACATAGCCTGACGATAACAGTACACAAAATATGGCTCTGTGTGAGACAGACAACTCCTTGCTTCATAATTTAAACAATCTGGCAGGTGACCAGCCTTTGGAATACATCACAATGGTTCAATGCAGTGCAAAGATCAATATATTATTTAGAGACCTATTGTATTATATCATATCAATACAACTACCAAGAGTAACAACCTTCGGTAAATCCTATTATTTCCACAACTATACTAATAACATGAGGAAGTACAGATAAAATAAAAGTTTATGTCCATAGTTGCTTTGCAGACACCTCCTCTGGTATGGTATAAATATAATATATGAGGCTTGGC
>NW_025335438.1:24438389-24563389 GCF_004798865.1 Varanus komodoensis
TAAAAGAAGAAAAATTATCTGAGCTGGGAACGTTCTGAGGGACAGGATGGAATGTGGGGGACATGACTAACAGAGGCTGGATATGTCCTGCAAACTTAGTGGGTGTGACCATAACAACATGAGAAGAGTGGATCTGGATGGGAAACTCACCAACAGGACATGATACAACAGCACCCTCCAACACACGTTCCCCAACAACTGGCATACATAGACATGCTGCCTCTGATACTGGAGGTAGCATACAGCCATCATGAATAATAGCCACTGGTACTTCCATGAATCTGAAGTATACCTGTAGTCTATAGAGTATAGTGGTTAAACAGGCTTCAGCTGGTACAGCCCTGGTCTTATTCTTAAAGATCTCAAACAACAACTAAATACTCAGTTCTTCAATAGCAATGTCATTATCATTCTAAGTTGATGGCACCATGAGAATGAAGTCCTGCCAGCCAAGATGGTCAGCAAAGAACCTTTCTTAAGGAAAACTTTTCCAGTTTAGATAGGATATCCTTCCCTAACTTCATGCCTTCCAGATGAGTTGGGCAATATCTCCAGAAATGGCTGTAGGATTATGAAGGGGCACCAAATTGAAGGCTGGGATAGGAAAATATGGGAGCCTTGCTCAACATCTTTCTGGATCCTGGGAGGTCTTCTGCTTCCTTTGACCACACCTACAGTTCTGCCTCTCCTTTCCTATTTCCATACTTAAGTGAAGTGTTGTAAAGTTTGCAGCACCTCTGCACATGGCTTATGTGCAGTGCCTCATCAAGCATAAGGCTGCAACCCAAGGGACCCAGTGCCCAGTTCTAGGGAAATGGATCTCATTTTTAAATGTTGGGATGAACCCATTTCTGAGCATAGAGATCCATATGTATGTACTGTAGAACAGATAACTGATCAGAAGTCATGTTTGTACATCATTATCTTATAACATCAAGTGGATATCCCATGTTGCAGCTAATTATATTATTTTAATATTAATGATTATGAATTAGTGTCACTTTGCATTACGAACACGGGGCAGCTGGCATACATGGTACTTTTGCCAAGAAGCAGCCCTACTTCAGCACTCATTCTTTTCTATGGAGCTTTGTGTAATTAAGTTTGAAAAGGAACCTGCACCTTTCTGACAAATAAGGGGTAGGTAATAATTAGTGAGTTGGAAAACAGCATAGGACAAGTAAACAGGTGTTGTTTTTCATGTTCCAATTGCTTCTATCAAAGTGGTAGTCAAGGGGCCCTATTGGGTTAGCCCTGGTTTTCCAAGTAATTGCCAGATCTCTTTTTCTTCTTTAGGTTACACTGTAGAACTGAGCCTGGAGTCAAACTTTGGAATGTATGTTCTGCCTGTTTCACCTGATGGAGTGACTCATGTTCTTCACCCCGCTTACGCCCTCTTCGTACTTTCCTCTTGCAAGGGTGACTAGTTAGCAACAGAGCCACAGTCTTTGTGTCAGGCTTGCTGCTTGGCCTCTGCCTAGAGACATTTGTGCATTAGCATGGTTGCCTGCAGTACACAAACAACTACTTTTTCCTATAGACAACCATGGTAATATATGAATGGCTGTAGCAGGAGCTGATAGGAGGCCTAACTAGTGGTGCAGAATTAATTACCTTAAGCTGGATTCCTATGCAGGTTTGACCAGAAAAAATGCCTTCAATCCTGGCATCTCATCTACACAGAGAACTGTAAGCCTTTTTGCTGTCTAAGCTTGCATAGAATTGCAGCTTCATTGTATGTGTGTGGTGGGATGGGGGGGGGGTTAGACTATTAAAAAAAAAATGGTTGGGCCTTGAAGATGCCCATCAAGAGCACCTACAGCAAGCTAAACAGGCAGGAACACAGAGCACCTGGCCACAAGCTTCCACACTATGTTGAGGTCCCCTGTATTTTCCTTTAAATGATGCTATTTCCAAATTCACAGTGCTTAATTTACATCTGCATTTTACGCAAATCACTTTCCTCTTCTTTAGAAATGCACACGTGGCCAATCTATGTGCATTTGGCCTTGAATTTTGACCAGTTCTATCTGTACAACTGGGCCTGACACTAGATCAGAGTCAAGAAACCATCATCCGTTACTCACATGATGCTCCCTTCATCTGAGTAACATATAAAGAGGACCATTTGTTCCCAATAATATGCATTGCATGCTACAGTTAGTGGTACACATGGATTCTTCAGCCTTATTAGTTTGGACCTTCCAGTTTCTAGATATCTGTCCGCTTTTTATACAGGCACGATTGATTGATTACATCTGTATCTCACCTTCTTCCAAGGCAGCCAAGGTGGTATATATGGTCTTCCTTCTCTCCATTTTATCCTCACTTCAGCCTTTTGACAAACTGAGAGGGAATGGCTGGTCTGAAGCCACTTAGTGAGATTCATGGCTAAGCAGGGATTAGCATCCTGGTCATCCCAGCCCAACAATTACACTGGTTTTCACAAGACTTCCTACACATAGGCCTTCATACAGAAGAGTATTTAGTCTTTGCAGAACTACATTGCCCTCATCTCAGCTCCAAGCTGTATAGTTAAAGGGTTTTTGAAACTAAGAACAAAATATCTGTAGTATAGCTTTTTAGCCAGCAGTGTTGTTCACAGCATAACACTTCATTTCTGATTGAGGTTGCAGAGGTCAGGCGATAGCAGAGCGAACTGCTGTTTTAACGCTGAGCAGTACATTTTGCGATCTTTGTTAGGTAGCCCATATGGAACAGCATAGCACCCTAGCAAGAGGGAGGGTAATTCTTCTGGAATGAGCGAAGTGGTATGACTAGCAAGGGGCAGAGAGAAACATTTGATACTGATGGCTGGTGCCAAGATGAAGGCTGTTACCTACTGTGCTACAATTGCTTTGTATCAGCTTTTAGTAAAACTGAAATCAGCAGTGCAAGATATGGCAGGATATATCACTTCTGCAAAGAGGGCCAAGCTGATTTCTCCCATCGTTTGCACATCATGTCAAGCATGGAGTTACAAAAGACTTATAACAATGCTGATTGAAATGTTCAAATACTTTTTTTCCAGGGCTTCTAAAACTTTCAAATAAGAGACTTGCAGGCAGAATTTAATGGTTGCTTGCCCATCTGCAAATGACTTTCTCTCCCTTTTGTGTGTTGGGTTTGGTGCAATGGGGGGAGAACAACATTATATGGAAGTTCTCATATGAACCCTTTATTTATTTATTTTATTACTTATTTAGCAAACTTATATGCCGACCCATTCACCGAAGTCTCGGAGTGGCTTACATGGCTGTTATCGACAGTCTCAGCTATTAAACGGGGTGGGGTGGGGGTAACATTTGCTGTGTTTTCCCTCTAGAACTGTCAATATGAGAGAGAGATTATGATGAAAATTCTGTTGCAGGCCCACTGCCACTTTCCTGAGCAGTCAACTCATCCAGGAAGTTATGGGGGATATCTTCTGGGCTTGACTTGCTTTGGAGGAGAGTCACTGGAGAATCATAGCAATTATGGGGTGAGATATGCTGCATACACAGATAATGGAATCAAAACACATGTGCACTCCTACCACTCAACAGATCCCGGTCCCACGTAAATTCCCATGGGGGTGCATTTAGCATCCCGAGATGATTCCAGACTTCAGCTAACTGCTGGGCAGGGCAGTGGTTCAATAGTAAAGAGCATGCTTTGTAGGAAAAAGGTCCCAGGTTCAAATATTGCCTATGTCTAGGCAAAGATGTATCCCTGAAACAATGGAGAACTGCTGCCAGTCAGTGCTGGCAACACTAAGCTAGATGGGCCAGTGATCTAAATCGGTATAAGGCAGCTTCCTACGTTATTATCCCCCAGTTCCCCATTAACCAGTGTTCTCTTTTTTTTAAAAAAAAGGATGAATGGTGAGAGGGTGGCATGTGAACCAACACTACAATGCCTTGAGAATATTGAGCCTTGTTTTGAAACATGATCAATATCCAAGAGTGCCAGACCCATCTAGTCCCAAGGGCAGGCCAAGATCCAAGAAGTCTGAGTGAACATGGAATCACCATGTTGCTTAGACCATGGAACAAGCATGAGTCAGAGCCATTACTAGGATGGGAAATTGGCAGTTTGGTGGTAGAACTTGTGCATTGGATGCCAGTGTCTCCAGGTTTAGTCCCTGGCCTCTCCTTGTTGGGCTAGAAAAGACCCCCATCGGAAACGCTGAAGAACTGCTGCCAGTCTCTGGTGTCTTCCAAGTATTCTGCACATCAACTGTCATAATGATGATGATGATTGGCCATGCTGGTTGCTGTTGATAGGAGTTTTAGTCTGAAGCATCTGCTGGGCACCAGGTTTGGGAAAGTTGACAAAGACGATACTGTATTAAATGGGACAAACAATCACTAGCAGCAGCCTCCCCAACCTGGTAGGGATCCTGCAGATCTCTTGGTCTGTAGCTTCTCTAATTCTTTTGGCCACACTGACTAGGAGTTACAGGGATTATAGTTCAGCACTTCTGGTGGGCCCCAAGTAGAGAAAGGCTATCTAAGCATCCCTTTGTACTGTGAAGAGCTGAAAGCTCATGCCTGCCTCCCCTCACTTCCAGTCCCATGTGGAGACTGATATAGCAGATTCTTTAACATAGAAAGCTGCCTTATATCAGACCTCTTTGACCATTTAACTCAGTATTGCCTACACCAGATTCAGGCACAAGGTCAAATCCAGGTCAGCTGAACTTCCAATTAAAACTCCTCAGGGATCCCAAAGTGGCAGCTCTGGCTCTCCCTTTTCCTTAGCCAGCCATCTTAGTTTGTTTGCTTATTTCCTGGCTTTCATGCATTTTTCTCCTTTTGAAAAGGTAGAGCTTAGTTACTGGCACCGAGAACTTTAAGCTAAGATATGCTGCTATTTTTAGTCTTTTGCCCTCACCCTTGCTACCTGGAACGTAAGCCACTCTGTCTCCATCTCAGAACTTCTTCAATATGGTATTTGACCTTTGGCTGAAAAGAATTTCAACACCTCTGGTCAACACAGAACGGCAGTGGCCTTGAGTATCATTTGAGAGGGGGACAATCACTCAGTCAAATATTTATTGTGGTTCTTCTTCACCAAGTGATTACACTGTCATGTCAGTATATTGATCACCTCCTTTGACTGTGATACAGTCTGTTTTTATACTGCCAGCAGTCAACTGTCAGATTGCCGTAGAGTGAACATCGTTGAGCAATATGGATTAAAGAAGTTCTGGTATCCTGGCTAGCAGAAGATAACTCCAGTGCTGCTGTTTATGTGTGAGCTCAGAACACCTACATACTGGTAGAAATGAAGCCAAGCCCTGATGCTATCACAGCTCTGTGCATGTCAAATTATAGCTTTTCTGCCCAGTTTTATTCTCATGAATATACTTTGATGTTGTTTTTAATGGCATGAACCCTGCACATAGCTTGAAGAGTTTTTAGCACTACTGTTGCAAAAACAGGCTTCACTGTATGTAACTGAGACCTGAGCATAGTTGCCCCTTGGAAGCCCATTGAAACATCTCTGTGAATTGTCCTCACCATTTCTGGGATGTTTGTCTTTAAGACAGCTTGCCACTTTAATGTGCCTGAAATTATGGTGAAAGTATATTAAATTTAAAAATATAACTATACACATCCATTACTATGGAAAAATAGTGAAAAGACAATAATATAGTATTCAAAGTTAAAAACAAGAAACTATCTTTTTTTTTTATTTGAGTGACACGGTCACTCGTTCAATGCTTATTCTGCTTAGTTCACTGAATATTTCTTCCCAAACTGCAGTGGAACTGAAATGAAAATCAGTGTAAAAATGTATAATATCAGCTATTAATATTATAATATATACAGTACACATGTATTGAAGAGAGCTTGGATTTCCATGCTATTCTCCCCTCCCTGTAGCTGCAAGCTTGTTTCCAATCCTATTCTAATAAACACTGGATATCAGTGTTTCCATAATTATTCCATAAATTCCATGATTATAATTCCAAATGTTCCATAATTATCTGACATAACAAAACTATGATGCATAGCAACTGATCACATAATACTTAGAGCTGTAAATGTAAATCGATTTAATTAGTAAATTAATCAAGTTTTAGCTGATTAATTGGTTGGGCTGAGCACTTTCTTATTACTCGTAGTCCTTTTGGTCTAATGTGTTGCTCATGTATGTACATTTGAAAGTAAATGATTAATAAATTAAAACCCTAATGAAACAGCAGAAATCTAAGCAGGTCTACTCAGAAGTAAGATCCGTGGAATTCAGTGGGGGGTTACCCCAAGGTAAGTGGGTAGATGACTATACTTCATAAAATGGGAGACTGTCCTTTCATTCATTAGGGTGATTGATAACTACAGTTATGCTGTTCAAAAATAATTAAAATAAGTGAAAGATAACCTTAATATTTCAAGGTATAATCTCTCACTAAAATCCATATATCTATGAGAAAAGATATTCCCTTTGTCTGGATTGTGCTGACTCTCTTAAATCTGAACAATAACATTCTTGTGAAGAAAATGTATTTCATCAACCCACTGAGATTTTTCAGAAATCAGAAGGAAAGAAGGAAAGAAAGAAGGAAGGAAGGAAAGTGAAAGCCAGCCCACCCTAAATTTAGCTTTAAAATCAAGGGCTTCCATACAAATAAAATGTGGTCTTTGTTATTTTAGTCTTTTGTCAACCTCTCAAGCAGACTGCAATCTATTGAGAAAGAAGATTTATAGCCAGTCATGTGGTTTGAAGGTTTAAGAAACTCTAAATTCACAAGATGCATCATAAAAGTGCCAAGAGTTAGAAATGAGTTGTTAATATTGAGAGCAGAATTAGCACATGCTACTGTTATCTTCAAGCGAAGTTCACTTTTGGGGAGAGTCAGTTAAAGATCCAGCTTCCTTTGAAATACCTTACATGACATTCTTTCTCATGCTACTTTCCTCCCTGCTCATATGCCATATTCATTGCTTTTGCCACTTGATTCCATCACTGTCTGTCTGCCAGCATGTGACAGAGTGAATCACATCATGTGCAGCTGAGGCTTAGCTTAGTGTTTCCTCTAGTGTAAGTGCACATGGCCTAAATCTGGAGTGGAACCAATGCAGAGTGGGAGTGGAGGAAATAAACCTTTCCCTATTTTCACCCCATTGGAGAATGTTAGAAAAGTTTTCATTGGTAAAAGGTTAAGAAAAAGCCTTCATTGGCATCAAAGGATATATTTTTAATCTCCACCTACCCCACCTCACAGGAGAGGCATTTCAAAGAAAACTGTCATGGGGCAGGTTTTACCTTCTCTTCCCAGTTTGAGGAGCACCTGTTACAAAGCAGGTCTGCACATGTTTACATTAGAGTAATAAAAAGCTAACTCTCCATGACATGCTATGTGATGACCACAGTGTGATCACAGTCTTCAGGGTCTGGCTTGATGGATATAATGTATTTACTTACTTACGTACTTATTAGATTTATAGTCCTCCTGCTGCTCTTAATCTTATCCCCACAGCAGCAACCCTGTGAGGGAGGTTGGGCTGAGAGTCAGTGACTGACCCAAAGTCACCCAGTTGGCTCCATGGCCGAGCAGGGACTCGAACCCAGGTTGCCTGGGTCTCAGTTCTGCACTCTTAACCACTACTCCACATTGGCTCTCTGAAGCTTGATTTTAACATCAGAAAGATCACCACAGTGGGGTTAACTGAACTCTTCCCAAACTAACTTTTCTGTGATTCGTCATCTCCTTTCTTTCTGCACAGCTCACCTAAAAAAAGTGAGCTCAGCTGAGAGGAAAGTGCTTTTGGTGATGTGACACAAATGACTGAGGAATGAGAGTGGGGAGATTTCATCTGGGTTCATACATTCACCCCTGTTGATATTAAAGGTAGACCTGGCCACAACTGTGAGGAGAAATCAAGCATGCATGCCCTGGGAAACAAGACATGATACAACTACAGCACCAAAAAGGCACAGGAGCATGCAGTAGCTTCCACATTAGGCATTCCAGGAATAACTGAGCATGGGAGGACACATGTCCAATTTGCAGTGGCATGGATGTGATGGGCACCAGAGAGACACTAACGAGTGAGAATGAGAAGTACATATTGTAAAGAGGATCAAGACAACCGAGCATAGTTTCCATGAACAGCCCATGAAAAGAACCCATGATTTATTGCTGGGTTGTGAACTTTGGGTTGTTCACCATGCTTTGCTAGCTAAGGTGGATTCAGACGCAATGCTAGAGGAAGAACTAGCTTTGGCTCTGTTGGACCCAAAGCTGCTCAATTTCCCTGGAGCTGGACAAGCTAATTTCCCTTCCCTTTTGGATTTTCAATGGGTGGTAGATTTAAAATGAGATGATCTGCAAGACAGAAAGACATGCCTACACACTTGTCAGTCCCCTCTTCCACAACCCAACTTGCTCTGCTCAATGAACTCTTCCATTCTGCACTTACAAGCCCAAAGAAGCATTCAGCAAGGTTTAATGATGATGCTCTCTATGTGGGGCTGTCTTTGAAGATGACTTGGAAACTTCAGCAGGGAATGCATGTACTGCTTACATCTTTGTAGAGGAGAACATTCAGATCCTATGAAACCTGTTTGGTACCAGTTGTGCTGTTTGCCAATGCATTTTGGGGCCCAATTCAAAGTGCCAATATTGCCCTTTCAAGTCCTATGCCCATATGAACTTGCCTGTACTTCAAGATAACCTTTGGAGGCCCTCCTTACTGGCCCACTACCAACATAGTAAGCATGTTGGGCACTGGAGAGAAGGCCTTCTCAGCTCCTACCCTATGGAATTTCCTTCCAAGAGAGTTATGACTGGCTTTGTCTGTTGGCTGCTTTTAAGACAACTGTCAACATATATTCCTCCCCTGAACCCCATCTTTTAATTGAAAAAGTGCTGTTAAATATTCAGAGCTGCATATTAACTAGTCTATTTTTAAAACTCTATTAATTCAGTTAAACAACTGTTTAATAGTGCCGCTATATTGTCTGAAGGCATAAGAGGCAGTCACAATGTTGAAACAAAGTAAGACTGGTTCTGGTCAGTACTTGGAGGGGAAACCACTTGGGAACCACATATGATGGAAGAAGAGTGGGCTATAAATGCAATAATGTAAAGGTGCTTTTGTATCTTCATGTTGCATTTTACTGTTGCATATTGTAAGCTGCCTTGGGAAGAACATGGTCTCAAAAGGAAGCAAAGACATTCTTTGAATAAGCATCCTGGGTGGTGTGGAAAGTCCTGGGTGGTATGCAATTCCTGGTCATATTACAGCAAAAGAGCCGTCACTCATCAGTGCTAGGAATTCTGGAAACAACTAGTAAATCCAGGCCCCTTATCAAAATACAAGTAGTCCACAAGCTAATCATAGTTAGAAGTAGTCTAGCAGCTCTCAATTCAAGATAAATGGTCAACCCTTTGTTATCAGGCTTATTCAGCTGTTGATAGCCAACTTATCTACTCCCAAGATGTCTAGCACAGGATTTCCCTGCTCATCCATTGTTCTTTCCAACCAAGTCATGCCCCTGAATTTTTTCATCTTCCTTCTGTTCAGAAAAGATAAGCAAATAGCAACAGTTTATACAGATAGAAATGTCACCTCATGGTGCTGCTTTGGCTTTGGACTGTGGTGCCATCACCACATGAAGATTCCTATCCACTTTGGTCTAGCCACTGAGTAGGGGCGTATAATAATGAGCAATGTCATTCTCATCCAGTCTCAGTGTGTAGCATTGGATGCCCCTTGCCAACTCCCATTATTTTAACAATTCAAAAGAAGTAAGATGGTGAAGCACCCTAGCAATCCTGACTACCTAGATGTGCAGCTAGGCAATGGCATCAAAGTTTCTGCACTTCTTCAGGGCCACATTTCTAGGAGTGGTGAGTGCAAAAGGAGGAGTGTTATAATAGGAAAAATACAGGCATATCTTATTTTAAAGCTCTTACTGCCAGTACAAGAGACTTAGGTGAGGCATTTCAACCTTCAGACAGAGAGGAAAGACAAGTTGGGTGGGTGGGTGGGTGGGTGAAGGTCCTGGGCCAAGTGGGGAACCCAGAAAGACAGAATGGGACTCCAAGTTGGGCAGGTTTGGCCTGTCATCCTGAGATTCAGGACCCTACAGCTGGTACTTCAGCTAGTAGAAAGCACAGCAGCTAGACTGTTTTGCAAGCCATGAAACACCAGTCTTGAAAGAGCTGAGCTGGCTTCCAGTCTGCTTCTGAGCTCAGTTCAAGAGGCTGCTTTGTACCTCTGGGGCTAGTTGGCTCAGAGCCACAGTGTCCATAATGTTACCTTCTCCCATACGGCTCTGCCCAAAATGTGCATCTGTCAGTTGAGGCCCTATGGTGTTCTGCCCACACCCCTAAAGAGGCGACAATGGTCGACCCTTAGAATATGGCCTTTTGTCTTGCAGCACACCACGTACAGCATGACCTTCCGAGTCACATTAGGCAGGCCTCTTCCTTGCAGTCTTTTAGGTAGCTATGTAAACAATATCATTCTTTCAAGTTTTGAATAGTTAACACTGTTCTGTTTTCAATCTCCATTTTAAAAGAATGTTTTAGGGTTGTATTTGTTATGCATTTCAGTCTTCCCACTTTTGTATACTGCATTACCTCAAGTGTTCATTTGGTGAAGGGATTATTCCAAAATATTCTGAATAAGCAATGCTGTTGTAGAAACTGAGGCACGAGATGCTCCAAGTTCCTCTCCCTGGCAGCAAAAAGAAAAGGAAGCAACAATGTTATACGCCACAAGTCAACGGCAAAAGTTACTGTTTGCTGCCTTTGCGTGGTGTCCAAAGTGTGCTGCCTGCTTCTGTCTAATGGCAGTACCAGCCCTGGAGTGCCTTTTGCCTTAATCTAACCTCGCTTTCCTCTTCACAGGAGGCTAGTCTGATAGCCATAGAGGAAAGAGATATTTGTTCTCTGTCCTGTTTGGCCACAGCAGCTTTGATAGCTTTTACTCTGCCTGCACTACAGAAAGGTGATAGGATCAGACTGCAACTTGGCAGCTGCAATCCCTAAAATGCAGCTCTGGCTATAGTCTCCCCATCATATATAATTACAGGAATGCATCTGTATACTACCTAATTTTGTCTGCAGTCTGATTTTTGCTTGCCTCTCATTTAACGTGGTACAGGTTTGTTCCAGGTAGTCTATAAAATGTCAAGGAGCATGTAAATTTTTAGCTTGCAAATGTGGACATTTCATGGATTGCTTTATAAAACACAAGGAGGCAAAATTTATCCACCCAAGTCAGAAACCTAAAGAACAGTGAAGTTAAGGAGTAAGGAAGCGAGGAAATGACAACTTAATGGCAAAAGCCACGTCTTCCAACAGCTAGGCACCATGGTGTGACCTTTATTTACTTTTTATAATGCCCCCCAGTGTGCCTAAGTGTTGGTGGACATATGTCATGTTTCATCCTCAAGGGCCTAAGTGTGAATTTCCTGTTATTTGCCCTCCTCCCCCCAAAAAACTTTTTAAATTGTTTCAATGCAGTGTTTGTTGGAGGGACTTCATGCATTTTATATACTGTCAGTGACTAGCCATGAGAAATCACAGCCACAGAGAAAAATAATGAGGAAATGTGCACAGAGGGAGAGGAAAGGCAATGCTTTGGAACAGAACTTTCAGCCAACGCTCACCAGGGCTAGCTTTGCATCTGCACAGAAACAGATACTGTTTGTATTTTGGTGTCCCTCTCAGAAACGTTAGTATTCACCTTTCTTGCTGCTCTTGGGGTTGCTTATTCTCTGCTGCCAACACTGGTTGTCTGAAGTGCCTTTTGAAGACCTCGCTGCCACTGGGCACCATGGAAAACACGAATCTGATCAGAACTCAAGAAAGAAATTAATGCAGGGTGCAGAAGGAGCACCATAATGTGAAGATTCACTTCCAGCTCCAGAATTTACAGAAAGGGACAAAACTTCTACAGGGTGTACATGTCCTCTTTTTGGAGGATAGCTCTCTCTAGAGGATTGGCATCTATTTGGAAAGCATTCTCTATTGAAATGACTGCTCAGCCTTGTCCAATATAACGGAAAAGACCCATTCAAAGGAAGAACTGAATCCTACCCATTAACAGCACCTAGGCAGCAGATGGGTTACCACAGTCATCCACACAAAGGTGAGATGCACCATATTTCCATTCAAATTTTATTATTTGCATTAACAAATGTGGAAATGGATATCCTCCTCTTTCCCATTTCAGTGAGGCATATCTTCTTTAACTGGTTCATAATAGCTAAACTATCCTCTATTAAAAATATTTCCAAATCCATGTGGCCCACTAAAAGGGGGGACTGAGGGAACTCTCTCTGAAATTAGGAAATTGCTAATAGTATATTTGTGAAGCAGCTATATTGGACTTGTGCAGCCTTATCTACAATCCCACCCATACTATCAGAATGGGCAGTTTAACCCCATTGGCCTTAACAAAAGTTGGAAACCTTGATTGGCAGCACCACTAAAGCAACATCCTTCCAAGAATGACGTATTTTGCAGCTTTCAGCCAGGAGCCAGGGCCATTGGTAGGCATGGCTGGGCACTGACCAAGGGTGCACACCCTGGCTTTGAAGAAAGGCCCCTGGAATTGCTCCTCTTCCTCATGGCAATCCACTGCCTGCTCTGGCCCATACTGTGTGGTGGTAAGAAAAAGCAGAAGAGGCCATTTCATTTTTGCTCACTGCCTCTCTGCCTGTCAAGCAATGATAAAAAAAGAGAATGAACAGCAAGAACACCTGTGAATAGTCCAAAGATGGAGGAGGCAGCCCAGTGAGTGCATCCTGCCCAAAGGCCCTCAGAACTCTGAAGCTGGCTCTGATACAACCTATGCAAGGATGGTACAAGAAAATGCATATCACCTCCATCTAGACCTGATGCGCTAAATAGGAGTTTAAACATTCTGCCTAAATGTTCTGCTGTTTGCACCATTTCGGTGTGGAAGCATCCCAATATTTATGCTTCATTCTGCTGGTACTAGGAACTGCTGACCACTATGGCTAGGATGAAATAAGAGAGAATGGACCCATTTGCAAATCACATCAGCTAATCACAGTTCAATTAGCCCACAGTTTGCTATGGTGCACAGAAGAGACTTCCATTTACTGAAAACAACCTCCGATCAACCTAAGTCACAGCAGTGTTCCAGATGTGCAGTGATTTAAATGCTAGTAATGGGAATACCTTGGAAAATGATTATTTTAACAACTTAATCTGTGCAGAGTCATTGGCAAGATATGGACTACAATACTGTCACTGATATGCCTAAAACAATATGCCACTGAATAGTTGCAGAGATAGATATTATAGATGATCCACATTCCATATTATTTAAAACCCACTGGCAAAACATCCCTGCACATATATCCCATAAGACCCACCACTACCCAGCTCTTTCTACTAGACTCTAGTGCAGAACCTGTTTCCACCCAAGCACAAAACTCCTTTCTGGAAAAGCTCTCAGAGGCCACCTTCCAATGGTGAGCAAGGCAAAGACAAAAGGAGCTGAGCAAGAACACTTAAACCTCCAGCATATTTTTACGTGAGCTCCATCCTGCCTTAGGAGAAGTTTTTCAGCTTCTTATATAAAGATAAGACTGCACAAGCAAGTAAATCAAATGAAAGTGGTGAAGGCATGGAAAAGGAGCACAGCCTTCAGAAAGTCAGATTGGGCATTCTTGGAAGGTCGTCTGACCACTAAGTCTGGAGTTCTGCATCTCTCTAAGAGGGACAAGGACATCTTTCCGCTTGAAGGCTCACATCCATGTTGGAGTAGCTTCTGCAGGCCACATTCCAATGGTAGGTATGCTGAAATACAACAATGTCAGGTTAAAGATGTGCCAAACACCATTGTTTAGTGCATTCCTGCCATTACCTAAGTTTTAGGAGAGGTTTCTTCAAGAACAGAAGGCAAATTGCCTAAAAACTGGATGGTCAGCAGATGACTGTGGTCAGGAAAGGGCTTGGGAATTGGGTGATGGTTGTGTGACCATCTGGAAATTCCAAAGGACTAGACTCAGTGGCCAGGTTCTGGGAACCTATAGAATTTGAAAGCTAGTTTAAGTGAAAATAATGACAACTCCTGTCTTGTCACTTTTTTCGATGCATTAGTAGCAGCATTACTAATACAAGCCAGCCAACTAAGCCATGAAGTTCCTGTCATTCAAAAAAGGAAAATCAGATGCATAACACAAGGAACTGCCAGAATTGCCCAGGCAGATAATTTGCAAGCACACCATGCACAGCTGTATCATCTTTTGCTGTATCATCATTTGGCACAAAGCATATCACAACTTCTATACAAGGCACATAACCTTCAGTGCACAACTTCCTGTTTCCCAAGGGGACTGGAGAATAAGGCTATGAATGAGTAGTAGTTACTTTGGCTAAATATTACCTATAGGTGGTATTGGAAGCAATATGCCTCTTAATACCATTTACTCGGGGGCACAGGTGTGAAGGTGCTATTGCTCTCAGGGCACAAGAAGGGAACCCACAGTTTGTTGTTTGGTTCACACAACACATGATTTGTCAACCATCCATAGTTTAATGTCAACCCATACTCTGGCATGTTGTGTAGTGCAAACCAGGTCTTGCAGCTTGTTCTGCAAGCAAAGTAAGCTGAAACCCATTAAACACCATACTACAGACCATCGGACTTCTTTTGGGTTTTTTCTGATGCTGAGCTGGGATGAAAGCTTTTTTAAAATTTCAGATCCACAGTGCCAAACATACTGTAGAGTTGCACATTGGCTAAACTGTAAACATAGAAAGCAATCAATATGGTTTGATCTCATGAAGGGCTTAAAAATGTTCTATCACCTTCTAAAATGGTAGATTTTACCAGGAATGGCCTAACCAGTTTCTTTTTTGGGTGGCTCACACAGTATGATATTATACTTCAGTGTTTTCCGTTTCAGTCTGGTCAGCCTGAGCCCTTGCAAGAGATAACACAGAAAGGGTTTTGCTTCATTTCATATCATATATTTTATGTAGTGTTGGTTGTAATGTTTTTATGGATGCCAGCACTTATTCTTGCTTTCCTACCTATCAGCTATAGCTTTCTGCACCCGTTACATGGAAGGTTGTAGGAACAAGTGACCAAGGGTGCATTCCTATGTTCACTTTCCAAGGAGTAAGCTCAGTTAAACTCAATGAGCCTTAATTCTGACATGAATATGTTTACCTGGTAAAAGTCTGGTTCATGCAGGTGTTAGGAAGACGTCCCTCCCAATTTGCAACATTACATAGTAGATAAGCATATGACTAACGATTATTGCTTCTTTTGAAATTTTTGCCATTTTTAAGTTTATGAGGCTCTCTTGAGTCATTTGTGGATCCTCCAGAGCACCAGTTCTTCACAGTGTAAGAGAGAAGAGACTGGTCTAACTTGTATCCAGTACAGTAACTCTTTTATGTCTAATGGATTGAGAAAGTGGGTTGTATCGCTCCATGCATACACATCTGGTATCCCTTGGTTGTGAATGTTACTCCAGATGGTGATCAAGAAGGTGGTTTTATAACCCACTTTAAGACAACTGTCTGCTGACAAGATATGTGTTTCCTTCCCTAGAGAGCATGCTGCTCAGATGGATAAGTGCAAGCGGTTGAAATTTGGTTGTTAACTCTGAATAATAATAATGCTTTGCATATCCACAGCATCTTTTATTCCAGCATCTTAAAGCACTTTTTAAAAGACCGGTCATTAACTGGATCTCATTGCAACTTGCTGGAGGCAAGTTTGTGTTAGAATCTTCAGTTTACCAGCTCTGGTACCTTGACACTAAGCAGAGGATTGACTCCGTACAATCCTACATAGGGGATGTGATCAAATGTAGCCAAGAAAAAGTGTTGCCTGACAATCCACCACTCTTCTAATTCTGGTTGGGACTGTAATCATCAGAACCTATTGAGCTGGGTGACAGGAATTCCTGTGATTCCAGTCATAATTTGTGCCTCTAGTTATACTCCAAGGATAAGACAGCCAAGATGGTGCCTTGTGACTTCAGCTAATGGGTTGTGACTGGATATTAATGGCATAACAAGGGGAAAGAAGTGACAGTGTCTCATTGCCTGTGAAGGTGGGAATGTTGTCCACACCATTCAATCATTGCTGGTCTTTTTCTTCCCTCAGCAGAGCTAGCCATTTCACTGACAAAGAAAACACCATTTTTATTTTACACCATTTCTCCCTTTGAGCCTTCCGCATGGTCCCCTTCTCTTGGTAGCACAGCAACCACAGTTTTTAAATTAAAGTTGCAATTTGTACAAATATGAAAAGAAGGGAAGGGAGATGGAGAGGCGTGTGTGTGCGCGCGCGCATGCCTGTAAGTATGTGAATGAACACTCATTTTGTTCATTGCCTAAAACTGGTGTGTGTGTGTGTGTGTGTGTGTTTGTATTTTCCCTCCCAAGCTCAGAATACAGCTCTGAATTATACAAGTCTTACAATGAGAAGAATAGCAGACATGTTCTTCTAGTCCCTTGGAGAAGGAGAAGAACCAGCAGGGGAGACAAAGAATGAAGTGTGGGTGGGCAATATTGCCTGCTCATTTCCTCTACTTAGCTCCTGATTGTCACTCCTGTGCCTCTGAGCTGCCCATAAGCTTCCAGGAATGCTCAGGTACAGCAGCTTAATTATGTAGCCTGCTATTTGCTAAAGTCTGAGCCATATCCCACAAAGCAGCGTCCCTTTAACCTGAGCCAGATTGGATTATTGCTCCAATTTATTGACACATTTTCCCCTTTAGCAATACATCCTTTGCTTCAAAAGCAGAAATGCATTTGAAAATGTTGCAACATTATGAAACAATTTATATTTTAAAAAGCAATAATACATGTAACATTCTTTCTTAAAAAGCAAAACAAATACAGCACAAGATCTAGCAACAACAAAACAAAATCCCCTGAATTTAAAATAATGGATACCTGTAAGCAGGAACTCACTTGAGAAATTTTGCTCAAGTAACATATAACTATCAGTGGATCACCCCAAGGGAATTGCTGCTGTATCTGGCAGAAGCTGTTTGCAGCAGAATAAACAGACAAGTGCTCCATATATCATCTTAAGTAAGACAAATAAAGTTGTGTTTCCGCCTTACAACGATGTCATTGTCAGTTATATAAGAATAATTCTGTATGACTTTTTATGAATCTTTCCCCTGTGCAGAACTACAATGGCCTAATTTTCTAGCCTGCATATTATAAATAATTGTCCTCCTTCAGCAGTCTAATGCCAAACTGAAACTACTCTCCTGCTGAGTAGAGGGGTTTGGATTGTACACATTACTAAGGGTGAGTTATCCACCTTCAGGGGGAAAAAGTAGCAGACCATCTCTGCATCCTTTGTGCTCCTTATTCAATTTATTAAAGGGTGTAATGAAAAGGACATCTTTAAAGGGAGGTTCCTGCTTTTTTAGGACCTTTTCACACTGCATACCTAATTTTTTAAGAGAACACCTAAGCTATAATGTGCTCCAATCAAGAGTTTGAAAACACAGAGCTTCAGACCAGGGATTGCCTACCACTTCCCCCTGAGAGTACATTGTATGGCATACCCAGGTCTCTTGCTCTGTAATGTGTAACAGATCTTTAGATCTTGGCACTGCATTTGGGAGGAAAATCTCTCAAGTGTTGCAAGGACTCATAAATGGGGTGGTGGTTAAAAGAAGCCTCTTTTATGTTTGCCACAGATGGAATTCCCACACCTTCCCTACCAAGCCAGATATAGAAAACTCCCTTTGAATATTTTTATTTATTTATAATTCATTTGGTACCCTTCTTTTCTGATCCTACAATAATTCACAGTGGTTTGCTCCAATAAGAATGACAACAAACCCAAACTATCAATAAAATACAATAAAAGCAAGCATGACAGCTAAACCCTCCCCCTTCATATCAAAACAACAATCCATGAGCAGTGAGCAGGTTGTTCCCACATGCTGCTACTTCCACTTTGTTATCCTCTTTGATAAATCAAGTGGATGGACAGTGAATTGTTCCGCATGATGTGCAAAGCCAAAACTCTGGGTTGTTGTGGGAGAAACAATGGTAGGCTAGAACTCTGGGTTGTTTTTTCCCTCAACAACCCAGAGTTTCAGGTTCACACATCACAAACATCCATCCAGAGACTAGGATAATCCTGGGTTGGGTATAAAGGCAGAATCATTGAGCAGACAGTGGTCTCTCTCACTCTGGCATGGCCCTGATTAACAGCAGGTTGCTGTTTAATCCATAGTTAGGTGCAAACTTGGTCATTATCTTCTGTCCTGTAAGGCTTGGCAGAAAACACTGAGGGAGCAAGAGATCCTGTCACAGAGAAAGAACGAAAATAATAAGGCACCACTCACTGCTCCATCACCACCGTGAAACAAAACCAGCACAACATAACAAAGTAGCAATGATTGTAGTTGTATAACAACCTTCATAAAAATGTTCCAGGGCATTTACAGACAAGTTTAACGAGCTGGAAAATGTTCATTTAAATGTCATGTTAACATACTGTGAATGGTTTGGTGAGATTTCATTCTTAGAGTTTCCCTCCTTGTAACTTGAATTACATCCTAATATGAAGATGGGTGACTTGTTCCACGCAGAGGTTTGGTCTGAAAGTCCTGTCATGCCTCATTTTTGGCTAAGGCCAAAACACCTGGAGAACCATAAGTTGCTCACCTGGCTCCAAAGAAGGAAAATAGAAAATATATTCAAATAGCAGTACATGTATTTATTTAATTATTTTATTTAAAACTTTTCTATACTGTCCCATTACAGATAACTTAGGACAGTTTACAACTCCATAAAAATAGAAATAAGAATAGGAGTGACACACCATCCATTATTAAGTATTAAACCGCCAATTAAAACAAATTAATAATTAAAATATTGGGAGAAGAAAAAGGTGTTCTCCTGACACCAAAAGGAAAGAAATGTTGGTGCCAGGCAAACCTCTCCGGGGAGCATGTTCCACAATCGGGGCACCACCACAGAGAATGCCCTCCTCCGGGTAGTCACCCTCCTGATCTCTTTCAAGAACGGTTTCCGGAGGAGTGCCTCTGACTCAGATCTCAAGGGGCGGGAGGTACATACGGGAGAAGGCGCTCCTTCAGGTATCCAGGACCCAAGCTGTTTAGGGCTTTATAGGTCATCACCAGCACCTTAAATTGGGCCTGGACTTCAATTGGTAGCCAGTGTAAGTAATAGAGGACTTGCATTATATGTGAATACTGGCTGGTCGCTGTTAATATCCTGGCAGCTCTATTCTGAACCAACTGAAGTATCTGGACTATCTTCAAGGGCAGCCCCATGTAGAGCACGTTGCAATAATCCAGTCGGAAAGTTGTCATACTGTGGGTCACTGTTGCAAGGCAGTGCTCATCCAAGTAAGGACGCAGTTGGTAAACCAGCTGAAGCTGGAGAAAGGCACTCCTCGCCATCGCTGCCACCTGAGATCCCAGGGACAGGTCTGGATCCAGGAGCACTCCCAAATTATCAGTATCTCACAACTGGTTTGCTGTTCTGATTGCATTGATCAGCCAATAGAAAGCCAAGCAGGGCCTTAATTGCTTAGCACTGACCAAGTATCCTCTGTGAGCCTTATCAAAGCAAGAAGGGTTCAGCTCAAGCACCGGTCCAGTATAACACATCCAGCACAGAGGGGAGATGCATAAAGCCCCCTCTCGTGGTGTATGTTTCTGCACATGCACAAACATGTGCATGTGCAGCTGCCTCTGATACTTTGCCGATGTGAGTGTGCATCAACAGGCACGCTTGCCATTCACGTGGGATCAAGCATGCCTCCAATTATATTTATTGTGCACCTTTATCTCATTCCCCTGCACCCTACTAATTAATCTTTTGCGGCAAGGACTACTTATTATACTCATTATATCACTTCTGAGTAGTTCAAAAGCCTTCCACATTTTTAAAAAAATAATGCTCTGAGATTTCTCTCTTTCTTGTTTCTCATTTCTGTCTCTCTGTCTCTGATGAACAGAGTAGGGGTGGCCCCATTGGAGACCTCTGCCCATAGTGACTGCCAAGATGAAAACGCATTAGCATTCTGACACCATGTGTTATTTTTGCAATTTCAGCGGTGGAACTCCTGATGCAAGGAGCGGACCAGGAGAACTCTGACATGGCCTGCGCTTTTTCTCTTCCCCTCCTCACCCCTGGCCCTTTTGTCCAGAAGATAAAATACAATATGTGGAAATCAAAGGACTTCAGAGTTGACAGAGTTGAGGTGGTTCCTATCATGTAACCTGTGTTTTCTCTAACCAGGAATTGATTTTAATTTCATAGGTTACAGAAAGAATTAAACATGTGCATCTACCACAAGATTTGGCTAGGATCCTTGTTCAGTGCTTTGAAAATGGACTACTCTAACCAGAGGCTTTCTGCTTCCAGTTTGGGTACTGAACCCAAGTCAAATTTTGGTTCCTCCCTTTGAGTACTGTGGAAAAGTTGTTTTGTTTTTTTTTTAATTTGGATGTTAGTCACAAATAAAACAGCCCCTTAGGAGGAAGTTGTGTCTATACCAAATATCAGAAAAATAGGTGTAGTGGTATTTGTGCTGCACATTTGCAATGTTTGTTTTTTTAAGGGGAACTGCTGGTAACATTTTTATGATTTGTGGCAGAGTTAAATAACATTTGCAGCAATTAATTGCTCCTTCTGATGAGATCAAGCCTGCAGAGATTCAGATGAATCGGTGCAGGGAGATTTATCCAAGATCAGACTTCATTTTTAAAGTATAGATTTATGTGGGAGGCCCCAGGTTTGGAGGTACAAGTTACTCACTTACCTTTCCCTCTCCCACCACCGGTCATCAGGCAATGGCACAACTTTTGGTACCTCTGGGTAGGAAGTCTAAAGGCAGTCAGGAAGCCTAAAAAGTTTCAGAATGACAGATGCAAGGTCTGGGTACGGTTGAAAACTAGCTGAAATGACCTTCCTGCCTGTTCCCAAAGCATAGCACTTGGAAGGCCCCTGGGATAATGTGTCCTATGATTAGAACTGAGATGGCCAACATCAGGCAATCACTGGCCAATTCCTCCGGGGTGGGGGGGGGGGGGTTGCACCCTTGGGGGGTGGGTTTTTTTTTTTTTTTTTTTTTTTTTTTACAAATAGGCAGGTTAACCATTGCAGAGCTCACTAAGAACAAATCTAGCTGAACTTGTCTTCATGAAGCTTCTCTAGGGAAGCAACCAGAGATTTTACCAGAAAATAATTTGATTTTGGAAGGGCAATGAAAATCAACAATTGCTGTGGGGGGGGGGGGGTAACATAGTTTGCACATAGACCATAAGATACTCTGGAGTAGACGTGAACTTGTCTATCAGCCAGTCACCCTCCTGCCACCCTCTACATTTTTCTCTAAATTGATAAAAATGCTATTTTTTGTAGACACACGGGGTTCAGACAACATGACAACCCTAATTCAAGGGTTGAATATTTTTTGTCATTGAATCATGAGTTGTTGAAGAATGTTTATGTTGTTTGAAGCCAGCTGCACTAACAAACCATGGCTTCTTAACCCATGGTTTGTTGTTGGGATGTGAACCATGAGTTCTTTGGTATAGTTTGATGTCTTGGTTGCATTCAGAGAATATGACAACCCATATTTCAACAACAAGCCACAGTGCAATGACAGCTCGTGCTCATTCTTGATTGAGTTTTCCTATTGTCTGAACTCAGTCATTGTCTTTCTTTCTAGAGCCAGCTCATGAGCAAAACCTCAGGCAGGGACCAGTTTTGGTTCTGATCAATTTAGAGGGAAACCCATTTCATCTCAGGAAATACTGGAAAAAGTCTATAAGGCCTGATCCTGCTCAGGCTTTAGACTTCAGCTGAATCCAATGCACATTCTAGTAGGGGAATTATCATAACCTTTCTTTCCTGGCATTTTTTTCTCTGAGTCCTATATGTTCATACTGTACTGGGATTCTTCTGTAGCTCATCGAGTAGTTTTAATTCTTTCAGTATTTTGTTCATTTCCCATGGGATCGGTTGGATGAGTTTTATTTCTAGTTGTTCACTGGGGTGATCAAATTTCCTGATTATCCATAAGCAAATTGATCATGCTGTATGCTACAAGCACCAGTTTGGGCTGCATATTTTTCAGCGCAAAGCTGCCATTATTTTGTGCAAACACAGCAAGCCTCAGTTTTACAGCTCTCCAATGGAAGCATTCAGAGTGTCAGTTCACAAGAGAGAAAAGGTATCAATTTATATTTGAGATAAGGTCGCTTTTAATTATATTTGCTTACCTGGAAAAAAAATTCCTTGAGGCAGCCTTGTGTAAAGATAATTTCTAAGGATGCATGGTCAGTTCTCAGCAGAATTTATCTAAAGGCATCAACAAGCATGACAGAAAGCAGCTTTAAAATTAAAATTCCTATTATCCTGTATCTCCATAACAAAGAATTAGATGGAAGACCAATATCAGTTTAAATTTTGTTCTGTTAAACTTAGAAGATGAGGCTGAGAATCCAATATATTTGTTCATATTGGATTGTTACAACTTCATAAAAGAAAGAAATGTCAACTGCACTCTAGGGTTTGGCAAAGGATGGATATACATGAGAAATTATCTCTCTCAGGGGATGCATTTCCACCCTGGAATCCACCATAGGGTCCATAGCATTCCTGCACCTTTTTTCTTCCTCTTAATATGCACACAGTATAGCCTTTTAAACTTGAACTCCCTCGCGGAGAGAGGAAATGGGCCAATTACACAATTGTCCCAATTATCACAGCCTCCAAGGAATAGATGCTATGGGTAGGTAGTCACTTTTATGTCACAGTCTGTAAAAACAAGCATGGTGAAAAACATGAATAAATATATTCATATAAACTAGTTGCAGCAACCAGAGGAGGAAGGGGATGTGGAGCAAGGTGAGCTCTACCTTCAGATGCCACCTTACGAGTCCTAGATAACAACGTTGTTGCTAAGAACAGATTTGCTGTGTCTCACTTGCTGGATTTGTTTACGTGATAAAATTTGTTTACTGTATTACCCATTATTGTTACTACTGGTTAGTGGTACTATTTAACATTTATTTGATGTCCTGGCTCCTTTACATATCAGAGGAGTGACATTGATACTGGTTCTTATGAACAATGGAGAATTTTGCTCAGGCACTCGTAGCTGCTTCAAACATTAGCATAAGGTTATTGAACAAGCCTTAATCCATAGCCTAGCTTGCAGCTCCTGGTACTTTCTTTTCTAGTTCTTATTTCTGTTCTTTGGACTAAACCATTTTCTACATTAAACTGGTAGTACAGAGGCGACCCTTGCTTTCCTTTCCCCTTCCAAATAAGCAGATGTCTGATACCCATGATTGTGCTTTGGAGGTAGGAAAAGTACCTTCTCACCTGCTCATGGTCACAGTCCCTTTATAAGGACAAAAGAGGGGCCGGGGGGTTCCACTGGTGCCAATGGGGGGTTCCTCCTCACTTTTAGCTGTAAACATTCTCTATCTGAAGGAAGTTCCCATACACATATTTGGAAGTAAAAACAGAAGTAAAGTTCAATTGCATGTGTTTAGTATCATGCATTCATGCCCTGTGAGATCATCTATCTTTAAACACGACAGACTTTCTAGAACATCTTTCTGCACAGAAGAATGTAATGCTATTCCCACACAGAGAGCTCACAGACTCTACAATCAATGGGTCCTGAACACATGAACAAGTCCCAAACAAGCACACTAAAAATAAACATCTTGTTGCCTTTCCTTATGTTGCACTTGTATCCTCTGTCCAAGTTGCTTTGCTACCTGAGGTGAAAAATGCATGTGGAATCTCTTCCCAGTAATCAGCATGGAGTACAACCACTGGGACACTATACCTGTGCCAAGTTAATTGAAATAAACAGCAGTTGTGCAGGCGCAGAGCCTGTGCTCCATCTCCCACTCTGCTGCCCTTCAGAGCTCCTAACATCTGCTGTCAGAGGAAGCTGCCCACCTCTCCTTTCCTCACATGGAGACACAGGTGGCCACCCCAAAAAGCATTATTAGGCGACTGTATTGGACTAGATTTGCATGACATGATAACCTATTATGGGTTGCTACTTGCCATGCATTGTTGTGATTTGGACTGATTTCCCCATTCACAGGTAAGAAACAAGTCCACAATCCCATGGGTTGTTGCACCCACAATAGGTTGTCATATCATCCAAACCCCATCATGTGTTCAGGGAATCAACTGCCAAGACACTCTTGCTATTTTTCTCAAGTGGCTTTTGGGTAACCGCCAGTGCCAGCCAGCCCAGAAGTGGCCAAATGCACTCTGGAGCAGCTAGTTTCTGGCTTCTTCCCATCCCTGGCATGGCGGTGAGCTGTTTCAAGCTTACCATGGCTTTTTTCTCTTCCCCCATTTTTTCTCCAAGCACTGCCATTTCACCAGCCACTGACAACTCTTTCAAAGGGATCCAGTGCTGGGGGGGGGGGGCAGTTAGCCCTCAAAAAGTTGTTGCAGCTGCGGCTTCAAATTCCTTCAGTTGCACAACTGTGGCTAAAAATTGTTTCGGGCAATCAACAATCCTCCAAATTCCAAGGGTTCTGCAGATTCTATAGAAGACAGACAGTGCTTGCCTTCACACTGCGCCCACTCTGCAAAAGACTTAGGTGGCTGGTTCAGACATCTGGGTCTTTGCTATGGGATGGCAGACTGCCATAGCAGACTGGGGCACAGCCTCATTCCTCCCCTCCCCACCAGTCTTCTAGTTCTTATACCAAGAGTCTCCAGTGTGGTTCTTTTTGAGCTGGTTGCAAGGGCAGCAGGCATTTTGCATGGTTGGGTGCCAGCTCCAACCCTGGAGTATATTTCTGAAATTGGAGCAAATACCCTGACTTCTATGCCCATCTAAACTCTGTCTAGCATCTATAGCATTATGCCCTAAAGTGCTTTCCCACCAAATGTTTTCTAAAAATAAATTTGATAGTTCCCACAAGGAAACCATTTTGAAGGGGCTGCCAATAGCTGGCAGTGGGGATCCCCATCTCAAGAAAAATAAAGGTGAAAAAGCTGCCAAAAAGTGCTCCTGATCATAGGCAGGCAATAACCCTCATGTTCCTTGGTTACCCAAAAGAAGGAGGGGGAAGGACAGGAGGGAGGGAGCCAACAACCCACAGTGCGCCTGATCATATGTTTGGTACACCATGGCTTAATAAATTGTGGTCACTTATTGCCAGGGTGGGTTGGTGAGAGGTGAGAATGTGCCCATTATCACAGATAACTTGTGTAGTACCCTCCAGTCTACTGAAGGTTAATATTTCCCCCTTTCCTTTCTCCTTTCAAACAGATCAAGGCAATAAGTACAGTCATTATTGTGTTAAGTATGCCAGCCAGTGTGGCTTTCTGATTTGAAACAAGTATTGCAGAGCTTAGTAAAAGTCGGTAAATGAGCTAATTAGGGAAATGACTCATGCTGAGTCCAACCTGAATATCCCTCTTTCCTTCCCACCAAATGGAGTTGGCTCCATGCTCAGGGAGGTTCCCCATGCCTGTGGACCAGAAGGCAGGAACCATAAACGCTGCTCATTTGATCGAATGCTGAATCAAGTTATGTTCACCCTACTCTGACTCTTCCAGTTCAACACTGTTTTCTTCAGAACCAGATACAGTTCAATTCTCATCAGCCTCTTGGCTTACCATGGGGCATACTGGGCTTGGCATTTCAGCCATGAATTCTAACTCCACCTCTTCTTCCAGTTCAGATTCAGCTTGTCCAAATGGCAACAAGGCTGATATCCTTCCGTTGCTTTCCTGCCTCCCTCACACACCCATTTTCCACAGTTTCTATTTCCCTGACTACCAAATGTCTCCTCATTCAAAAGATTAATGTGTCTGGTGTCTTTCCAAGCCTTCCCAATTGTCACCTTTGTCCTCTTGCTCAATAAACAAGTAGCAGGCATGTCTGCTCAGAAGTAAATGAGATTATCTTTAATAGCCTTACTCAGAAGTAATTCACATTGAATTGACTGGACTTAGCTTGCAGGAAAGCCCACACAGGAGGGTGTTGAAGTTCTTTGTTTCTGGGTGGAGGGGGATGAGGGAACTGCTGGTCCTACTGGCCTCCTCAAGTGGGCTTGGGAGAACATGCGCATGCAGCAGCACTTTTCTTTCTTCTCCTTGATCTTTTGTGAGGGAGCAGTAGGAGCTGTTTTTTTTTTTTTTCCTTTAAAAAATATCTCCTATAGCTAAAGGAGCTAAAACACAAACACTAAACAGAGAAAACTGAAAGGTTATTTCCTTGCATACATTTCCTTTCCAGCTCCTACAGCTTCTCCCACAATTGCATTTCTGTATGACACAAGTGCATGTTGAGTCACTATGCTGTATTCATTAGCATGTGCCCCAACTGTGACAAATGTGTGTTGCAAAAACACCACAACTATCTTCCCTCATAAACAGAAGGGGCTTCTGTACAGATCTCCCCCAGGCTAGAGGAGGGGTATGTTTGGCAGTATCCCAGACTGCATTCCTGTACCAAATCCCTGAAGATGTTATGTATTTTGACTTATTTGGATGCACTTTTCCAGCATGAAGTCCTAAATGTGCTGCTTGTTTTGTAATCCAGTCAAATGCAGCAGACAGTGCTAGCATCACTTACATTTCTGCCTTTGAATAGAGGATCCAACAGATTTGCAGGAACTTGAATTGGATGGCGACAGCGTTCTTCCTGATTCTTAATAAAATCTTTCACTTTACTTTGTTCTATGCTTGAGCATGGAGAGACACTTAGATTTTCAAAAACAGTTGTTTGTATCCTGGCAATTTTGTAAGGATTTTCTGACAAAAGTTCATGGCCTGATTGCTGAAGAAACATGTTGTAGAATCTTCAGGGAGTTCCTCACCTGAACTCAGAAGACATCTTAGTTAAGTACAATATTCCTTAAATTTCTGGGTACTTTAAGAACCTCAGCTACTGCTATTTCTTACACAGCTTCTTTATTTTTTAAGTAAACTTTCAAAGGAGACCACCACTCCGCTCATCCAATTTATTAGAGAGCTGCAGTTCCACTATTTTATTCTTTCCACTATATTTTCTTTATGCTTCTTCTTGAAGACTGCAGCAACAATATGGGTGAGTTTGACATGTTTTACTTTTTTTTCTTTTCTTTTCTTTTTTGCTTGTCTATAGATCTTTTAGAGGGTGACCACTTTCATGCTGTCATTAAGAAGAAAGTTTAGCCAATGATGTGCACATACGATGGCAATGAGATGTAGCTACTTATCTTTATCATTATCCATGCCACTTTCATATTACCTGCATTGCCAATCAGCAGGGTAAATTTTTTACCATGCCAACTTTTCTATAGAACGTCACCTGCTTTATATCTGATATACTCTGCAGCATATCTCTTCGCTCCTATTCAAATGCTTCTATAAAAACCTGGTTCAGGTGTTGTTTCTAGAAAGTAGGGATGTGTGAGAAATCCATTGGATTCCCTTGGCTTGGCTCTCAGGCTCTGGACCACTTTGCAGCAGCCCTGAGTCCAAGTTCTTAGCAAGCATGCCCAGTGTTCACAGGATGCTTGCCAGGAACCAAGCCCCATGTGCTGCAGAAGCAGTGTCATTCTTCCATGCGACTTGCCGGCATCATTTGGGCTGCCGCGCCTGATGCAGAAGGAGGGTGGTCATGCAGAGCTCACCAGGAACAGAACTCCGTGAGACTGCTAGCAGCATCCCTCCTTCACACCACATGTAGCTGCCAGTTGGGCTGCTGTGTATGACGCAGAAGGTTGCCAGCTGCACAGCCTTCATTCTGTGCACATTCATGGACTTCCTCTTGGCTTGGCTCCCTTTGCAAGACTGGGCTGAGCACAAGAGGAAGTCCAAGAATTCTGGAGAGATGGGTTCTGTGAGGGTTTGTCCCAAGCCCGCTGCAGAAAAAAATCCTTCTTCTTCACATTTGTTCATCAAACTGCAAAACACAGAGCTTCTCAGAGTTTCCAAAATCTGACTCTAATGACTATGGTTCAAAGAATTCTGCTGGGCAAACAATAAGATGGTCTTAGTAATTTAAAAGCTTCTTGCTGGAATGCATTTTGAGTTATTGACAATGAGGTTCCAGTAAAATATATTGTTCTTACAATACTTTGGTCCGTTTTTCCTGATCTTCAGGGATCCTTGCAACTACAAATGAAGCTACTGGGTATTTTGGGATGCAGTTCTTTGCAGTGTTGATTTACTGATGCTATTGTTGATGGGAAAACCCCTTGCAATGATGCTGGAGTTACTGAAAGTGCAGGAAAAGGATTTCTGGAATCCCTGGGATAAGTTACTTGCACATCAGTTTGGTCCTTCTCACTTACATCAATGAAGGATTGAAATGACTACAGGACAAGTCTTATACGATATAAGGCTACGTTTCACCATGCTAATAGCACCTGGAAATGTCTTTTGCAATTGATAGCATTTGTAAATCATGTTTTTTCCCCTCAGAAGAACTTTCAATGAAGAAATGCCTCCATATGCTAGATACTCATTTCACTATTTTGCTGAGGGAAGGGAGGGAAAAAAATAACTTAGTTGGTAGCTTCCCAGTGAACACTAACCAATGGCATGGGGGGAGACAAAGAATAAGATTAATAATCATAAATACATTATACTTTACATGAGGATTGTGAAGACAAACTAACACAACAGAAATAGTTGTTTGTTTGTTTTCCAATCTGTCCCGTTAGCCACCTGGCTCCCTGGGTGGGTTACAGTTGCAAAATACAAAATAGAATAAAATACAGATTAAAATACAACATAAAACAACAATTACAAATAAAAGAATTTATTTGTAAAGTTTTTTGAATTCAGGCAACATTTAAACTCTTACCTTTCAAACAAGGATATTTTCAGCCGCCTTTTCTTGCTCTGTACTTTCTCCCATGCTCTGAGATGTAGTCAAGAAAACAGAAGCAGGTCCACCAACTATACCAACAAGAGTAATTCCACAAGCAAAGGAATAGCTGAAATCGTCTTCCTCCTCTTGTGACTGTGTCAGCATTCCTAAGAGGCAGAAATGCATCTTCCTGTTGCATTTGAGAATTGTGGCCTCAACTCTTGTCTGCAGTGCCCAAGAATTGTGCAGATCTGATAGTGTTCCCATTCTTCCATTTGTGGAGGGAAAAAGGCTTCAGGAAAAAGCAGGAAAATCCTGTTGTTGGTTTTTTTCCTTGAATTTCCAAGTTTTTTCTGGGATGTCACATCTCTAGGCCTGAAAGCAAAGTCTTATAATGAAAACATTAAGCAACTGGATGATTACTAAGAGACAATATGACAGCTCCTTTCAAATATTTGAAAGTCTATGACATTAATGATACAGCAAGTTTATTTTCTGTTTCTTTGGGGATGTGGGGTAGATCCCAAACCAATGGGCCCAAATGACAAGAAAGGGGGATTCAACTAAACATGAGAAATAATGCTTTGACCATACAAACTGTCTGACAGTGGAACACACTACCTCACAAGGTAGTAGACTCTGTGTTTCAACTACCCCCAGGTTCTCTGACCCTTACTTCCTGCTCTGGAATGCAGCTTCTACATGTTTTGAGCCACATACTTGCATTGGGACCACTTGGACTGGCAGTCTGCTCCCCAGGGTTCCAGAACCTGAGAGTCTGGCACCTGCCCCAGACTTCCAAGTTCTCCAGACAGGGCAGATCCCTAAAGATACAACCAGAGCATCAGGCAAAAGATGACCTCACAATGGACCCTGTGTAGGCTCTCCTAGCAAGCAGCATAAGGATCAAAGCCATACAATCCCAAATTGAAAGGCTGTGGGGGGGGTCTGTAGGCACAACACAGACTAAGCTTACTAGAGGTTCCATCTTAGGAAGAACAGGAAGAGAAGGTCTAGGAACTGTTGTGAGTCATGGTCCCACCCTCTCTAACAACCAAGACTGAAAATTCATGAGTCTCGTACTGAATTGCTGACTGGCTAGAAAGAGTGATCAGAGAACTTAATGAATATTGCATCACCATGAGTTTGCTTGGAAGACTTCTGCAGAGATTTGTTTGGGCATCTGCCTCTGCAATATGCATTATCCTGGCCATGAAACAGAGAGACAGAGGAAAGGAAGATGTAATAAGAAAAGTCTGAAACTGGGAGAAGAAGGGGAAAGAGGGTCGGGGCAGGGGTCTTTTTAATGAACTGCAGAGCTGCAAGGATGAAAAGTGATCTGGTAATCGTTGCAAAGTTTAGAAGCAACCGTATTAGGGATGTGATGTTGCCATGCCAAGCTTTTTATTCAACAAGCTTGTTGTGGCCCTGGGGCATGTCACACACTTGTGAGAACTTTACTGGAGTGTTGATGCAATATTGTGTCAGTAACTGAGTGATTTGTTTTTCCTCCGGACATTGATTGAAGAAATTCTTATTACATTTTATAGCTTGCTTGGCCTTACTACAAGAGTCAAGACATAAATTGCACCATAAATTGGCTTGTGTCGGAATCTACATTGAAATGACACCAAATACATGTCATCCTGCCTCCATTTCGGAGAGCAGCAGGAATCTGCCACGGCTTGTCATCTTGATCAAATGTTAGTCCCCTCACAGCCTCGCCATGTGCCACTCCTTTGAACAGCATGCATGCCTCAATATAAACAATCACTTTTTGACAGTCGCTATAGTACCATTGGTAGGTCACCGGTGTCATTAATTCCTGTCAGGATTGCTTACATGGCAAAACACTGCAGCGATAATTAGCCACTTTAATAACTGCGAGGGCTTCAGATACTTGACCAAATGCCACTGTTCAGTTGTTGCTCTTTTCTTTGCCATTGTTACATATACTTTTGGAAGATTATATCGGAGAAGTACGATTACTACCAGTGCTACAGCACAGTGATAATGAAAGGCCCTGCTTGAATGTTCACCCTCACCAATGTTTCTGCCACATAACTGGCATAGCACCAGAAGTACTCATTGTGTAGATTGTCGATTATGCAGTTCCCCTAGCATGGCTGGTAAAACATACTGCACAGTTGTTTTAAGCTGATAACTACTCATGTTTGGTTGCATATACAGGCTTGGCAGGAATACACCACCCCACTGCGGTAGTTAACCAAGAGTAAAAAATGGCCCAAAGGCCTATGGTACATGAGCGCTTTTCCATGGCCAAAGGTTAAGTACGTACCTGTTTTAGGTGATAAAGGAAATAGTTTTGGTGACAGGCATGTAATACAGACAACGTGTAGATGGCCATATTAAATTTGTTCACATGGAACTTTCTGGTTCACAGCAAGCCATTCTATCAATGTAGATGCTACGTATAAAATAAGACCTTTGGGATCAACCACTGGTCTCTCATCCAGGTGGATTTGTGATGATTCTCCACATGACAGCTGTTTCAGAGAAATTGCTCATATTGAACTGGGAACTGCTACATGAGCACACTTGAAAAGTGATGTCTGGATCCATGTGTGACTTAGGCTGCCCAGGAAAGTGGAGGAGTCCCTACTTCAGCTCCAGTGCAGGCCATTGCCACCTGTCCTAGTCCTGCCACATTGCTGACCGGAGTGCCACACACACACATCGATCCCAGTAGGAAACAGTAACAGGGCCTCCATCATCACTTTTGCCAGGCCTCATAAACCAACCAAATGACCTCTGCTAATATTTCCCCACCCTCTAGCTATCAACCTATCTTGGTGTCTTTCAGTCCATGGATGTAATCTTCAGGGTGTTGTTTTATTTTTGCTATCCCCCTTCACCTGCTCCACCCCAAACGTAATTACATTGCTACTACTATCATCTCCACAGAATCTATCTGCATTCTTTAAAAAAAATGCCAGGAAGATGGATGTCAGCAGTGGACTACACTGAAGGGTTTTCATATCCTGCCCCATTCCCTGCTTCCCCCACCCTCAGCAAAAATGTTATAACAAGACAGGACTATTTTGTAGGGCTGGCATAAGCCATAAGTCTTATCCCCTGTGATATGGATATAATAATTATGCCCCCCTATGCTTGTCCAGGGCACCACCACCAGAGGTCAAGTCAGTCTGTTACTTGTGCAACTCCAGACTAAACACTGTTACATACACTGTTAGTGTTTATAGGCTGAATAGGAAAGGCAAATACCCATCCATGGTATTTGGTCATGTATATGAGTCCATAGCAGAAGCCTTTTGGGACATGCACTGGTGAAAGCACTACACTGTGTGCAGAAACTAGATAAATTGCAGTTGAGGATTATATTGATTTGCTTCACGTTATCGCAAACTGTGCAGTAACTGTGAATGTGATGAATATAGTAGGTATATGCACCGAAATAAGTACAGATACAACAAAGTATTCTAAGTTGTGACACATCTTCCCAACAAAAAAACAACAACATTTGATCATTCACAAGTGCCAAACTCATTTTACATAGAGCATTTCCTTTGAATTAGATGAACTAGAACCTTACTTCAGATCATGGTCTACAATAACTGAGACCTTTGGATTTCCATTTTTTCAAAGTTTACATTTTCTTTCTTCCTTTTATTCCTCAAAAGGAATTCAGTTTGCTAATATAAGTAGAGAGAATTAGAACATCACAGCTTGTCTTGGAACGTCTGTTTTTCTGACCAGTTGGCACTCCAACCCTTCACAAACTAATTTTGGAAGTAGGCCGATCAATTTTGAAGAATGCAGGACCAAAATAAGTGTGACATTAAGAGTGCAATCCTATGACCATAGGATCATTTGGAATCCCCCAGCTCCAAAGTCTTGCAATCTCAGAGCTGGCTCTGAGAGCAGATTGAGCCCCGAGGGTTAGACAAAAAATGTCTTAGACCTCCCAGCATTCCCCAGCCAGTATAGCCAGTCCATGTCCCTCCTTACCCTCCCTGTCCCCATCACACACCCTTTCCCTCTTCCTGACCACCTGCCAGGTTCATTGTTGCCAAAATAATAAGTGGTAACAGAATAAATCTATGGAAGAGGATTTGGCGTTCAATTTCACTGGGCTGGAGCAGTGCTGTGTGAAGTTAAGGCACTGCAATGTGATGGGTTCAGACTCTTTTTGCAGCAGCGGTAACTCTGCCGAAACCGGTGAAGACACAATGTCATTCAGTATACAGTGAAGTGAAGTCAGATCAGTATAGTCTAGTCTAGATCAATCTTAGGCCAAGTCCTCTTGGGCCATTTAGTGACTCACTTTAAGTATAAAGTCTCCTTCTCCCTCCCTCCCTCCCTCTTTCTCTCTGCTCAGAATAACCAGTGGCTGAGATCATTGTTGTACCCGCGGTGTTACAGACGAGGCCAGAGACCGGATGGTAAAGTAAAGAGGAGATTTATTCCTGCAGCAGGGACCACATTCATGGAGGAATGCGGTGCTTGAACAGAGTTGGAAGGAGATCTTTATACCTTCACAATCCGCTTTCGGCAAATGGGGAACAATACAATTAGTTTTTGACAAGAATGAGAACAATGGTGACAATGGGGAGTTACAGAATCACATAAGCAGTTGAGCAAGCGATATACAGAAGCAGATTTGGTTAGCAGTAAGTTTTATCTTTTAATTTACACCTTCTAAGCAATCTTTGTCCATTACATTGTAGGTAAGCTCTTTCCACTTACCAGGGGAATTCTCTGAGGCAGTTACTAGTCATTTGAATGGGCTCGAGCTTAGGAGAGCTAAGCCTATCATGCATAATAATAATAATAATAATAATAATAATAATAATACCCTGAGACAGCTGATTATTCTAGTGTTTGGCCGTGTCATGCCTATCTGGAGCCTAGAGGAGTCATGCCTATCCTGAATGCCCTGAGAAAGCTGATAGGTATCTCTATTATGTCAGGATCCTGGGGAGTCAGGTACAACATCATAAGTAAATGTATTCTTGGTTGCACAGCTATGGTGCTTTACTGAAAAGTCCAGCACTTTTGTACAGAAGCAGCTTTTAAGATAAGCTTGAACAATAACTGTGAGGGGTCAACCCACACAGTCCCCATGTTAGTAAAGAAGGTAGGTAATGGGGAGGTAAATATTGTTGGGTATACTAGCCCCTTAGGCACATGTCCTCCGAGCAAAAGATCCCTCTCTTTCCTCCCAAACATTCTTCAATTCATGGAGGAAAATGTTCCTAACACACCTCAGCACACTACAGGGACGAGAATCAGTCTTGGGAGTGCATGCCCATCTTTCCCCATGAAGTTCAAGGCTGGATCTCTAGCTCTGCAAGGCACCCTCACCCATTGCTGCGTTTCTGTGGTGGTGGCATCAGCAGCATGAGCAACTCCAAGTCAGGCTACCTTCTTATTTTCTTACAATGCTCCCAGTAGAGCACTGCACTGGGCCATTGCAGGAAGGATAAACAAGCAAACAAATTTGTGAGTGGGTGCTTGCATATTTTTATTGCTCTATTTATTACATGTATATGCCACCTTTATTTACTTATTTATTTATTTTATTAACAACTTTTCTATCCCATCCCCTGCAGAACATCTTGGGACAGCTTACAATTTTTCCTCTTGCAATGAGCCAAAAGCAGTTTACATGTCCCCCTTTTCTTCAGTTTATCCTCACAACAACCCTCTGAGGTAGACTCCACTGAAAGTCAGTGACTGGCCCAGAGCCACCCCTTGCACTTCATGTGGGAACTAGAAACCCAATCTCCTGAGTCCTTGCCCAGCCTTAATTATTACGCCACACTGGCTCTCAGAAGCCCCCCTTTCCATCTATGTTACTATGTTACTGCAAATGAAGCCATGCCCATATGCTCAGTCCAGTATAGAAGCATTTTTCCTGCTTGTTTTGGTTTTGCTTTCTTTTCAAGGTACACAGGCTAAACTGTAGTTACATCATTGCACAGCAGGCAGGGAGGTGGCATGGCCATAAACAGATCAAGAGTCCACTCCTCAGATGAGAGTCCCTGCAAAGGAGCCCCTGCTTCTTATTTGCTTGTAGTGCCAACAATCAATTTCTATTATTTATTTATTTTGCTTGCTGTCACATCTTGGTCAAAGCTTTCCAACAGCTTGCTTAAAAGGAAACAATTTCTTTTTTCATGCTGGGATAGTAGAATATGCCAATTACTTGGTGTAAGACAGAGCATAACAGTGGCCATCTTAATAGGCCGTGGTACTGGGCAGGCAGTTCTGAACACTTTGGAGTCATATGTGCACTTGCAAAGTAGTGCAGTCACACCTTGTATCGACTAGCACACTCTACCAGGCTGCCATCTAAGATTATTTCTATTATTCATTGTCCTGGATGCCTGATAAGCAGAGAGTGCCATATGTACATTTAACAAAATAAATTCAGAAAACCTTGTCGGAACTGGGCAACAAAGGTTTTACACATTGGTCCTGAGCCCAAACAACTAGCTGGTAAATCTGGGGATCTTGTCACCAATCTATCTGACTGTGAAAGACAGAGCTTGGGACACAGGGACAAGAAAAAGCTGTGTGAATCGCACATGTCATGCCTAGATAAAAGTTGAGCAGAAATATATGGTAGTACAAGGTACAGAAGGAAAAAGAGGCACCCCGATATTTTATGCCTCTCTGAGTTGTCTATGACACCTCTGGAGAAAGGGACTTGTTTTTCAAGTCCATCTGACAAGATAGAAGAAGGCTCCATAGCAAAGAAGCACCTCAAGTCAATTGTAAATTGTCTGCCTTGTTATCATTGAGAAATCTGCAGAGCTGCAAGAGGGAAAGAATGGTGTGTGTTTTACAAGGACTCTGCAAAAAGAAGTTATATTAGTAAGTCTACCTAAGCTGTAGTTAAGGGGCTCTCAACACTTCCGTCCAATGCTCAATGTCTCAGGGGCCCAAGACAGAAGGAAACACAAATGCACTCTAGGTTGAAACCTGCAGCAGACCCTATTAATAGGTAATAATGGTGACTCTAGGAACTCTGCCTGCCTGCTACCTCAGAAAAAAACAGAATAGGCAATCTGTATTTTAAAAGTGACATATCAGATGACATATCCCCCTTTCCCTCTGCTTAGCCTTCCATCACTATAGTCAGTCTTTATTATAAGGATTGATTTATTATTGATTTTTATTAGGGAAGGGGAGGGAAATTCACAATATGTATTTTAGCCATTGAGTCTTAAGAATCAAAGCAATTTGAAATTGAACCTTGTGTCTTTGTTATAAATGCAGCTGAAGTTTGAAGGTGCAAAGTCAAAACTTGCACTTTTGCTGTGCAGGGGCATTATTTTTGCCAGACAAGCTCAGTTACAAAGTTATTTTAACTGCTTTTTGTTTTGTTTTTTGCACGGCTCTTTAGATTGGATCAATGATGTGGGGGGATGTTAATCCCTAGTACAAAAGGTTTTGCCATTCTGAAGATTCATTCTGAATATGGCCTGACGACATACAATAAGGAAGGAGGATTTTGTTCTTCTATAGTGGTGTCTGGTGAGTAGGTGGTGGTGTCCTGATATATTACCAGCTCCAAATAGCAGTGGCAATAAAGCCAGGAGCCCTGGCAACCGATGGAAAGCAACTGGGTATTGGATGGGGTAAAAATACCCAAATAAATAAAATAAATAAAAAGTGGAAGTGAGTCAGGAGCCATGTTCAGAATAGGTGCAGAAGAGATGTGTGGGACCCCAACTTGAAATTCTGTTTAGTTTAAGGATGGCCTGAATTATTGTGCCACTTCAGAAAGTTCTGAATTATTGTTCTGCTCTGGTGCATAACGCATATCTGTGACTTTGCAGAATATGGGCAGAAGAACTTATAGTTACCAGGACTGCAGTAAACAAGGTTGTTAAACTATATTTTAAATACGTTTAAGAATTGCAGTACTAGTCATTATAGTTTTTTGATTCAAAGAAAATGGGAAACCATGGTCCATTACAAATTTCCTGGTTTACTCATTGCTCATGCAAGAGGGAAACTAAAAGGATGGCGTGGCAAAATATGTGTTCATCTAGATCAACCCAATCACAGAAGTAAAAATGAAAGAGAATACCTTTGAGCATATGACTTTCTTTCACAATTAGTGAAGAAGTTACAGGACAGAGGCCATAAGCAAGGCAGAGCGGGCCTCAGGCTTTCACCTTACAAATGAAGTTCTAGGGCAGAGCAGGTCATGATGCAGAACAGGTTCTGCTGCTCAGGTATCCTGCACACGTTCCAGCGTTAGGTTGGCCAGAGGGACTATCTTACAAACAGCAGTCTTCTTTTTGATGGCATGCTGTATTTGAAAGGCTTGTTGAAGTCCTCTGGTTGAAGACATCCTCTTTAAAGGGCTATCTAGTTCATGCCAAGTTTAAAGCTAAAGAGCAGGTAGGTGAGATGTATTTCCATTAATGTCAAAGGGTGGTATGCAATGGTAGTCCTGCTTTGAGTGGACCCATTGATATAAATGGGACTTAAGTAATACTCCATCCTTTTGATGTTTCTAGGTATTACCTCTTCTAAATGTTCATTTGCAGATGCAAATATTTTGAAAATTGGTATCCTCTTCTTTGGGCTGTGCATAAGTAGCCACCTTAATAAATATTTATTTATTTTTATTTATATATGCATGCAGAGACCTCAGGGTATTGTACAAAGTAGAAGGAAAGAGGCAAAATGTCCCAAGTTTGGCTAAATCCTCCCTGTCTGGATGAAGATTTGAACCTGGCACTGAGTCTACTTTCTCGCTTGGATCTCCTCATCCCACCAGCTGTGATGTCTCCTAGGACTCACTAGTTTATAGGTAATTTCTTATATGCATGATACAGTGGCTATCGGAGTTTTATTTTGAGGTGCTTTGTCACAGAAATATTTCCCCAGAAAATAAAACTTTAAATACAGATATCTCTCTTTGGCCATTCATATTAATGGTTTAAGTCAGAACTGACAGATTCTCAAAAGCTGAGCCAACTAAATAAAAAAGGGTCAGTACTTTACACCCAGTTCTGCCCTGCAGGGATATCCCAACAGTGGGCCATAGCCCTTGCCATATGTGCTGTCATTCTGGAACACAAAAGGGGCACTTAAGCATGGTAGGCTGGTCTTTCCTCAGTCTCTGCTGATGCTTTTACATGTTTAATGGTGAACCTTGGGATTATCCGAAAGTATTTTTGTTTGTTTGTTTGCTTTAATAAGCATTTAATGGAGCTCTTGGGAAAGCTAATGGAGTTGCCTTGGGGACTTGAACGGCATCCCAGTATGCTCTGCATAAATTTGCTTTAGCTGCAGGTGAACACAAAGTTATGTTAAGCAAGAAAGAGACGGCAACAGCTGCTGAATCCCTTTTGATTGCCTAAAGACAATTGGCTACCAACGGACTGGCAAATCCTTATCCTCTTCCAACCTACAAGGAGAAAGAAAGAAAAAAGTCCATCTTTGCTCCTGAAATATTTCCCTCTGATTTATCACAGAAGCAAAAAAAGGTGAACAACAAAGAATTGGAGTAGAGTGGGCATAATATTAGTAAGGCCTTGTGATGCACACAGTTTTGTGATGCTTTCACTTTCTTCTTCCCTGCAATGCCTTCTCCCCCACCTCTTGAAGAAGATAACTTTATATTTTACTGTCTTATTAAAGAAATGCATTTTGGAAGTCTGCCACTGTTAACAATATCCGAAGGATTTAAGGTCGCTGAAATGCACTTCAAGATTTAATTCTGCTGACTTCAGCTCTGATCTGAAGTAAAAACTGTAACCTTAGATTAAATGTTTAGCACTAGATATTGCAACTGCTGTTCCTTGTCATAAATCCTCATGTCTTTTGCTGCTCCCGACACCTCTCTGAGGGCTTCAGCCTCTATAGGTAGCACAATGTTCTTGTCACATGAATCTCTTTACAATTCTGGATATGTACTTTAAACCTCTTAAGTATGTGATCCTTAATATCTGGAACAATATTGTGCCACTAGCCCTTAATGTAAATGTCATAAGGTTCCCCAGATGCAATCTACTTGCCATGGGCATGGGTCTCAGAATACTCCCCAGACCTCCTGCACATCTGTGCACATCTGGAGTACAAAGGCACCTGAGCACACAAGCAGAATGAAATAAGACTTGAAGCTCAGTGGAGAGGAAGACCTATAGCAGGTAACCCATCTTTGCTATATAGGCCACAAAGGAATCTTCAGAGAGCATGTATGATCAAGCTGAGGCCTCATAAGAACAGCATGGCCAGGCAATATGGCCCCTGCCAAACATTTAGAACTACAACTCCCATAAGCTGCATCCATCTTGACCAATGCTTAGGGACTGTGGAAGCTGTGCTCCAAGAGACCTGGAGGGCACCAGCAGGTATGAGGATGCTCAAGAGGAGTAATGCTGGATGAAACTGGATTTCCCACAGAAGACTCTACCCTGCTCAGAAGTAGGCAGATATGGAAATGGACAGGGATGCACTTAGTAGTCACAACTGGATCCCTGTCCATTGACTGGATTCCAAGGACTAGAATCCCATATATGTTTACACAGAAATGAGTTCAGTGGGACTCAATGCCCAATAATGTGCTTAAGACTTGCAGACCAAATCACCCTGCACACACTTTTTCTAGAGACAATGAATTGTACTATACTCTCTTCCTAATATTTCTCAACAGTTTTCTGTTGAGAGATTTCAACAAAACTTAACCCACATAAGCAAAGTATTATGTCCATAGGCATCATTTCGCGTCAACTGCTTCTAGTAATTTCATCAAGATTATCTGGGAGCAAACATCATCAAAATCTGTCACCTACAACTGTTAGAAGGTGTGGCTGCAAACCTATACAAGATCAGTTTGAAAGACCAATTTGGAGAGGGAAATTGCATTTCATAGGTATATCACAATGCCTGCTTAACTAACTTTTCTTCTAATTTTACAGGGTGCTGTTGCTGTTTTACATCTTTATAAGGAAGTCTTGTTAGGACTTATGCATCCATTGACATTTTAATCTTTTTAAAGTGGTCATCTGATTTGTACTTGCCAGGGGCTTTCCTCCTTGTGAGTACCACTCTGATTATTACATTCATATCAAGTCATGCCTAAAACATTCCCATAGTCCCTTGCCCAAACGCCTGTGTTGTCTCCAATGACCTTGAATGCATACAGTCTTGTATAAATCAAGCATTTCTGCTGCACTTTCAGCTAATGAATGGATGCAAAAGGTAAAACCGAGCAGGATTTTAGTTTATCCTGGGGAGTGAACCAGATGAGAATGACAGAGAATTATGGTATCCGTGTTTGGGTAAGAAAATAACAGATGGTTTCCTTGGGTGCCAGACTGGTGTCAAGGGACTATGAAGCATAAAGTCAAATTTTTGACTAGAACAACACAGTAGTAGAGTTCAGGGTAAGGGGGAGATTTCCTGTAACCTGCCAAACCATTCCTGGTTCTAATCTAAACAGATAGGATGGGGCAGCACTAGGCCACAGTGTGCTTACTTTGATTTTATATGCATACTGAGTACATATAATACTGAGTTACATATACTCAGTATTAGGCTACAGTGAAAACATTTCATTGTTCCACATGTTAGCAGCAACAAGCACCAGGCCTTGCAGGCAAATCTAATGTGGGAACCACAGAATCATGGGTGCAGCTGGTAATAGATGGCACTTCTTTCCCCATCCAATGAGCTCATGATAATAAACTGGCTTTATGCAACCACACAAATACACACCCAGGGATGTTCAGGGCCTTGCACTGATTATGAAAACATTGTGGGTGAGCTTGTCTAGTGACAGAGAACTCTAAAAGAGCTCTGCCACCCTGCCCCATTAAAAAAACCCAAGCATTTCCACTTGTTCCAGGGCTTGCCCTCAGAAGCACCAAACCCCCATTCCACTTGGGTTCCACTTGCAAAAAAGAAACACCAGGCCAGCCACTCACAGAAGTGGTAGTGGGCTGCTCTCACAGTCAGACAGTAGTTCTATATCTCACATATACATTGTACATTTTCCAATGAACTTCCACATATGATTTGAACTTAAAACATGCATACGTATTGGCAAATTGTTGGTCTGAATGGAAAATGGTGACTCCAATGTGCCTGGGCCAGTGTACCCACTCTGAAGTCAAAGCACTATGCTAGTTTCAGCACTATGGATAGCTCCTTTAATGTTCATCTTGAAACTGGAGTGGATATACTGCCCCACTGACACTGGAGCTGCCAGCCGCTGCTTACACATACACATGAGCAGGGCTGTCAGAATCCTGGAATCTCAATTTGAGAAGAGGAAATAAAACTCGGGTTCATGGGAAAGATCAAGCGTCCAGACCATCTTGGCTTTATTGCATTACCCAGGTTCCAGCGGTACACTCACAATAATGTATTACTGGGTAGGCAGAAGTGAACTGCTGCTGCAAAGCTTCAATACCATTACAGGGCATTTATATTCTCTTGGTCACGTACACAGGTGCAGGGCAATTGATGACAGAATGCAGTCATTACAATAAGATTCTGAGATCATCACATACAGAACAGATAAAGGAATGTCAGTCAATCACACAGAGACAATGAGATTGCAATATTTCTGATTGCAGTGTATTGACACTTTAGTTGAGTAACTTGAACCCATCTCCAGGTCTGCTTAGACATGTACATTCAAGCTACTGAGAAAATATGCATGAACTCATAAGCTTATCCAGACTCTAGGCATTCTGAATGACCAGGGCACATGAAGCCCTCTGGGCTAGGAAGATACTTCCTGGTAAACTGAATTCCAATGCCATTTTAAACAGTGACTTAGCTTGGTTTTGAGAAGGAGTACAGGATTTGATCCCACAATGCAAAAGCACACAGAAGTAATGCTTTTCAGACAGGATTTATCCAAATTTTCCCAACAGGACCTTGGTCACTACATGCACACACATGTTCTTCTGAATATAGAATACAGTGCAGCTGCTTTTTGCCCTCACTTATCAGATCGCGGGTACAGAATATCACTACACATTTCTGTTAGTTCTGTGTTGATTATTTGCTTTGGGGTTTAGCAGACATTACTTTAAAGGTCTGTTTAGTAGCTATGTCTTATTTTCATTCTTACTTTACAGTAGGCACAGGGGTCCAGATCCAGATCTTAAAGGCCACCTGTTCATCACATGAGGGTTTTAATGCCTACTCTAGAGTAAAAGGGTCACTGTTAATGAGGCATGGCTACTAGATACACATTTAAAGTGATGTCTGGTTTGGTCCTTAGTCCAAACAGATGGTGCTCTTAGAGCACATGGATGTTGCTAAGAAAGGTTCCTTTGCTTCATTCCCATTCATTTCAAATGGACATACACAGGAGTCCCAGCAGACAGTTCGACTACCCAGCTTATGCCATTATTGTAATGGCTGATAAGGGACAGCAGTGAAAAGAGGGGGAAAGTTTCTGAAATGCTACCCCTATAGAAGTGTTGAAAAAGGCTTCCTGCCCATTAAACTCACAGTTCACATAACAGTAAATCCTCTTGGATCTTTCATGCACACACTTGAAGTGTGCCTGCATTTTATTTGCTGCTTTTGTGACGTTCACTACAGGCTGTCTTGAACATCAAACTTCTGTCATGAGATGAGGTGTCTGAAGGGGAGACAAAAAGCTGTACACAGATTTAGACTGCATGGCCTGCTTTCTGTAGGAAAATGAAACAATTGTGGTTTACTTTCTTTTGTTCCTGTCCAATATAGACAAAGCAGTGGCTATTTTAGTCCTTCATTTTTCTTCTTACAGATCACTAGGTTAAGGCAATATGATCATCCACATTCAAGAGTTGTGTATTGGTTGGGTGTTGGTTGTTGAAGCATGGATTGTTGTTGAAACATTAGGTATCATGTTGTGTGAACACAGCTGTGCTGCTAACAATGAACAATCCATGAAAAGAACACATGGTTTGTTGTTGTGTGGTTGTTCACCATGGTTTGCTATCATGCTTGGGTTCAAACAACACATTAAGCCATGTTTTGGCAACAACCCATGGTTCAATGACAATCCACACTTAATCCATACTAAGATATTGAGTGTGGGTTATTCTGTTGTCTGAACTCAGTCATAGATACTGTTTGCTGCAAAAGACATAAAGAGTACATATTACCTTCTTTTCCTGTTGCTACAGGAGATAGTGAATAGATACTATTCTTGTTGCCAAAAGGGCTGTCATACATCAGTTTGCAAAATTAGCTTCTTAACTCACTGATGAGTGGAAATAAACTGGAAGTAACCTTCAAAAAATAACAATTAAACTGCCAGTGGCATATATCCCAAGAACATTTACTTTTTCCTCCATTCTTTACCTGTCATTGCCCAAAGGGAAGCTCAGAGCTTGGTCTGTAGCAAAGCATTCCAAAAGAATCCAGGTTTGGTCCCTAGTATTTCCAGTTAAGGTTGCCTGGAAAACCAGTCAGTGCAGATAAGGCTGAATTAGATGGACCTATAGTTTGACTCAGCACAAGGAATCTTCCTGTATTCCTTTGACAGTACTGAAATGTGTCTTTCAGGAGTGGAAAGATTTATTTCACCTATCCTCAATATGATAGTCATTCAAATGAGGTGGACACTGGGGCTGTGCACTCTGGCTAATTTGTATTTGTTTGGAGTGGAGCATTTTAACTGCAGCCAGTCAAGCCCTTGCTAGCTGGGGTTACAACTGGCTTTCTACATGCAGCCAAGCTCCCCAGATTTCCTTTTCACTTTGCTTTTTGAACCTTGTACAGGTGAGTTCCTTGGAATTTGGGAAAATAATACCTTTGAAAAGAAACCTATTGACATGTACAAATATAAATTAACACCTGAATGAATTCAAAGCTTTTGTGAAAAGAAATCCCTGCTCTCATTTATTCCTTAAAAATGGTTGGTGTTGGTGAACAGGTTGTAGCCTTCTTTGGTTCCAGAGTATTTGCTAATGCCTCCTACATACCTCCAAGGGTCAGCTAAATTTCTGCATAATGGACTCAGGTTGCCTGAGCATTGTGTGTCTGTATTGTGAATGGGGCCAGGGAGAGAGCTTTTTCTCTTTGCTGCTGCTGCTGTTACAGTAGCTTTGGCTAGGTGGGATCCCCTCTCAAGCATCCCTGCAGATAATGGGCCAGATTCAATATATCTGGCACACAGATGTGTAAGCTCTCCCTCACTGGGGCAGACTGGCTCCTAAAAGACCCCAGGGGCTTGGTCCCATGGCAGGGCAGATGGTCCAGCTGCTGCCGCCAATCCCTCCTTCTTGGTTTTCGGCCAGGTGGAGCTGATTTCATTTCCATCTGGGAATGTGACCCTTCCCTGGCTTCTGCCTTCAGTTAGAAGTTTTTGTAGATATGCTGCTTCCCTTCGAGTTGGCCTTTGCTGCTGCTGTGTTGATGGGGGTGAGAAATAATTGCTCGGTGCCAGCTTTTCAATTCAGTGATCATGCCAGGAACCACTTATGCCTTTGACCCAAATAAGAATAACTGACATAGCTGGAGAGCTGCTCTGCTTGCACCCAGTTCTTAGGTACCCCTGAGAGAGGTGGGGCTGCTTCTGCTCCTTTTTGTGGCTTGGAGATAAAGGAGAAGGCAACAGGATCATGGCCACACTGAAGTGCAAGATCCCCTTCTCTGGTACATGTGCTGCATGTGTGCAGCAGGGATGTACCTGCTGGTTGTAACTGAATTCCCTGCAGCCCTGCTACTGCCCTTTGTTTGTTTCCTTTAATCCTATTAATTTCAGTGGTGGGAAGTTTTTCTTGTCCTTGACTCTAGATTTCCCTTTTTTGTCTTCTTTACTCTGGATTATTTATTTTATTTGTATCTATTTTAGTATCTTCATACAACTCTTCTGGGGCAAATGGCATGGTCACATACAAGAAATCAAAAAATGAAAACAAGATCTAAAAAAAACCTTTAAGAACAATAATCAAACTCCATTACATACATTAAGTGCAGCAACACTTCTGAAAAAAATGAAGAGTCCAAATTACAAAGATGTAATTTGCCTTAAGACTCTAAAAATAAGAGAGGAGACCCATGTTCTTTATTCTAATCTGGAACATGGCCAAAAAACAAAAATAGAGAAACCAGACAGCATCATCCTTTCAGCTTCCAGACAATACCCTGAAGACATGTTATGTGCATTTGCCATTATATATATTGGATGCTTCAGCCCAAAAGACATGACCCAGCACTGGCTTGCATACCCTTTCATTTCTCAGCAGAATGTGATCTGTGTGCTTTCTATTTGAGACCCCCTGGAGAAATTACAAATGGGCATTGGGGTGTGGCCATTTCCCACATCTTTATGGGGACATCCCAGGGCCTCCTAATCCCATCAAATATGGAGTGAGGGGGCTGAGGCAAGAGAATGACTGTAATATGCCCCGCAGTGCCACCCCTCACCCGGCCCTCCGAGGCGCATGGACCATTCGGAGGCACCAGCTTTGTCTAGTCTGTTACAGCAAGGCAATACCATGATTCATCTGCTGGAAGAGAGAGTTTTACCCCAAAAATCAAGCTATGGTTCAGGGAATAACAGGGAAAATAGAGCTAAGCTCTGAAATGGGGAGACTTAGAGACAGGATGTAGAGAAACCTGTGACGGGGAGTGTGCCAGTGCAGAGAGAGAGAGAGAGAGAGAGAGAGAGAGAGAGAGAGAGAGAGAGAGAGAGAGAGAGAGAGAGAGAGAGTTGCATGAGAGGGAGCTACGGAGATGCCTTTGAGTAGAGAAAAGGAAAGAAAGAGTAACTGAAAAAGGGGGTTACAGATGTAGGGCAGAGAGGAGGAGAAACCTCTATGGGGTACTGGCAAAAAGAGTTAGCATTATGGAGAGGAAAGAGAAAAGGAAAGTTAATGGAGTGATGTCTTCAGAGAGACCTGTAGTAGGAAGCAGAGAGAAGTCAGCAGACACAAGAAAAAAGGATCAAATGTTTAAAAAAGATGACAGAATTTTGAATCCATCTCATTTTACATCGTGATATTGTCTTCTTGATTAAGCTTTTTAAAAGTAGCACTAAAGTAATTTGAGTTGCGCAGCCATCCTGTAGCAGAATGAAGTTTCCTTTCATCATCATCATCATCTAGCTCATAGCCTTAATATTTGAGAAGGACAATGTTTTATTGTTCTCCTTTATCATCTAATGGTATACAAATGAGCCACCTCATTTGCAACCCTTGAGGCCATGGCTGAGCAAAGAACTAAACCCAGATCTATCAATTCAAGGCCAGCACCATCCACAGAACCATACTGGTTCCCCCAAATCTGCCCTTCCACCACTACAGCCACAAGGAGCTTGTATAAGAGCTAAAGCTAAAGAGTTTTTCCTCCCAAGCCATGTGTCACCAAGGCTTTTTATTCATTTTAAGGGCAAAGCTCATAATATTTTTTTTCTTCTCCTGGATCTTTGGTCTCCATAATTTACAGAAAACCTGTTGGCTGGTTTTCTTTCAGGCAAGCAGAGAGCCAGATTTCTTGCCATTGCTCTCCTCTTAGTTCTCACTGAATAAAATTACTGAGATTGCAAATTGTGAGCACCATCCCCGCAGCATCTGTCAGAATCCCGGAATCTCAATTTGAGAAGAGGGAATAAAACTCTGGTTCGTGGGAAAGATCAAGCATCCAGACCATCTGAGGCTTTATTGTTTTACCCCCAAGGTTTCTTGGTACTCATGATAATGCATGCATTACCGGGCAGGCAGAGGTGAATTCTGCTGCAAAGCTTCAATACCATTACAGGGCATTTATAGGTACACAGGTACAGGGCAATTGATGACAGAATGCAGAGATTACAATAAGATTCTGAGGTCATCACATGCAGAACAGATAAAGAAATGTCAGTCAATCATACAGTAACAATGAGATTGCAATATTTCTGATTGCAGTGTATTGACACTTTAGTTCAGTAGCTTGAACCCATCTCCAGGTCTGCTCAGACATGTAAATTCAAGCTCCTGAAACTATGCATGAGCTCAAGACTCTTATCTAGACTCTAGACATTCTGAATTGGCCAGGGCACATGGAGCCTCTGGGCTAGAAAGATACTTCCTTGAATTCCAACAATGATTATTTAATACAACGGTATACATTGTAAGGTATACAATGTAAATTTGGACTAAATGGCCTGTGTACTGTAGCTTACAGCTAAAGGTGAGAGAAAGGAGTGGGGGAATGCCATTTTAAACAGTGACAGCTTGGTTTTGAGAAGGAAGATAGGATTTGATCCCACAATGCAAAGGCACACAGGAGTAATGCTTTTCAGACAGGATTTATCCAAATTTTCCCAACACATCAACAAACCTGAAGCAGCATGTATGCCTAAACCGAATGTCCCTTTTCTGTATATTAGGTGAAAAGCACCACAATCCATGTCCTTCTATGCAGATATGAATTGTTCATGAACCTTTGTGTTATCAGAACATGAAAGTTTGCAGCTGGCCTCTCCATCTTAGTTAATCAGGCAACCATGAAATCCTTAAATATTCTCTCAATGGTCCCTGTGGGGATTGCATGCCATGTTTTTCTCTGCCGGGACCCTGCTTTTCAGCCATGGTGTTTTGTTTTGTTATGTTTTAAATGTTATCCCCACTTCTGTTTGGAGCCCCTGCTGCTTTCAGCTTCAGTAGCAGACTGCCATGTGGCACTTTATCACAAGCTGTCCAAAACTCGGCAGTAAATATGGTATTTTGCCACACACTGCAACCTGTTCAAAACACTGCAGAGGGTTGGCCAGGAAGCCTCTGTTATCTCTTACCACCATGGATGCTCAGGTTAAGTGCCAGTGTCCTTTATCTGTGCATTTTCACTCTATTGATCAACCTTGAATCAGAGTGAGACACAAGTGCAGAGTGACTGCAGCACTTGTTTTGTCTTCCTCTGGTTTGCACACTTTGTTTCCTAAATGAAAACAAATGATTTTCATATAACTCAGTTCATGTCATGATGACCATAATAAATCCAAGTTCTCTGCTGAGGTGTCTTTTTGACATTCAGCATCACTTCCTCCAGGTCACAGAGACAGCCGATATTTCAGCTTCCTTAAGTAATTTCCTCCTTTGGAAGTGTAACCCTGACACAGGCTGACCTATAGTAAACTATACACTCCTCTATAAGGTTCAGTTTGAAGTATCCTGAAAAATATGCATAATTCAAAGGAAGGGGGGAAACCATTAGTGGTCTCTTCCTTTCCATTTCCTGTCTGCTAACTTTCTCCCCCACTGCTTCCGATTGTTTGTAGGGAAGATAAAAATCTCTCTACCTTTGTGTCCCCATTTTACAAATCAGTTTACAATTTAAAAAATGTTGAAAAGCAATTGAAAAGCAGTTTACATTTGGTCATCATGGATATATATTTTTGCTTAATTTTGCTGGCCATATTTCTTCAGTATTGGTACATTTTCCCACTCATCTTAAGACACGTGACATGATATTCAGTATTTCTTAACAAGATGACAATTCTTAATATTTTGAAATCAGATCTACCCATCTACTCTCCCTTCCCTTTAGAGTGTATTGATTTAAACTACAAGTTCATTCAATCAGGAACCCAACTTTTACAGAACTATATGCAAAGGTGAGCACTTCCCAGCTGTCCATCTCAGCACACCCCAGCACCTGACAGCAGCTTGCCAAACAGAGCAGCAATTGCAGACATTCACCTGCTCCTTCTTAGCTTCTGTACAGAGAGCTGGGACTCCCCATATTATACCATTCTTCTCACATGAGCCTGGGAAAGCCATTGAATAATCTGATGGGAAAGGTGCTGCTCCTTTTAATGTGGTCGTGGGTAGGGGAGGTATGACTCTGGGAGATCAGCAAGCCAGTTGAGGAAAAGAGGACCTAGACACCTTATGCTTATCCCATGTTCTGATTCCTCCAACTGGATAGCTCCAGTTGCTTGACGATCTTTTCTAGTTCCTTCATGGTGTCCTTCAAAGTCTCAGTCTTCTTCAAATTTCTTGGCTGCAGTCTGCATTTGAATTGATGATTGAGCCAAGGCATGCCAAATCTGTCACAGTTTCAATTTCTTCATGTGAGGATAGAACTTCCAAAAAGTCATGTAGACACCGTATGAAAGTAAGTAGGAAATTATTTCTCACCACCACCACAAAAAAAATAATCTCCTTCCAGTCTTTAGTTAAAAGCTTCTGCTGCATGGAGCTTGACCATCAGACTATGTGGGTTCTTTGCTCCAGAAATGTCTTTTCATAGTTGCTGCAGCCATGGTAAGCATCACAACAGTATACATTTGTGGAAGGCCAGTTCTTATACTTCTATATGTGATCTGGATGATTCAGAAAGGATTGCATTAAGGTTGCTTGCCCCTGCAGATCAGAACTAAATACAAGGCCAGGATCTTGGTTGCGGAGAGACACAACTAAAGTTTATTTTAAAAAATCAAACTGTTTATAGTTAGTGAATTGAAATAATTTGTCTTCCATGACTATTAGAACTTGCTGTCAGTTAATGAACTGTTGCAGGGCAAACAAGAATTTGGATTAGCATTAAATAAACAAATATATAGCAACGCTCAGGACTTTTTTTTTTTTGTCATAGAACACACCAGAAAGGCGTTCCGGCACCTTTTTTTCAATGGATTTTATGAAGTGATTTTGAACAGAGTAGCAGATCAGCAGCAAACATCATTAACATAGTGCCTGCAGGCTGCTATTGTGTCTGCGATCTGCTATCTGATAGTGAGAGATAGCTGCTTGGGATTGGTGTGTGTGCTTTCTGCGGGCAGGATGTGAGTTCCAGTTCCGGCACTTTTTTTTTTTTTTACAAAAAAAGCACTGGTAATGCTTTATGCAGAACACAAGTTCTTTTCTGATATTCCAATCATATTAGAGCTTTTCTAGACAAAGCTGTTAACCCATTGCATTTACTTCAAGTTTCATTGTTGAATTAAGATCAGATTTCTTAACAAAGGGCTCTTCCCTTCCTGCCTTCCCATATTTCTGCCAGGTAATTTCTAGATGGTGCTGTGGTATAGTGGAGTAACACATTTATCATGTCTGGCTTTGTTATAGACAGTAAACAAGTATCTGCCAAGGCTGAGGCCAACAACTGCCATTGCTGTGGTATTCCCCTGGCTCGCTGGATGCCATGTGAAAAGACCATCTGTAAATTGCTATAATCAGTTTAGGGGGCAATCCTGTGGCCCCTGGACATTGATTGGGTGGGGGCAAAAGGAAACTGGAGATTCTGGAATCAGAGATCTGCCCTCCTCCCTCCCTACCTCTCACAGCCACTATGGGAGGAAGTGCAAAACCTGCCTATTGAGGTGGGAAAATCTATTCCAGAGGAAGGAAAAGGGTGGTCTTCCAATAGGTGGAGAGAGGCACAGTTGGGAGGCCAAGCTAGGAACCAACCTGAAGCCTCTCCAGCTTTCCTCTCTTCTCCCTTGAAGTGTCCAGCTAAATAGGCAATCCAACCCACACCATCTAGTGACATGCAGGGACATAGGATGCCTCCACAGCCCCCCTGACCTTGGAAGCTCCTGATCATCCAGGGTGGAAATGATAGGATTGCTTGCTTGGAGGATATCTTATGATGAGATGCTGATAAGATGGCCATAAGCAGAGATGGCACTGGAAGAGCTACAGAAGATGCACCTACATTAAGAGTAGAACCTCCGTGCTCAAACATAGTATAGCTCTCATATCTTATCATGCATGCTTGAGATTTTTTCCCAGGGTCATCTTACCAATTGCTGATAAGGTACAAGTATAAAAGGCACTTTTTGGTTGCCAGTTGCAGCATGCTGCTATCTGTGAAATTTTACATGCAATCACTTCTCTCTTTGGATTGCTACATTTCATATAGTTAGGGGGCTGTCCACACTCAGCCTTACCTCTCACTTTCCAGCATTACACTCTAATAAATATTAGTTTATATCTGTTAGATCAGAAACCTTTGCCATTTTCTGTACTCAGGGTCCAAGTCCTATTAGCCCTGGCCAGTGTAACCAATGACCAAGAATGATAGGCGCTGTGGTCCAACAACCTCCACAGGGCCACATGTTTCCAGTCCCAGTTGTGTATGCAGAAATAAACATCTGGATTTAATGAATGTTTCTGTCCTCCCTGTGGCTATGAGTGGCTGTGAATCTAACTCTGCCCACTGAAAGCAGCAGCAGCAGCAGCAGCAGCAGCAGCAGCAGCAGCAGCAGCAGCACCCACCGCCTCTATCTTGTCTGTACCATTTCTTTAAAACTGGCCATCTTCTTCCTGTCTTTTTGACTCCTCACCAAGCAGGCTTCCCTTCTCATTTCAACCTGCTTCTAAGTCCCCGTCCTTAACATGCTGATCTCCTTTATCATTTCTATTTCTAGGGTTTGTCTTTCAAAGCCACCTATGGCTGGTTCCTCCCTGTTGCATTCCTAGATAAGACTATCTAATTTTGACTTCTAACTCTGAACGTTTGTCCTTGGCATCAAGACAACACTTGTATTCTCAGGATGCTTTCTGCCGAACATCCTGTCTATATAAAATGTACTCAGGGAGCTCTCAGTTCTCCAGCCTATTTTATCCCCTCCCAGAGCTTCCCTTCCCCTTTCTCTACTAAGCAATTACTCTTATTAATTATTCTGGCTAGCAGTAATTATCAGCCAAACGCACCCCCAGTCACATTAATAACAGAGATCTCTAGGACACTGAGGAATTGCATGGAAAAACTGACTTCCCCATTTAGATTTCCAAGCCTCACAAAGCGAGTGGTTCAGTTTTGTGCTCTCTGCCCATTTTCATAAAGATATTTGCACAAGCATGCATATAGCATTCTAAAATTAGTCAAAGCATGATAAACCAAGCAAGAGAAAGTACAGATGTATTGCCACACAACTAAGACCACTGAGACATTAGTACTCATGGCCACAATGGATCCAAATGATGAAAGCTAGGTTCAGACAACATGTCATCCAAATGCACATTGTTGCTGAAATGTGGGGTTTCGTGTTGTCTGAACCCGGCCATAAGAAACCTGCTATGCATGAACAATCCACATATCACAACTGAAGAAACAGTAGGCTCACCATCTAGGCTGTTTGTAGTTACATGGATTCTTCGCACAGCTGAGTTCAGATAACACCATAATTCATGATTCAACAGCAATTCACACTTCAGTGTCACCCCACACTCAATACAGACTCAGCCGTTGAATATGGGTTGTCATATTTTCTGAAGTCTGTCCACATCTCCATGCCAAAGGAGTCTCCTAATGAACGTCTGAGACCCACATGCTTTCAAGGCTCAGGTGACAGAACTATGCATACAGAATAAGACACCAAACGCTTTCTTATATCAGGTCAAACCACTGGTCAATTTAGTTCAATATTGTCAATGCTGACTGGCAGAAGCCATCCAGGGTTTCAAGCTGGAACCTTCCTAACCATTCCTGTGGATGTCATTGACTGAACCTTTTCTCTGAACATTGCTTGAAATATTTGTTACAGTCAGTTGAAAGTGGGAACCACTTTAGTATGTGGCTCCATCCTCATATCACACATTTTTCAGTAAGCCACCAAATCTGGCTAGTCTTAAGTATGACTGCCCAATGAACAAGAAATGCTCTGTTCATAATCAGTCGATAAGCAGGCATACTAATGGCTGTTGCCAGAGGAACAAGAAGAAGTAAAGTTAAGTAGAAGAAGAGGAAGTAGCATTTCTCATGCAAAACTAGCATATAACTCTGGCTTTTGGTGGGGTGGGGGGGGGGAGACAGGACAAGTCACTCACTGAGCAACTTTTCCCAAATTAGCTGCAAAATGTGGATATAGTGTATGATTTTTATGCTTCTATGTATGTATTAGAAATAGAAACCAATAGATACAAACACGTTGCAAGCAATACAATTTAACAACAAACCAAAGGTTTGCAGTCTAGACAGAGCTGAAGAATCCAACTGACCTACTATCATACATTCTATGTATTTGTACATATTCACATCTACAAAAGTGTCTTTATACCACATCCCAAAATGCCTGCATAGCGCTCATCCTACAATGGACTGAATATTTCTGAATCACAATTTGTTGTTCAGAATGAGGTGCTACACTTTTTCAGACTATTCAGAGGAAACAATTATGCTGTCAACCCAATCCAGTGCAGCAATTCTGTACTTTTAAATACTCAGAAGTAAGTTGACTGAGTCAGTCTAACAATTGCAATTCTAGGTCTGTCTACTCAGATATAAATCCCATTAACTTTAATAAGGGTTACTCTAAGGTAAGTGGGTTTAATAAGGGTTACTCTAAGGTAAGTGGGTAGACTGCAGCATACATGTAGGTTTAAATGTTGTAATCATATATATATATATATATATATATATATATATATATGCGTGTGTGTGTGTGTGTGTGTGTCCCATTAGTTATAGTGTGATTTATTTCAGAATAAGCATACAGAAGATTGAGCTGTGAATTGCATTAATTTTATTAATACACACATTTAATTTGTTCTGTTTTGCACTTTTAAGGTGCAGTTCTGCTATCAGTTATGTGCAGATAGATCTTAATGATTTTGAATGCATTTATGCACAGCTAAGGTGTAAGACTATCAGCTTTGTCTTTGCATTATTACACTTTGTCAAACTTTACTATACCTCTCTGCAGAACTGCCATGTGTGTGTCTGCATATCTGTGTTAATGATGTGTAAGGTAAATGGACATAAGAAGGAACAAAGCCAAAATTCCATTCTTTGTAGACTGGAATTGACAACAGTTGAGTTTCTGACTGAACTGCAAAGTTGTTTTAATAACGTTCTAGTAGAAATGAAGCATTCTGGCTAAAATCCGTCAAAATCCAATAAAGCAGATGACTGGAAGCTGTAATGGAACTGATGTTGTCAAATGCCTTTGCGTTTTGAATTGTGACCATGTTTCGGGTTACTGGGGAAAAACAAGCAAGGCATGATCAGCTTAGCTTTCGACAAGGGTATTAGAATCCATCTGGTTTATGGAGTCATCTCCTCCCCACCCACACATGCGTACACACACGCGCACACACACATTCCTCCCCTACGCTCTTTCCTGTTAGCCCAAGATTATGACTTTGTAATGCTGCAGTTTAGCTCCTGGCTTTCTGCAATAGCAAATGGTCAGTAAGCATTCAATGGAAAGCAGCCCAGGGTGTGAGTTTGTGAAAGGGAAATGCATTGCCAATGAGGTCCATGCAATGGTAGTCCAAGGCACTGAAGCAAAGGGTGTCTGTTTCATCAACAGCATGCCACTGTCCGTTGTTTCCAAGTCAACAGCTTGAGACACCCCTTGTAAAAGGCACAAAACACCTTGACAAGTGTGAATTGGTGAGATGAGAGAGATGCTATTATTCAAAGGAGTTTTATACAGCTTCCCCCCCCACCCCGCATAAATGAACCTTTTCAGCATAACCAGAACAGACCATTTTTCTCATTGGAAAAAAATGGCATGACAGTTGATTTAAAAACAGTCACTCTGTCTTCCACAGGTTTGCTTTGCTTTGTTGTTGTTTTTTTAAAAAAGAATTAAATAAGCTCCTACAACATTGGGGGAATTTGTTCTCTCAGTGTGCTTCATTAGTGTAGCTTACCACCACAAATACGGGCTGTATTGAGAAAGATTGCACCATTATCAAATAATTAGAGATGCCTTAGCAGGTGCATACACTTACCTTTGTAATTAAATCCTTGTTAAAACACTGAATTTCAGAGACTTTAAATGGTTCCTTGATCCCAGAGGGTGTAGCCCAGAAAGTTATTCTATAAGGCAGAGATCATTTGGGAGCAACAATATTAAGCAGAGAATCTTCTCTTCTCCGCAAGATATTTATAAAGCGCACTTGAGTTGAAAACAGCAGTGGCCAATCCTAAACAAATGACTACCAAGCAAAGCACCCAAAAAGAATCAGATCATGTACAATCTCTCCATTTAAATGACAAAGTAACACTGAAAATGTATCAGATTGTTGAACATAACTGATCATAGCAATATGCCAATCATTTTAAGGCTTTTGAGGTTTTGTATAGCTAGCAAGTATTCTGATGCACATAACCGTATTCATTTCTTGAGGAAATCTACGTTTCTACTTCCTGCAATAACTATTATTTTTATACACCCCTTTTAATTAGAATGTTGCTGTCCAATCCTTGTTGGTTTCTATCCTGCACAAGTTAGGAGACTTAAATACCATTCATTTCATGTGAAGTAGTTTAACTGTATACTGGAATAAACTGTCTTTGACCACTTGTTATCCCCTCCCTTTAAAATGAAAACAAAAACAAGTGGGAAATTTAGCCACTTATCTATTAGTTAAATGTATACTGTACTTTTTCCTCCAAGAGGCCCAAGCTGGTGTTCATAATTCTCCTCTTTCTCTCCATTTGATCTTTGCAACAGCCTTGTGAGGTAGGTTGAGATTCATGGCTGAGTGGGAACTTGAACCTGGATCTCTCTATGGGAAGCACTTCCAGATAGAAAATTATATTACCATGGAAAGTACTCTGGATAGAAAATAGCAGATAGGTATGAGTTTCAATGCATGTACAACATATGGAAGTATTGATGATTATCTCCATGTGACTGAATGTGATTTTCTACATGGAAATGCTTTCCATTCAATCAAAAAGGTAACATCTGAAATGATCTTTTAGATGTGTTAATTTGGCTAAGGTAACAGGACAGTGGTCTCTTGTATTAAGTCTTTTGTCCACTGATATTTCTCATTGAGTACGATTTTTATAAACTGTTTGACTGCTGAAGACTGATTGAAATACATTGCTCCTATAAGGCAAGATTATGATCACTGCAATACCAGAATAATTAGGAAACTGCAAAATAAATAGCACTTTTACTTTAAAAAATAACCTTTTTTTTTAAAATAAAATAAAATCTCAGAGGTATTTCTTCCAGTGTTTGGAAATATTCAATATTAATTTTTGCAACTATAGAAAATCAGTATGGTTAAAATATACAACTGCACAGCTTTCTGTATTTTAAAAAATCTGGAATGATACCTGGCAGAATGCAAGGGGTAAGGGAGCATGTTTGACTGGATCTCCATAAAAGAATGCCTAATGTTCTTCCCTTTCTTGTTTCAGTGTCCATGGTGGGATGAGTCTGAAGAGAGCATTTTTTGTGTGGTCACTACGCACAGCAGCAGGTGGTGACACAAAGAAGTGCAGCCTACCCTCCATTAGGGAGCAGCTGCCAAGTGAACAAGCGGTGCTTTCCCACTGCTCAGCCAACAGGGTACCTCTTACTGGGCTTGGAGGGCCAATGCAAGGTGGTTTAGCCCCCCCCCCTTCCAGGCTCCCCACAATGGGCTCCTGGTGCTGCCAACAGGAGCACAGGGTGAGGAAGTGATGACAGCTGCCCAAGTTCCCATGCATCTCTGCTGCCCTCAGAGCTCCCATGAAGCAAGCCCTGAGGAGAGAAGAGAGGTTTGGTGCCTGAGGACCTCCCTGTGTCTAAGCATTAACTGGGCACAGCATATCTAAGCCAAACTCATTAGATACATCCCACTAAAAGTTTTTAACCACAGAGAGTCAAATATTCTTCAGGGATGGTATCTCTATTAGCAGCAGGAAAAAGAATAGGTAAAAGAATACGGCGATAGTAAGTTGGTACAAATCAATTTGATGTTTCAGTATCAACACACACAGCAAATGGATGGTGATTTTTACAAATAAGTCAGCATATTAATGATAAATAGATAAGAAATATACTTCCAGTCCTTCAAACAAAACTTTGGCTGTGCATAAAACTGCTGTGTAGGTGAGCCACACAAACTTGCTACTAAAGCCATGAGACATTTTCCCTGACAATACAATACCGACATTTCTACCACTGTTCTTTCCTTTTGTGTTGGAGAATTACAGTTTAATAAATCAGAAATTTGATCCAAATAAGTGAAAGAAAAAAAAACACCAGGGGAGCATATTTTAATTATCAATGTTCTCTTGCTTCACAATAATCATGCTCTTGCAGACTTCCTAAAATACAATGGAATACTTTTCAGTTCTTACACTTGTGAGGACAGACAAGCCAGATTCTGGAACAAGAATTTTAGACAAATTGAGTGAGTCTTACAAAATCAATTTAGACAGATCTGTAGCAGTGTGGGTAGAAGGATGCACCAATTCTCTACCTAATTTGAATAAATGGGACACGAGATGGCTCCTGAGAGCAGCACTGACAGCCAAAAGAATTATGCTGATGGACTGGCAAAGGAAAATCATGCCATGAGTTGATTTATGGCCTATTGCCCTTCTGGATATAACTAAGTGGGAGAGAACTCCCTTTATTTGTACTAATAAAATGGACATCAGTTCTCTCATACAAGAATAATTTCAGAGGTAGTGGTGTGAATAGCTGGCATCCAGGATGGCATTTTTCACACTTGCCCATCATATGCGGCCTTGTGGCTGTCCGTTTATGTTGATATTAAAGCCTCAAATGGCAAAAAGAGGAGCGGCTGCTGCATTGCTTCATAGGCTGCTCCTCCAAATTAGCCTTCACGCTCTCCATTTGCAGCCCTACACTGCTGATCAAGAAAATGTATACTTTTTATTTTCCATAGCTATTGTGACATCTGGCTTATGTGCCTTTCCCTATCAAATATCTACAGGCATTTTTCTCTGCTGAAAATATTTCACCAGTTGGCCCCTTGCATAGAAAAGCAAAAATCCCAGTATTAGTGAAGGATGCATGATGTTTATCCTTAAGTTTCTGATCTGCCTGTTTTTCTTTTGTTTTTTGTTTGGTCATAGAAAAAGATACCCTTTGTGGGCTATTCTCTGACCCCTCTCACCAAAGCAAATGCTCTCTAGGATCAGGGTTGGCTCCAGTTTTTGCAGGCCCTCTCCCTTTGAGTTTGCCTACTCATCGCCTGCTCTGACTCCTCAACCTTCCTCTTTGTTGTTCCCGTCTACTTGCTTGGGGCATCTTCTGTTCCACTGCAGGTGTCTGCACATAAACAAACAAGCTACTCCAAAGGACTCTTGCCAGTGGGCCCCTGCCAGAGTGTGGGTCCTCAGCAGGCATCCAGTCGAGGCTTCCCTTGATGCAGGCCCTGTTATTGAAATCCAACTACCACCTTTGATCCCACTTAACTGGAGTAAGGCATCTTATTAAACAAGCTTTAGCGTATGTCAAGCTTGTCGAGGCTGGGCCACAGCAACTGAAATCTTCTCATGAAATCCTAAAATCACATTTTCTAGTGATGCAACACTTACCTGGAAGGTTTCCCTGTCTCCTGGCCGAGTGACAGATTCAGGAATCAGTGCTTCTCTAACCGTCCCTTTGAGTGCCCAATTGCTCCACCACTGGGTTTATGCAGCCTCCTCTCTCCTGACCACAAGTGCCATAAGCCACAGCTGCTGGTTTGTATAAAAGCAAAGTCCATCTTTCTTGTAGGTCAATGCTGAGAGGCTGAAAAGGAAGACGTGCAGAGCCTGCATAACCCTAGCAAATGCAGTGCGGAACACCAGAATCCTTTTGCGTCAAATATAAGATCCTGTAACTTCTAGGTCCGTAAATGTCTAACTTAAGGGGTTGGCAATAAAACCTCTTTTCTCCTGTGTCCCAGCCTTGGTGTCTAGGCCTTTGTGCAATACTCATCACCATCTTTGGAGATGAGGAAAGCTTATCTCTCACTGATGAGGTCAGTGGGCAACTATCACATGTATTGGTCATTGTATAAAGAGGACTAAGATTTGTTGAACTGAGGTTATATTAGACAGCCAGTAGGTTCTGAAATGGTCCTATTTTCTCCTATTTCCATGTATCATTTTCTATCATTCCAAGATTCAGAAAGATTCTGGCACTTACTATATTATTTATATTATTGTGCCTTCTTTAGGGAGCAAAGAATAAAAGTAGCTACTGTCTTGCACATGAAGAAAGTTAGATAGCACAGAATGGAAGAGGGGTACTTTATTCTATGCATACTGTTTACTGTGAAATGCAAACAAAAAGTAAACATGAGATGAACAGAACTGCAAGCAAAGATTATTACATAGGTAGTCACATAAATGGGCAGCATGAAAGATTTTGAATAACAGGCAAATGGTCAAATATTCTGGTCTAGTAAACTAAATTTTGAAATAACAGTGGTCATAGATTTAAGCTAGACTCAAGCATTTCACTGATGCTTGCCATCATGTAATGAATGAAAAGTGAATGGTCTCAAATTGTGTTCACTGAGATAAAAGACAGGTACTATCTAACTATGCACAGGCCCAGTATTCAATAATTTAGGAAAGGAAACACACAGGACTGTCTTAAGCATGTGAAATCTAATTGATATGGGAAAGATTTGGAGAGATAATTTTGGTTAACATGTCATGGCTAAGATTTTTGCTTGTAGGGTGAGTATAGTGTATGTAACAGTAACACATTTTTAAACTATTGTGAATTCTGTTTGGAGGGCTTTTGGAAACCATGAGAATTGTCACTTATATGCCTTTTCGATCTTCATTACATGAACATACAAAGTATCCTTATACTACGGGGTGGCTAGACTTGCCACATACTGTAAATGTCAGATGTTTGAGAGCTGCAAGTGGGTGCTGCAGGTAGCAAGCAGCTAAATAAACTCAAAGAGCCACATGCAGCTTGTGAGCCTCAGTTTGACTGCCCCTGTTACACTGAACCCAGTTGTCCATCCATCCAGCTTAATCTTTTCTACTTTGGCTGACAAATAGGAAGGGAGGGGATAGAGGGGTCGATAGTGGAGAGGTTGCATTAATTATGAAGCAGAAATGGAAGGCATTGCTAAATAAGGGGCTTGGTGGGAAAAGCTTCCTATCCTTTCAGTGCAAGCTTTGTTGCATCTTTGGCTGATGAGTTGGAGGCATGGGTTGTATCCAAGCCTGCCTATGCACACTGGGACCCACCATTAGCACAACATGGAGTTCACAGTTGTAAAGGAAATAGAGAAGAAGCACTCATTTCTGGAACAGGGTAAAAGTGGAAGGAAGGGATGCCGGCCTGTCCTATTCCAGAAACAAGCATTTGCAGCTGTTTCCAGGAATAATTTTTGAGTCACTAGCTCTCGGTGGCAGAAGCTTGGGCCCTGCTTGTGTGTCAGATGGAGCAGGGCCACAGGGACAGTAGCAGATAGTGTCTATACACTCCCAAACTGTAAAACAATGTTTCAGAACTTGATTTTGGGATGGGCAGCACATTATAATGTTCCCTGTATGAAAAACTATTGTGGGAAAAACAGGTGTCAGAGGCTGGCAGGAGATTACAGAGAACCAGAAATGAAGATGATGGGTAAACAATATTAAAATATGTATGGTAATTGAAATTGGTCCAGTTTGACCAAACTGGTCCAACCTGGTCCAAATTCACAGGCACAGCCCTTGAGGGTTTTCTCTTCAGCAAAGTACATCTGGTCATGACAAGCAATGCTAAGTTATTACAGAGACAGGTCTTTATCATGCTTGCATTTGTTTTAAAATCTAGATAGCAGATCCTTCACTGAGAAATCTTTGAGCATGCTTGATTAGCTTCTGCTTCTCAGTGAAGGATCTGCTATCAAAAATTTGGGCATGCTTAATGGGACAACTGATGTATCTTGACTAAACAGAGCTCTGTCAAAAACTACTTTGAATATCCCCTTGGTTTGAAAAGACCTTTACTATGTGGTATAAAGAGTTACTGTTTTGATTCAGTGCTTCCTTTGGTGTCTGGAACTAATTGTGTGGTTCCTTAGTTTGACAATACAATTCCAGAACAGACATAGAGAGCATAAAAATTGCTAGTGGCCTGTATGCTTACTGTACCTTATTGATTTTTGGTACCTTAAGCAGGTAAAATAAAATTGAATTAGCAAAACATGGAGACTTTTCCTGCTAGGAAATAGGTTTGAGTGTGATCCAAGCTAACAGTGACCAAAGGTGACCAATTCAGAAATGTAAATCTGAATAACAGCAAAGAGGATTGAATTATTCTTACTATTATTTTAAGTGCAGCATAGCATGTATACCTCACACACATTCACACACACACAACCAAGGCAACTTCCCTGCCTGCCAAAGTCAAACTGATAGAGAGTTCCATGGTCATCTAGTTGCCAGATGTCTGGCTGTGCAACTCCCTGGCACTAAACTGAATATAGAGACAGATCTATGGATGGGATCTATTAACATTATAGTTACCATCTGACAACTGTTTCATGGTGGCAGCCCAGTTCGTAGCAGGCAGGTGTTCCCATCACATGCACAAAAACACTATCACAACTGGTACTGCTAATTGAGGAGACTGTTGGCAGTCACAGCAGAGAGGACAGGGTCTGCATTAGCACAGAGAAAGAACCACTCTTTCATCCAGGATGCAGTCCGTCTGCCGAAGATTGTCCAAGGTCCATTGGAAGTGCAGGGTCATAAGCTTATGCCTCTGCTGGTTATCAGTAGGGCTCTCCAAGTGAAATTCAGCAGACCTCTTGGAGGCTATGGAGACACCCCTGGGAGCCCACAATGCTGTGTGAACTGCTGATCTGTTCCACTGCCTCCACACACATCCCATGCATCACCAGTCAAGTGTAGTGAAACAGCCTAGGGAGTGGGGGAGGATGTGTGTGCGTGTGTGTTTGGGGAAAGACCTTGTGCTTGCTGGGCCCTCTAAGCACACAGATACCAAGCCCGATATGCTTTCCAATGATTTGCAGGAAAACGCTGCAAAGTCAGCTCATTTTAATTGAAAGAAACAATTGCTAAAGGTTGGCTTTAAGGAAACTCCAATACCATAGGGCATTGCCTGTCTAAAGCCTTTTGAAATACTGGTCCCATTCCAGCACAGAGTACCAGGTGTATGCTGTTGTTGCTTTAACTTAATGTAGTAGTCACCCCATATTGTGCCAAAAGCTACTTTTAACTCTCAAGAGAAGAGGGAGTTATATTTCAAAACAGTTGCATACTTCTTGATCAAGGATATTAACCACAAAATATAGGCCTAACTCATTTGGACAAATGAAAAAGTGCCAGCAAATCCATGCAGCAGAAGTGTCAGGGCAGGAGGTTGGGAGACCAGGCCAGAACCTGTCTCAACAGAATATGCAGGGGAATCCGTAGGTGCAACAGAGCTTGCTTACCACTTTTAAAATAAGCAAATTAATGCAAATTACCATTTGTGGGGCTGTGGAAAAGACAGCAGAATCTAAAACTAGCTAGCTGTGCTAACACATCTACAGGGCACTGTTCACGTAACCATTCAGTCAGTGCCTTGCTGGATTACATGAAACCAGAATGTAGAAGAAGTCCTGGAATAAAGGGCCTTCAAGTCCAGCATTTTTTCTTAGCGAGGCCAGCCAGATGCCTACAGGAAGCCCACAATCTTGCCTGTGTTCCCCAGCAACAGGCAGCCAGCCAGTGTGGTGGAGTGGTTCAGTGTGGGACTGGGGCTCAACAACCTGGTTTCTACTCCCCACTCAACCATGGATTCCACTCACTGATTTTGAACCAGTCTCAGACTCTCAGCCCAGCCTACTTCAGAGAGTTGTTGTTGGGATAAGCTTGAGATCAGCAGGAGAATGATGTAAGCCTCTCTGAGTTCTTTAAAAAGGAAAAACAGGTGTAATATAAATCTAATAAATAAATATCAAGTGTATGTGCCTTTGATACTGGATAGTCCTCATGACTAGTATCCATTAATATCACCAGCCTGCCCATGGTCATTTGCATTTATGTAATCGTACATTCTCCTTCATGGATCACTGCCTTGTCATGGCGAAGGGGCTTGTGTAGCGCAATGAAGCTATGAGCTATGCCATGCAGGGCCACCCAAGATGGACAGGTCATAGCAGAGAGCTCTGCCAAAATGTGATCCACTGGAGAAGGAAATGGCAACCCACTCCAGTATCTTTGCCATGAAAACCCCATGGACAGTACCAAAAGGCAAAAAGATATGACGCTGGAAGATGAGCCCCTCAGGTCGGAAGGTGTCCAATATGCTACTGGGGAAGAGCGGAGGGCTAGTACTAGTAGCACCAGAAAGAATGAAGTGACAGGGTCAAAGCTGAAAGGACACTCAGTCGCAGATGTATCTGGTGGTGAAAGGAGAGTCCGACGCTGCAAAGATCTATACTCCATAGGAATCTGGAATGTAAGATCCATGAATCAAGGCAAGTTGGATGTGGTCAAACAAGAGATGACAAGACTGAACATCGACATCTTAGGAATCAGTGAACTAAAATGGACAGGAATGGGTGAATTTAATTCAGATGACCATCAGGTAAACTACTGTGGGCAAGAATCCCTCAGAAGAAATGGAATAGACTTCATAGTCAATAAAAGAGTAGGAAAAGCAGTGCTGGGATACAATCTCCAAAATGACAGAATGATCTCAGTTCAAATCCAAGGCAAACCATTCAACATCACAGTAGTCCAAGTCTATGCCCCAACCACTGGTGCAGAAGAGGCTGAAGTTGACCGGTTCTATGAAGGCCTACAACACCTTCTGATGTCCTTATCATCATGGGGGATTGGAATGCTAAAGCAGGAAGCCAAAAGATAACTGGAATAACAGGCAAGTTTGGCCTTGGAGTACAAAATGAAGCAGGGCACAGGCTGGTAGAATTTTGTCAAGAGAATACGAAGGTCATAGCAAACATGCTTTTCCAACAACCCAAGAGACAACTCTACACATGGACATCGCCAGACAGTCAACACAGAAATCAGATTGACTACGTGCTTTGCAGTCAAAGATGGAGATACAGTCTGTACATTCAGAAAAAAACTAGACCAGGAGCTGACTGTGGCTCAGGTCATGAGCTTCTGGTTGCAAAATTTAGGCTTAAATTGAAGAAAGTAGGGAAAAGCACTAGGCCACTTAGGTATGACCTAAATCATATCCCTGATGAATATACAGTAGAGGTGACAAATAGATTTAAGGAATCTGATAGCCAGAGTGCCTGAAGAACTATGGATGGAGGTTCGCAACATTGTACAAGAGGTAGCAACTAAAACCATCCCAAAGAAAAAGAAATGCAAGAAAGCAAAATGGCTGTCTGAGGAAGCTATACAAATAGCTGAGAAAAGAAGGGAAGCGAAAGGCAAGGGAGAAAAGGAAAGATACACCCAATTGAATGCAGAATTCCAGAGAATAGCGAGAAGAGATAAGAATGCCTTCTTAAATGAACAGTGCAAAGAAATAGAAGAAAACAATAGAATAGGGAGGACCAGAGATCTCTTGAAGAAAATTGGAGATATGAAGGGAATATTTCATGCAAAGATGGGCATGATAAGGGACCAAAATAGCAGGGACCTAACAGAGGCAGAAGAGATTAAGAAGAGGTGGCAAGATTACACAGAAGAAACACACAAGAAAGAGTTTAACATCCCTGATAACCACGATGGGGTGGTCACTGACCTCGAGCCAGACATCCTGGAAGGTGAAGTCAAATGGGCCTTAGGAAGTCTGAGCAACAACAAAACTAGTGGAGGTGACAGTATTCCAGCTGAACTATTCAAAATCTTAAAAGACGATGCAGTAAAAGTGCTACACTCAATATGCCAGCAAATCTGGAAAATTCAACAGTGGCCGCAGGATTGGAAAAGGTCAGTTTACTTTCCAACCCAAAGAAGGGCAATGGCAAAGAATGTTCAAACTACCACACCATTGCACTCATTTCACATTCTAGCAAAATTATGCTCAAAATCCTACAAGCTAGGCTCCAGCAGTAAGTTGACTGAGAACTACCAGAAGTACAGGCAGGATTTCAAAGAGGCAGAGGAACTAGAGATCAAATTGCCAACATATGCTGGATCATGGAAAAAGCTAGGGAGTTCCAGAAAAACGTCTATTTCTGCTTCATTGACTATGCTAAAGCCTTTGATTGTGTGTATCACAACAAATTGTCGCAAGTCTTAAAGAAATGGGAGTACCTGACCATCTTATTTGTCTCTTGAGAAACCTATATGCGGGTCAAGAAGCAACAGTGAGAACCGGGTACGGAACCACTGATTGGTTCAAAATTGAGAAAGGAGTTCAACAAGGCTGTATACTGTCGCCCTGCCTATTTAACTTATATGTAGAACGCATCATGAGAAAGGCAGGCCTAGATGAATCACCAGTTGGAATTAAGATTGCTGGGAGAAAGATCAACAGCCTCAGATATGCAGATGATACCACTCTCATGGCAGAAAGTGAAGAGGAACTGAAGAGCCTCTTGATGTGGGTGAAGGAGGAGAGTGCAAAAGTTGGCTTGAAACTCAACATTAAGAAAACTAAGATCATGGCATCCGGTCCTCTCACTTCCTGGCAAATAGATGGGGAAGAAATGGAGGTAGTGACAGATTTTATTTTCCTGGGCTCCAAGATCACTGCAGATGGGGCTGCAGCCAAGAAATTAAAAGACACTTGCTCCTGGGGAGGAATGCTATGGCAAATCTAGATAGCATACTAAAAAGCAGAGACATCACCCTGCCAACAAATTGCGTATAGTCAAGGCTATGGTTTTCCCAGTTGCAATGTATGGCTGTGAAAGCTGGACCATAAGGAAGGCTGAGTGCCGAAGAATAGAGGCCATTGAATTGTGGTACTGGAGAAGACTCCTGCACGTCCCTTTGACCACAAGGCAATCAAACCGGTCAGTCCTAGAGTAGATCAACCCTGACTGCTCTTTAGAAGGCCAGATCCTGAAGATGAAACTCAAATACTTTGGCCACCTCATGAGAAGGAAGAACTCCCTGGAGAAGAGCCTAATGCTGGGAACAATAGATGGCAAAAGAAGAAGGGGACGGCAGAGACTGAGGTGACTAGATGGAGTCACTGAAGCAGTTGGTGTGAGCTTGAGTGAACTCCGGGGGATGGTGGAGGACAGGAAGGCCTGGAGGAGTGTTGTCCATGGGGTTGTGATGGGTCGGACACGACTTTGTGACTAACAACAACTATCGTACATTCCTCTACAAACTATACTCTCAGATATGTATGGCATAAATGTGTATTGTCTCCAAACCATCTCAGCCTAAGGCAAGGCAAGCACCTGTTTTAGAAGAGGCTTTCTATCCTGTGATTCATCACAGTTTTTACGTAGCCCAAAGCACCCATGTCATCTGTGTGCCACAGTGCCTTGCAATCATATGCACAGTTATCTATAATATACCTCGCTGTGCTCAGTGGAGCTTAATCCCAGGAAAATTTGCATGGCATTGCAACTGGAGGTGGGTGTTCCTGGGCACGTTTCAGTCGGCTTGCACAAGGAAACCTTCCAACAGATTTTGCTATGACTATTTAAGTTCAACTTGTATTTGTAGTGTAGTGTTGTAGTTGTAGTTTCAGTTTTGGTCTGATTGTGATTACCACCCCATATCCCCCAAGTATGATGGCCGCTCATATGTCAGCTAAATAGGTTCTGCAGTCTTCCATGATTAGGTAACAATGCCACACAGTTATAGTACACTTAGAAACATAGAAACATGGAAACAGAGCGAGTCAGAAGGGGTCTCCTGGGCCATCTAGTCTGACCTCCAGCACCAGCCGGCTCCACTCACGACATGCCCACCATGTGGACGTCCAGCCTATCCTTGAACACCCTCACCGATGAGCCTCAACGACCTCTCGTGGAAGCCCATTCCACACCCTCGGGGTCCTGACTGTCAGGAAGCGCTTCCTGGCATCTAAATGGAACCTTGGCTCCCTGAGCTTTGCTCCATTGGAGCGTGTCCTGCTTTCCTCTGCAGGGGAGAACAGGTCTCTACCCATCTCTATGTGACATTTGTTAACATCGCTATGTGACAATTGTTAAACAGGACATTTTACTTTTCACATAAACAGGCTGTTTGCCCAATCATAATCATGCATGCAACTCCTGAATAGGTTCCTCCATTTTCTGTGGGAGAAGGAAGGAAAGAAGGAGACTGCAGTCATTTCCACATGCATGTTCCAAATAGTGTATTAGTGTAGGAGCAATCCATTCAGTAGCTGTGTTCATCTGCCTGGTGTTCCAGACCACAGCAAGCAAGGACTATCCCAACAGCAACTCTTGCTGTTGTAGTTTTTCTTACCAGAGGGATCAGAAAAGAAGAGGTGATCAAGACAATCGGGATCTATCCATATACTGTCTAAGAGAGAAAGCAAATTTACAGATCTATGTTAATTTCTCTGAGCATTTCAGTGGAGGTTCAGAGTGGATTAATTGATTGCTTGAATAACCTCTGGGCTATTGGGTGGTATATAAATGCAATCAATAAATAACTTTCTGCTTGCGCTACCCCTTCGTATGCATAAACAGTGTTCCACACAGTCATCATGGAAAGAAGCACTCCCTCTCTTTGGCAAGCAAGGGGTGCTAAGAGGGCATGCCATGCCAGGTCTTTCAAAGGTTTTGAGTTTACTAAGAGTAATATCCTCTTGTGTGCACTGACCTGCTCGCAGGCTACTTCTGCTCAGAAATCACCTTTGCCAGACTCAGGTTGTGCAGTACTGGAGTCAGAGGACTGGTGTAGACTTCAAACACCACCTCCACATGTTCTTCTAGAGGGCTCAGTTGATCCTACCCTTGTACAAGTTGTGCATACACTGGTTCTCTTCACAGGGTAGAAGTGCAGATTCCATGATGGTAAGTAAGCTTCTGTGTGCACAGGCTGAGATCAAAACTTGATATCCACCTGTAAAGGCTTGGAGTTAAGCAAGAGGATGTGATCCTTTTTCCATCATTCCACAGGCTGATTCTGTGCTGAATGGGTACACTGGAAAAGGCAAAAGAGATTAGGAGAAATCAAAGCAGAACACTGTAATTTATGGCAATTTTGTTATGTGATCAGAAAGCATTTGATATTCTAAACACAGCTTCAATATAAAAATCAGTAATTTTGAAGAAAAAGAAGAAAAAGATACTTGAAGTATCTTTTTGTGTATCTTTTCTTTGCCCTCTTTGGAGTTCTCTGAATTCTGTTTCTAAGATCAACAGATAAATGAAAATGTTGCAAAATGTAGTCATGTATTTACTCATTCTTTTCATTCAGTAAAAACTCCTGAGAATGGCATTCATACAACTCCCCAAATCAGTGAAGGCTTTGCATCTGGGCTGAGGGCATTCAAGCTATCTAATTCCGAGGGATACACACTGTGCTGTAAATGTTGCTATGGATCATCTCTGCTGAAAAGAATATATATTTATTAATAAAGAAATCAATAAAACCCCTCCCCAGCTCAATTTAAATCTCTGTGCTGCCAAAGACCATACTGTTATCATTTAATTAGGCTCAGGCTTTTAAATAAAAGAAAACACATTTTCAAGAAAATATTATTATTGAAGTTTTATGTCAGCCTGCTCCCCAAAATCCTACAGTCCTGCTCCTTGATGCTGCATAGGAGAGGTGATTTGCAAGTGGGAATGGAATGGAAAGCTGACAGTTGCTAGAAAATAAGAAGATGAATGCTGAATCAGGCCAATCTTGTTCAGCATTCTGATCCACATGGTCAACAGGACAGCAGTACTCTCACTCATGTTTCCCAGCAATTGGTATTGACAAACACTCTGGCTTTGATAGTAGAGATGTTGAGCTTTTCTACCTGAGGCGTTAAATGGCTACTTAAATGGCTAATTTCTACTTCCAATTTCGTGGCAGAAATGAGATCTGGGAACTACCAAGGAGTCGTTCCTTGCCTGTTTTTCTGCTACATAGCCTCTAGGTGGCACTGTGGTATAGTGTAATAATGCAAATACATAAACGGAAATAAAGCTTCCTTGCTTTTCCACAATTAAATGCCATATTCTACCTGGGGTTTAAAAAAAATCTTGGCAAATGTGCTGGTTAGACTCAGAAGCAAAATTGAAGGGTCATGACATCATCTAAAGAACCCATAAATGACCATGCAAAACACTTCATGCAGAAATGTGAATCTTGACTAGTAGTTATTGATAGCCTTATCCTCCACAAGCTTTCTAATCTTTCAAGTGCATCAAATTTGGCAGTAATTGCTTGTGGCAAAAGAAATGCAAGCAAGTAATAAAAGAAGCAAAAGAAGCATATATCACTAATTATTTTAAGACCAATCATTTTAAATGCATCGAAAGCAAGAGACTAGGTATAGATGGGATTGGATGATAAGACAGCATGGGAGTTAGAGGAAATTGCATAAAAGAAATTGCATTTTCTGTGGTACGAGAAAGGATGGGAGAAGTGGTGGGAAAGCATAGAAGGGTTTCAGATTGAAGACTGATGTCTAGACCACTCATAACATTCCATTGATGGCATCATAAATGCTTTATCTGGAAGAAGCCTCTCTTGCTGTATTCATTACAGAATATATAGAGCATATTCATGCCCAAACTCCATGTAAGGGATTCTGAGGAACTGTGGCAAATGCTGGTGATGAGAGATGACATTCTTGACCTTAAAGATTTCATGGAACTCAAATGTGCAACTGCTGATCTTCTAACAAAAGCATGTGATGTTACTGTGATGGACCTCTGCACCAGAAGCCCCAAAAGTAGCCACTGTAATGGCAGTTTTTAAACAGGAATTCAGAGTGGGAGGGATGACCAAGCAAAACAGCCCAAAACATTGGAATACAGCCCAATAAAATTGCATCTCTTCTGGGTAAATGGGTGGAAAGGATTATTAAAGATCAAGACTAAAAATAAGAACATGACCTTCAGTAGGATGGGGGTGTTCAACCTGTTCTTGCATTCCCCTTGAAGAAGCAGGTTCCTAGCTTGGGGGTGTTCCTTGAGACATCTTTGTCACTTGAGGCATCAGTGGCTCAGAGTGCCTTCTATCAGCTGCACCCCTACCTGGACAGGTATAGCCTGGTTTCAACAATCTATGGTCTGGTAATCTCTAAATTAGATTACTGCAATGTGCTATATGTGGGGTTGCCCTTGGAGATGGTTTAGAACATGCCATGGGTACAAAATGAGGCAGCCAGGTTGATATTTTCATCACCAGAATGGCTGTCTTTGCTTTTAGATAAAGTGGAACATTTGTGCTCCTTCTCTGTGTCAGAGATCTCCTACCTTTTCCTTGCCTGTCTATGATATCTTAGAAAAGCCTCTGCTTTGATGTGCTTTTACAGTTCCGGGGGTCCTTGTGTGACTGAAGCAGCCTTTGAATTGTGTAGAACCTCCTCTATACTAGATCTCACCTTGCGTAGCTAGAGTTCCAAGAAAAAGCAGGTATGTAGGCAGTTCTAATCTGGCCATTGCATTTCATTCAGGTCTCCGAGTATTTTAACCGGCTTGATTGAGTTGAATATCTTTAGCAGGCACACTATAATTATTCCAAACAATACAGCTTCTGTGCTCTAGAAATACAGTTTGTTATGAGACACTTTATGAAACTGTATGGAAAGAAATTAAACTGGCAGTTCAGCACTGAGGCTACCCGACCTGGCCTCTGCGTATTTCAGGGCTAGAAATAGGGTGAGAAAATCTGCCTCTCTCCCTCCTTCCCTCCCACCCCCAGTTCCATAGGATGAAAGATGAACAGACAGGAGTCAAAGGTATTTCTTCAAACAAAAGCACTTATAATGTAAGCAGCAGTTGGCCAGAGGATGTTAGTTGTTGTCTGATAGCTTTGTTTGAAAGGCATCATTAACATTAATTTTGACAAGTAGCCTCTCCTAGGGGAGTCTGAGCTTGATTCAGCAACCCCTTACTTACACATGTAATCCTTATTTATAGGAAGGCTGCTTGATGGTTAGGTTTGCCTAATCCTAAAATAAAAACATATACTTGAGGTGTATGATTTATTGAAGATTAAGAAAAACAAAAGGAAACAACAGGCTGAACTAATAGGAGCTATGGAAGACCACTGTTCCATTAATCCTTGCACTAAACATGCTGTAGAGTACAATGTCCCACTGTGGTTCATTAATAGATGTCTTACAGAAAGCCTGTCCTTTATCAAGAAACAAACAAAGCCCTCATTTCTCAAGTGTTCCTCATTCTGCTTTCATGATGGCTTCCTTTGCTGGCCTCCCTCATTGGCCTGCTTGCCACCTTTATATTCCATCAGCTTGTCAGTGCTGGAAACCTCGGTTTACCAAGTGCAGAATGCCCACTACTGTACTTAACCCTATCATCTCCCCGTAAAAATAAGAGAAATTGGCAATTAAAAGATTTGCTTTTGAGGGGCTAAGCGCCAGGCAATTCTAACAACAACAACAACAACAACAACAACAACAACAACAACAACAACAACAACATATAAGTCTTACATGCATTTCTATCACAATAATCAAAATCTTCACTAATCACAGCAGTATCTCTGTGTCTTTTTATCCATCTGTCTAATTTTTTTTCTAGGCTGTCTTTAAGGGTTAAAACTACTTATAGTGTTTCACACACCACCATTCCTAGCTTCAAGTTTCTGGTCTCCCTTTCCATGCATGCTGCTTAATATATGAAAAGCCCTGTGGGGTTTGGTTGGTGATTCAATAAACTGGCAGCCTGTTTCAATGCCAACCAGTTGTCCCCTAGGAGGTTTGAAATAGGCCTCCCCAACATGCTGCACCACAGTAGTACCAAAATATGGAGGTTTTGTTTGGTCACCATGGTGAAGGGATGTTGATCCTTACTCTGCCAAAACCATTATTGGGTGAGTTGGGACCAGTCACTGCCTTCCATTCAGAACTCCCTCATGCGATTACTACAAAGGTCAAAGAGGACAACTATGTATGACAGTCTCAGTTCTTTGGAGAATGGTGTGCAGGATAAATATTTGGATGATCACCTACTGTATCTGCCATGAATCTGCCTAAACCCCCTCACTGCCACCTTAAAAACTATCTAAGCTAATGGATGTCACCACATCATGTAACAGTAATTCCATAAAGTCATGTTGAGTTACACAAAGATCTTTTTTTTTTTTTTGGTCTGTGATAAATCCAGGGCTGGTCCTTTTTCATTGGGTGACCACCAGTTCTAGTATTATGAGAGAAGAAGATACTACTTTATTTCTCCACCCACACAGCCACATATAATATCATGCAATTCTGGCATGTCATCTTTTTGCTTGCCACTTTGTGGCTCTTCCAGAATGCCACTTCCTTTCTGAGATGGGACAACCAGAACTGTATCCCAAACATGGCTACATCAAAAAGACAGTACAGTATTGGCTATCTTGTTTTCAATCCCTTTTCTAGTAATCAGGTTTTCCTTTCTCACAATTGGTGTATCTCATTCCTTCTAATTGCCATCAGATCCTATCAATATTTCAGCAAAGATCAGAGGTTGGCCCACTGTGTAGCATTTTACTACTACTTCTCTACCCTTGACTGTGTGCCAGTTTGTCCCTTGTGGGCTTCATACTGAAGGAGACTCTTCTGTGCAGCAATCCACCCTCCACATGGATTGCCCCGGTCATGAGTTGTCTCCATATCAAGTAGCAGCCATTACCCGGAAGAGGCAATGCTGGCATGGTCCAGTGGCTTTAGCAATCTGCATGGTGACCGGTTTGCTGCAGCAGGCACCCGCTGCCAGAGAGCAGCAAGCACATGGAAGCCATACCCGCCCCGTTGCTTTGCACCCTCTCCATGGTGCACAACACATTTTGTTGCCAGCCCTTTGTCTCACTCTCCCACATTGCTCCCTACACCTGGAGGAGGATAGAGAACAATGTTGGCAAAGGCACTTTTGTTTTCTCAAGATGTGCTTCTCTTTATAAAAGAAAAATCACTGCCTTCAGCATCCTAGCCTTCCCTTGCTTGTTCCGTCACTGCCAACTGACTCTCCCCTAATCAGTCTTACTATAAATCCTCTCCACTTTTCCTCAGTTGTTTCTCTACTGTAGGCTGTAATTCCTCTGGACACAGAGGAACCAAATCACACCTGTGTTATCTACAGCAGCCAGCTTATTGCTAAACAAACATTACACGGACAGAAGAAGAATTGCTGCTGCTGCTAGTTCTACTGCTAGGCGTAGCAGTAGTAAAAGTAGTAGTAGTACGAACACCAGCTTGTTGGCATTATGTACATAAAAGGAATTTTAAATCCTGACCCTATTCACCGCATTACAGGTAGAAGCATGTCATACATTCTACTGTTAGTAGCAGTAGTATGATAGTAGTAGCAGTAGTAGTGTTGATACCAGCCTATTGGCATTATAGCCATAAAATTCTGACACTGTGTTTGTAAAATTACTTTATTCACTGCACTGAGGTAGAAGTATGTTGTATGTTCCACTTGAGAGGACAATCTTGGCTTCATGCATGTTGGCTTCCTTTTATGACTCCACAGGGAAGAAATATACCTTATCATGTCCTTTTCTTTCTTCCTTAGAGACTACAGTAACTTAGTCCTGAGGCAGGATGGGTGAGTTTCATGTTCCTCAGAGTTGCATTTGTTTACAAGACATACTGCATCATCAAAGGCTCTCCTCCTTTGCTCTTCTTGATCACTTTGAGCCAGAATTAGAATGTTTTGCTCTTTTCGTTTTTGGAGGATGCTAAACAGCTTGATCTTGTGCATGCAAAAGGCAATGAAAATATCCTTTGTATCACATATTTCCCTTCCATCCGTACATTGGTGCAACTAGTTCTCTTCTTTGAACTGAGCAACTGCAATGTTTTCTGCAGCTCTTTTTACTTACTCTCACCCTTTTATAAATGATAGATGGCACATCTTGTAGGGCAGCATCTCTGTTCAGCAGCAGGCAAGATAACGGGGAAAGTGAAAGAATACTTAATGGTATATTCCCATGAGTGAGAGATGACAGCGTATCTCTCAGGTGGCTAAGCAAAGTGGAGCCACAACTAGGTCAAGTAAGCACCAAAAGTGCTATTCTCTTTTCCATCCTCCCAAAGGGATCCACTTCCATCCATTTGATATATATTTATTTAACATATTTCTGAAAATAATGACGCATGGTTGTACCTTTGTGCTGTATTGTCAGTGAAAATATCAAGTGATGGTTAAAATAGTTTCTGAACTGGGCTTGATTTCTACACCCACCCCAAGAATAATAATACTATTTCAGTGAATGCTTCTTATGCAATAATAAATTTATCATCACAAAAGATGCTGTCAGTTCTATTCACATGGTGCTTTGTGGTCTCATTTCCAACAGATTGCTATGTGTGTTTGCCTTACAATGCTCAATAGATTATATTTGATCAAAGTTCATCTACAGAAACCAAATTTTATGGCACTGACATTTGTATGGCTGGTTTTCCGCTTCTTCACAGCTGATGAGAAGTCATCCAAAGGAAGCAGGAAGAACTGCAAATGTGTTCAGCTACCTTTACCTTTCCACTGATCATACAATACAAAATGCAAGTTCAGTCAAGCCAAAGATCTGTAAATGCTAATATCAATATTTTGTTCTGGTAGCCATTTCTCTTGATTTGGAAAGAAGTTTTTGTCCAGGTTATGATTCCAGGTACGTAGAATCACAGAATAGTAGAGTTGGAAGGGGCCAGAAGGCCACTGGGTCCAATGCCCTCCTCAGTGAAGGACACCATCCCTCTCAGATGGCTGTCCAGCTGCATCCTGAGTGCCTCTAGTGTGGGAGAGCCCACAACCCCCTAGGTAATTAGTTCCATTGTCATATTGCTCTAACAGTCAGAAAATTTTTCCCGATATTAGCCAGAACCTGACTTTCTGTAACCTGAGCCCATTATTCCATATCCTACACTTTGGGATTATCTAGACGAGATCCTGTCCTTCCTCTTTACAACAACTGTTCAAGTATTTGTAGAGTGCTATCATATCTCCCCTCAGTCTTCTCTTCTTGAGGATAAATATGCCCATTTCTTTCAATCTTTCTTCATAAGCCTTGGTTTGCAGGCCCTGTATCATCCCTGTTGCCGTTCTCTGAATCCTTTCCAGCTTGTCTGCATCTTTTCTAAACTTTCTCAGAACAGAACACAGTACTCCAGAGGAGGCCTAACCAGTGCTGAGTAAAGGGGAACTAGTACTTCATGGAAGTGGTGCTTTTATTAATGCAGCCCAAAATAGCATTTGCACTTTTTGAAACCACATCACATAGCTGACTCAAATTCATTCTGTGATTTACAACAATTCCAAGATCAGTAATGCTGAAACAAGTATTCCCCATCTTGTAAGGATGTATTTGGTTTCTTTTTCCAAAGAACTTTGGTTTCTTTCTTTTTCCAAAGAACTTGACATTTGCCCCTATTGAATTTCATTCAGTTGTTTTTAGCCAAGTGCTCCAACCTATCAAGATCATTTTGAATCTTCTTTCTGTCTTCCAGGGTATTAACTATCTCACCCAGTTTTGTGTCATCTGCAAAACTGATAATTGTTCCCTGCACTACCTCATCCAAATCATTAATGAAAATGTTGCAGAGCACTGGCCCAGGACTGAACAGTTTGAGAGGTGCCATTAATGAGCACTCTTTGCATTCAATTATGTAGCACCTGTAGATCCACCTGATAGTTGTCTGAACTAGCCCACTTTTAGCTAATCAGGATACCATGGGCACTCTGCAGGCAAGTATCTGCATAGAATTATTTGGACAGAGTAAAGAATGTGGGCCATTCACTCTCCCAGGTACTTCCCTTTCCAGGTTTAATGGGTTTGACCAAAGTTGCCCAGCAGCCCTTAACATATTCCCAGAACTTACTGAATGTTAATGCAACCATGTCTCTCTTCAATGCAGCTCCATCTGGAAACCAAAGACTTCATGATTACATGTGCCCTGAATGTACAAAACAACTTTCCTCCTGTGTTGTCAGGAAGTGAGTATGCTTTCTCACCACCACAGTCTTCTGCCTATCGAGAAGTCCAACCTTCTTAATCTTCAGTTTTGTTCTGACTCCTGGAGAAGCCCACACAACATGGTAGTTGGTGCTTGCAGCACCATGGAAAGCTCACGTGGGCTCAAAATACTGGAGGCAGAATATACAGAAAGTATATCTCCAGATAATTTGGAAGCCAGCTTCCAGCATACCTGAGCATTGGCCATGCAGGGATCCCAAACATTTGAGGATCTACCTTCTGCCCACCCCTAGAGAGAAAATCTTCCTTCTGCCACAAGAAACTCTCCATCCAGTATACAATGCCTAAATTCCCTTACCTACCTGATGAGTGTTTGTGCTAAAAAGACCAACCCCATCTGAATGCAAGGGCTTCACCCCATTGTGTGACCTCCTGTGAGAAGATGTTGTGTGTGGGGGGGCAGGGCATATTTGACTCATTCAACCAATCAGGCTTAGGAAACAACATTCACAAGGGCCCTGTCATGAGAAAGTCACTTCCTTCCTTCCTCCTCTTCCAGCAGACTCACTCACTTAGAAGTGCAGTTCTTTTACTAAAACTTAACTGGTTACAAAACTGTATAACTTAAAGTAGAATTCTCTTTGAAAAGTGGGAGAAGCAGCTTCCCATGTAAAGGGTTGAATCCAAATGGAAGCTTCTCCTCTTTCCTGCCCTTTCAGCAGAGCGTCTGGCTCCACTTCCTGCTGCCTGCAGGTAGGAATGCCAGACACTTCTTAATTAGTCTGCTTACTTCATCTGTTGTCTCCTCACTCGGTCAAGGAATACCTCCTGTATCCCCACCCCACTCCAGTTCTGAAAAGTCTCTCTTCCTTTCCAAGGGAGAGTGGTTCTCACACTCTGCCTGAGAAACAACACTAGGTAACCTTGAAACTGGGAAGCCCTTTGTTCCTCACCTTTGCTTCCTCCTCAGAATCAGACAGATCTATCTGAGCAGACTGTAATATGTGGGAGACAGGTCCTGACCAGGTTCTACTCCTGATTTCAGGAACCTGGTCCATTTCCTCATGCACTGATATGACAGCCCTAGATTTAAGTCAGTTATTCCTATGACTCTGAGCTAAAGCTGAGGCCATGAAAACTATTTGAAAGTGCTACACAACTAATTTGCTCTGCCCACTATTCCATTTTACCCTGGAGCCAAAAGCCCATTCCCTGATGAAGGTCTCTTCATATCCCAATTGTATCCCCAAAGGGGGCCTCAGCTGATTCAATAGAACCTAACACCAGGAAACAGATTGAGGCATGAGTAATGAGTGCCCAGTCTACAGCAATCACACTCCAACGCAGACTTTACTCTCCAGAAGGAAGCCAAAACAATAGGCTGCAGCAAGGAAGTACACCGTTCCAGTGCATCTGCCTTGTTTGAATCAGCAGTACTTTATGACAGCCTTCTCCAATAGGATGGCCTCCAATTGTTTGGGACTACAGTTCCCAGCAGTCCCAACCAACATGATCAATGATCAGAGATGCTGACAGCTGCAGCCCAAAATATTTGGAATGCATCAGATCGGCAAAAGCTGCTTTGGAAAAAGACAATATTGAGCAAAGAGCGTATTCCAGCATTAAGAAGCGGGGATATGTCAACCAAAATGACACAAGCATTTTTACTGTAAGGCTATGTAACTAAAAGAGGTAAGTTCAACTGGAAAAAAACCCCTGAATTATGGCCAACTGTAAGATTACAGAGCAGTGAGCAGAGCAACTTTCTGATGCACCAAACCTCTTAATTGGGCTAGATGTTATGCAAAATGGGGTGTGAACAGGAAAAAAAAAAACCAATAGGACATGATAACAGATCCCAAAACTTTGTAGATGGTAAAACTCTTGAAACAGGATGCTGGGAGTTGTGCAGAACCATTCTTCATTGTGGCCAAGGAAGAGTCTGTGGAAGAAAATTGTCTTCCATGCCAAGTCAGAATGCAGGTTGGTGGAAAGTCAGTGTGGTGGGCTGCAGACATGTTGTTAAGGCCAGAGCTGACAGTGCTTCCTGCATTTATTTTGTTAAATGTATGCATTGCTCCTTCCACTTATCAGGCACACTAGTCAAAACAAAGTGTGACCACACTACTTTGTGAGTGCATGTTTGACTTCAGAGTGCTCAGAACTGCCTGGCCACCACCATGGCCATGTGGTTCTGGACCATAGTATTGGCCCATCTTAGCTGAGTCAACACTATGCTCATTCTTACATCAGGTTAGTTGACATAGTGTGTTCACGAGCTTTGTCTGAGATGTGACAATTAAAACTGCAAAGCACATGGGTCTTCACCACTCCAAGCAAATAAGAAACACATGCATTCCTTTTGCAGGGTCTCTCATTTGAGGAGTGGTCCCTTGATTTGTTTATGGCCATTCCACCTTCCCACCCAGTGCACAATGATCTAACTTTGGTTTACCACATGTACCTAAAATAATAATTTTACATTGGTTTGGTTGTGTCTACAGTTTCCTTTAAAACAGTATTTAAAGGTATACCTGAGAGCATGGAGCATTGGTTAAGCCTGGGGCCTTGATGCTTGCTGGGAGCTTCAGCTAGTCTCTGACTCTCCGACTGGGCAGCATTTGATCTGCTCACTATTATTAGATGTGGTACAATCCCATACAGGTCTACTTGGAAGCAAGTCTCACTGCATTCAACAGGGTTACTTCCAGGCAAGCCTGCATAGGATTGCACCCTTAATGAAAAGTGTTCTGTTAATTATTGGCAGTGTGTGTGTGGGAAGGTGAAGTTCACGAAACCCAAATTTTGTCTGTCATATCATGCTTCTAACTACTGCTGCTTCTGCTTCCTCAGAGGAAGAGAATTCTATTTTTTATATATGACTTTATCTGAATGTATGAACTGAAGCTGAGCCAGGAAAAATACCCCAGTTAACAAAAACAAACATACAAAAGCTCTGGCAAAAACTCTGTCTAGATTGGCAAGCCAGCAAGTGAAGAAACAAACATCTAACCAATGACAATCATAATGTCCACATGCCATCTAGGTCATGCCCCAGGGCCCCTAACCTGTACATATTTCAAGCCATCTATCACATACTGCTGAGCTTCAATGGCCTTCATTTCAAAGAGGTTTGTGGAGTATTTCTATGCAAGCACATTTTATATTTTTGCTAAAGAAAAAAGAAATGTAAAAATATATTTTGATCATTGGCTTTAATCATGTTACAAAAGTATGCCAGTCTGTGTGGAAGAGGTTATAAGCAAAATATAAAAAGGTATCAAGCACTTGGGGCAAGTGGATAAGCAGAACCACCAGTTGCATTATTAAAAGAAATCGTTCCTCTAATTTCTTTTCCTGCGGCTGACAAAACCAAAAGACCCCTCTCAAATGTCAAAATGCCAGTGTTGTTGAATTTCATGTAGGAGACAAAATTCCCAGTGCTTCTACAGGTAAAACAAACTTTAAGACGGATTCCAGCACTTTTGTAATGATGGAATACAACCTTAGGCAATATACATTCATAATCTCTCAGGACGAATGGCCTTTAAAAATGCAACGAATTACACCAGTCATGATTTTGGAAAAAGACTGGGGTGGGGGAGGGTGTTCCAGCAGTCTTATAAAATGCACATAAGACAGAGTGTAAAAATTGCAGGTTAGCAATTAATTCTCCCTGCCAATTCTATACAACAGCAATTATATTATAAAAATAGTAAGTATTTCAGACCACAAGTCCAGCTCCTTTCCTTTGCTTCAGTTGTTCATTCAGCCAGAAAAAGCATCTCAAAGGTATACTGAAAAGCAGATATTGATTTCCCCAGTGAAGGGAAATCCTCACGTTGCAAAAAATAAAAATAAAAGAAGCCAGCATGCCTAATGCTATGGGCATTGCCATGCAGGAAAGAAAAAATGCTTTGCTTTTCTCACACATGGAATGGGAATGTGATACCTACATTGGCCCTAAATGAGCAATTTTGTTTTCAAAATGGCTCTCTTCTGCTTTTATATCCTGTATTAACATCATTCATGTATGCACATATATAGAATGCATTCAATAACTAGTACAAAACGATTAGCATTTTGAAAAAGAAACCATCTCCAAAGAGTGAAAGTATCCTCTGTACCATTTATAGGGTAACAGGAAAAGAATACTGTGCTTCCATCTGAAATATCAAGGAGCCAGTTATTCGTGGCAGAGAAACCTTGAGACTATTGACACCACATGGCAGGATATGCTTACCTGAAAATTGAGTCATCATCTCCTGAAAGCCCATCCTCTCTCACACATCTCCCCCCCAAAGAAGGATGCGCCTTGCCTTGCCATTATCCACAGCCTGCCCCCTTGTTGCAGACCACTCCTCATGTGATACAGCCTGATGTACCAAGACAGTAACAATTTTAGCAAAAGAACAAGGGAGAAATCCACCACTCATGTGGAATTGTGAACAGTAACAACTCCATGTTGCTATCACAGACAAGAGACATTTTGCACCAAATTATGTGTCACATTAAAATACCTGCCTCATCATGGAAAAGCTGAACTGGGACCATGGAATTCAAGATCCTGAAGAAAACTCCTTTTCCCCATGAAACTATTCTTAGGCTTGTGAGGGAAGCATTCTGTGATATCAAAGTGTCCTGTGATGCCAATTTATCCCTAAACAACTTCAAGGGAGTGACCTTTTGGTGGGAGGACAGCAAGCCTTGATCCAGGATCTAGACAGGAGGCAATACTAGAACTAGCTCCAGTTAGTTCTACTGGGACTGTCAGAACATGCAATACCAATTATCAATGCATGCATCAGGGATGGTTATCTAATACAAATCTTATGGGGTACCATTTTGCAGTGTTTCCATTCCCATTTGGGTGAACTTTCCCAGAAGGTGGGACTGTGGGATTATTGCTAAGCCTCTTTGCCATTAACCAGCATATTTTCCTGGAGCTCTATTTTATCCCATTCAATAGCTTTTCTAAATGAGGCATTTGTTATGCACTCATCTTTCCCCACTCACTGTTGTTTACAGGCCTTCTAGGCAATACATAATTTCCAGTTTCACTTTAAGATCATTTTTAGTTTGGCTTTTCTAGAGCAGGGAAAATAGCAACATAGAAACAAAACGTGTCAGAAGGGGTCTCCTGGGCCATCTAGTCTGACCCCGGCTCCAGCCAGCTCCACTCATGATATGCCTACCTCAATTAAAATGCAGAATTTAGTTCAGAAGACAAGAGCAAGTGTGATTGTCTTTTGGGTATTTGTACTATTTTGCTAGAGCACTGTGACATTCTGTGGTTATACCAGAAATAAACAGGAAAGGAAATGCTTCTCATGTAGTATTTGGTTCTAACCAACACAATGGAAAGTATCAATCAGCCTGACTTCAATCTCTGGTAAAATTCTGGAGAAAACTGTGAAGCAGTCAGTCTGAAAACACCTTGAAAGCAATGCAGTGATTACTAGAAGCTGACATGGATTTGTCAAAAATGATCAATTTGACTAATCTGATCTTATTTTTTAATTGGATAACCTCCCGGGTGATCTATGAGAACTCTGGGGACATCATAAATCTTCAACAAAGCTTTAGACAAGGTGCCCATGATATCTTGACTAGCAACTAGCACAAAGTGGACTACATGGAACAACTCTCAGGTGGATCCACAGTTAGCTACAAAATAAGAACTGACCAGCGAATGCAGAAATCAGAATGCAGAAACTGGTTAATTCAGGCAAAAATCTGCATACTGTGAAATCTACACACATTGTTTGCTGTGTTGTGTGAACCCAGACTATGGGTTGTTCAGCATGTTTTATTTGTCTCTGTTAAGACAACACAGTAACCCTTGCTTTAACAAGAGTTGAGTATAGATTAAGTATGGCTATTATGGTATGTGAAGCCAATTGCTATCTTTTAAACATGCATCATCTCCCTGCTATGTATGTATGCATGCATTTATTTATTTCTATACCACCTGCAGGTCAGTCCCACAGACATCCCTAAATGGGGCAACAGCCTGTCCTTGATTAGCGTTCAGACCAAACTGTTCTGAAACCCATCAGGAGCCTAGACCTGGGAGTAGGAAGACAAAAGGCCCCATTCTGCTGCAATGATGGCAGTCCCAGAGCTCTTGATCCTGATTCCTGGCCACCACAGGATACTGACTCACCCCTAGGAACAGGTGATCTGGACGGGGAAGGCTGGGGAGGCAAACATATGGACACAGCCAAAGACAAATGACAGGTGGACACAGTCTCTGCAGATGACTCCTTTAATAACGAGGATTTTCTACCCTTACCATCCAGGGCAAGGGCTGCTTTAGCCAGTAACCCAGCCGAACCAGAAACAGCACAGCCTCTCTCAAGAGGAGCAGCTTGTGTTTCCAGAGGCCAAGCCAGCACCAGAGATGTTCCCTCCCAAATTCTTTTAAAAAGCATTTGAAGGAAGAGTGGCCTTTTCTCCTCCAAGACTAAAGGGGGGCAGAATACATTCCAGTGCTTTAATACAATGGGAGACTTTGAATGTTCTCCTGCAAAGCTGAGTTCCGCCAGAACAGCCTCCCGCAACCCTCATTCTTTGCCCAGAGAATCCGGCTGCCTAGAGCCACTCCCACTCACCATGCACTGCCCCATGCCTCCGTCAGCACCCCAAATAAATGGGTACGCTGGAGTTGCACCATCAAAAGAATTTGATAAATTACAATTTATTCAGGCATACAGGATGCCGCATGCATGTTGCCTAACAAAGGGACTACAAGAAAATGAACTATAGAGGATGCTTTTTAAATATCACAATAACCTAGGCAGCTAAGGAAAATGTCGTGGAAGATCATGCACACTCAAGATTCTTATTACTCAAAATTTACAAAGAAAAGGTGAGAAAATGGATTTTCAGTTTGCATTGGAAAACTGTGCTGAAAACTAGGAAATTGTCCTGCTGAAATTATTGCTTTGTCTTAACAAGTTGTGAGTCTGTAGAACCCATTCTGCAACATCGTTTCCTCTCCTCAAACAAGCCCTCAATCAGTGGACTAGTTTGCTCCATTGTTGCCTTTCTTAATAAGGTGTCGATCATTATTAGCTAAACTCGCTACACTGTATCTTTGGAGTGCTGCTACCGAACAAGATCAGAATGGTGATCTTGTCAGTTTCAGGATGCCATCTGAGCTGCCAGACTCCTCTTTTTCTTTGGCTTAGTTAGTCCTGACACCCCAAACAGCTGGGCAATCCTTTCATGTGGGCAAACTTGCAGAGCTAGCTGGTGAGGCCCCTTGGAAAATGCGTCTCCCTTTTCCATGAGAGAGGGCCTTTATCGTTCACCATGTGCACAAATGCCCCTTCTCAGCTGTGTGCTTATATGAAAGCTGCTGGAAGGCTTCAAGCAGATGGTGCAGAGAAAAAAAAGCATCTGCAGGGGTATTAAAACACTCTTGCCATTCCTCCAAGCAGGCCTTCTAGGAAACTACCCATGCTACACTGAGGGATGTCAGCTAGCTCCCCTGTCCTATCAAAACAAGCTCTTTTCCTCACCCCAAGCTCTATCTTAGGAGCTTCAGTGTTATCTCCACTGAAGAGGAGGTTCCTCCACTTCCCAGATTCCTCACTGAGAATCCTTCCATTTGAACTCACACAGCCACTACACCTGAGCTTCTCAAGCCTGATCCTCAGGGTCCTATCTCAAAAGGCACTATTTTCAGTGGCTGTTACATCAATATGAAGAGTAGTGGAACCTGTGCTGCTTTCATGATAATCTTTCAGAAGGAGACAGTCACTGCTTTCCTAAACAAGGCATTTATTGTGAACATGTGATTTCTCACTCACAGGAGTTTGTGGGTTCTTAACATGACATTATCATCCTTTCAGAATCTCTCCCATATTTTCCAGCCAGTTTTGGGTCTTTTTTAGAGTCTGGCTAATGCACTATTTTCCTGGATAACAGTGTTATTTGCTACAGAAACATTGTGGAAAGATTAGATCCTGTTCTATACCACAGGGCTATCTTCCACTGTGCAATGGAACATGTAGCAACATACAGAAAGTCACAGAGGAAAACCTCTGGGTGGGGGAACCTCATGTAAAAGGACTTTCATGCAGACAAGTTCATAGCCTCAGACCTGATCCTAAGTTCTTTCCCAAAGTCAACACTTTGTCTCACAGATAATGAAGCCTATTTCACTTCTCTTCTGCCTTCACCCCATTCACCCCCAGGAGAAAAGCTGGCATAAGCTGCACATAAGCAGGGTGATCAAACTCTTTAAATTCACAGTTCTTCTGTCAACCTGACTCCCCTTTCGTTTCCTTTCATCCCTCAGCCACAGTATGTTTCCAGGCCTACACTAGCCTGGAATTTATTTATTTATTTATTTATTTTTCCCTATGAGGTTTCACACCTTCCTGAACTTTCAAAGCTCATGCCATTCTCCACTAGGTCAATGCTCCCCTTTGTAAACCTTTGCATCAGTGTCTCAGAAGAAATAGCTAATGCTGAGATGTGTGCCAATACAAACTCTTTCAGCAGCCACTGTAATGTAGGTAGTTAGACATTTTTCTCAGTAGGAGGGTTCTCTAGAAGGTGGTTAGTCCTCAACAGACTCAGTACTTTCAAGTTATCCCACCCTAATTGGCAGTTTTAGCATATCTCCTTTCTCACTTGCATTTAGAGAATGGAACTAGAACTTACTAAGAAGTAAAATTGTGTGGAATGCATCCCAGCCATACCCAACTACTGGGTTCCTAAGTCTACTCCATTATCTCCAATGATTGTCTCCCTCTGCATCTTTTGGGATCCAAGGTCTTCACCTGTGATCTAATGTATGTATCTATCCTCCATGGAAAGTGTTCTCTCCTTTGTAGTCCCTCTGGTTTTCATTCATACTGGAGAATTTTCCCTGTATTATCTATTATAGGGTTGTAGCCATGGACAGAACTGCCAAGGAGGAGCAGAGACCCAGCAGACCACTCTGTCCCATGGTCTCTGCTTTTCTTGGGCATAAGAAGGTGTCAACACATTGTAGGAATTCCTACTGCACACCATCCCAGAAGGAACTTGCTCAGTAAGCACCAAAGCTCCATGCTCTGATCTAAAAGCCTTTCCATTTAACCCAATTAACATCCAATCCCATGCATGCCTACTCAGAAGTAAGCCTCATTGAATACAATGGAGCTTACTTCCAGAGAGTTGGGTTTGTGATTACAGCAGAAGTGTTTTGGGGCTGCGTGTTGCTAAGAAGCATCTAGACATCCTCAAAGGCAATTGGCTCTTATTTAACACTTCCTATGTTCTAGAAGTAAAACATGTAATTCAAAACAATTATAAAGCAGAGTCCTGATTCAATTTATTAATTCAAAGCATTTTTATCCCAATTTTCATCCAATGAGGCTCCCAGAATGATGTACATGCAACCAATAACATTAAATAGTCTCTGCTGACAAGCTTATAATCTAAAAAGACAGGACACACAAAGAAAAAAGGAAGTGGGAGGGAAGAAGAAAAAATTAAGTAGACTTTCAACAGGGGCTAATACAATGGCACGCTTCCCTTCTCATTCCTTGCTGTACATCCAGCTGGAACTAAGCACAAAATTGCTCATACAAGTGGCATAGTCTAGATATGTGTGTAGAAAAGAGAATCACAGAAGTTTCTCTCCTGCACAGCTATTAAAGGTGCCAGAGGCTATCCTCTTTTTCACTTGGCCACCCTGTCCTCAGTTATGTGCACAGTGCAATAAGAACCCCATCCTATTTGGTCTACACTCTCTGAAATACCTGGACCAATCTAGAGGGATTACTTTCATTTAATTAGTGTTACCATTGTCACTGATACATCAGTCCTCTCTGCTGAACAATTCATCATCTGAAATCACACAGCCAGTGAAAAACTGGTGCATTCCTGTGAGTCCTCCCATTTCTGCTCTGGGTAGGCACAGTGTTGACAATGTATAAGAAAGAACAGCACTCTGTACAATGGCATCACACACACAAAATGCTCCCCTAGACATAAAAAGCTCCACCAGAGCTAAGGGATCTGAAAATGACAGAAGACTACAAACAGAATAAGTTCTTGCAGGCCAAGTTAGACACACAGTGTCTTTACCTATTTAATACATTCATTTTAAAAAATGGAGGTTGCTTTTCTACTAAAACCTGTGCTTCTATTGACAATTAATTTGTGTACTTACAGCACAGTTTTCCATGTGTCTATGCAAAAGTGCTGTTGTGTTGAGTGCAGCCTTCTCCCAGGCCAGTGAGTATAGCATTGCAGCCTTACAGAAGAAATTATGTGATTGCCTCAAGCTTTGTTTGCTCATTTTAAACTGTGTTTTAACTCACATAAGGATACCTAATGGGCGGGATAGAAATGTAATAATAAATTAATAAATAAATGACTTCTGGAAACCTTTGTGACTACTTATCAATATTTGGTGTAAAGCAAAAAGCAAAAACAAAAAATCACTCTATTCTTGGGCATCTATTATTTCTTCAACAGAGGAAAATACAGTGTAATTTCCCACACTGTAGGGTCAGGGCAAGGATTATGCCACTCTTTTTCAACCTGGTGCCCTACAGATGTTTTATACTACAACTCCCATCAGCATGACCAACAATGATGATGGTAACTGTGATCCAAAACATCTGAAGGATACTAGACTGGATTACGTGAGCCCTACAGAATACAGCACTGTTCAGCTGGGCTCACATGAATGTAAATGTGTCTGTGCAATTTCTCCCCACCTGATGAGCAAAGTTTCGAATAAAACATGGATTGGAGGGGACAAGCAGGAGCTACCCTGAAGTACTTGCTTCATATGGGCCACTCCATTTTCCTGTTAATTGCAAACTGTCTGAAGTCGGCAGATGAGCATGTTGCTGAGATCCTTCAAATCACTTCTTCTTAGGTAGATTTCCATAGTTTTCTAGTTATCCTTGTGGAGGTTGTGTTTGCTTGTTTGTTTGTATGTTTTTGCTATAGAAATGAGTTTCCTTTGTGTTCTCCTCATTTCCCTTATTCATATTTTGAAAGTTCATGTCAGTTTGTATATGCTGGAGTTTCCCTAAGCACAATATAAAAGACAATTATTACTATGCTATTGGGTTAAAATAATCATGTTCTGCCTCACATAAATGGAAGACTATGAGCAAAATTTAGCCTAAACATTTTGGGGAAAAGCCCTTCAGTACCACTTCCCTTCCCTTCACAGTATACTAGCTGTAGTCTGTTTTCCTTGGTATGATTTTGTGAATTTCAGTAAATTCAAAGAAAAGCAAAAACAAATGTGTATCAAATATAATATACAGTTTCACAGATCTCCTACATAAGATTGTAATATATTAATTACAAACATATGTGGATTCCTATCTATTTTATATATGACTAGTTCTTAGGTATAATTATGCATAGATTTCAACAAAAGCAAACCAAACATCCATATATTTGCCCCAGTCTAGTGTATGTACCAACATATTTAATCTTGTGAAATAAATCTGGGAGTTCCTTACTGTATAAACCAATTCTCAACAAGAGACACTACAGCAGGATTCTGAAATTCAGAAATGCCTCAGCAAACAATGATGGAAACTTAAATTCAATTGTCAGCATTAACCTGCCTATGCTGCATTACCGTTTACTGGGTCCGTTTTCATTTCTTACACCAACCAAGCCAGGTAGACTTCTCTCAGATAGCAAGTTCCCAAGGCTGCACAGAGAGTTCTGTGTCATACTGGAGATCTGGCTCTGGACTGCCTACAAGTTAAAACAGCAGCCTAATCACACTGTGCAGTATCCTAGGCCTGCCTTTCATCTTGATAGAGCAAAACCGCCTGCTGGGGCATAACCAAAGGAGACGGCAGAAACACTTGGCAGCTGGCATTCCCTTGTTAGTGTGCTGCATGGGAGACATGCCCACTGAAAGCTCTATCTTTGTAGCCTGAGAAAGCTGTTCACAATGAAGTAAGAGTTAAAAAGAAGTTCCAGCTTACAAAATGGGGATAAAAAATAAGTCCAAATGTTGCCAGCTCTCTTCTGCCTGGAACAATTCACCAAGACACTCAGCTGATTACCTCCACCACTGTATAATAAGTTTTAGTCCATGGTACATGTGGACATTCAAGGTTTAATAAATCTTCAGAGGACAGTCCAGGCCAGAGTCTGCAAAGCAGAGAATTAAGGTTCTTTACCTGGCATTCCGATTAGGTTTTTTCTCAGATGCTCATTTATTGATGTGAGGTTTGGACTTTAATGCCATAACTTTAAAGCACAGCTTAGCTTGCTTGTGTAGAGCTAGTCCTCTCCTGAGGTTTCTTTCGGAAGTGCTGGAAACCAATTTGCCTTACTTGCACAAGTGCTTCAACTCAAACTGGCAAAGTAATGGGTTCACATCACAGAATCATTTTTATAGCTGGTATATGAGAATAAAATATTAAGAGCCCTAGGCTTGCTTTTTGTATATGCGTGTGTGGGGTTTTTCCCCCCTGTCTTCCTTATGAGCATCCATAATATGGAGAAAACAGAAAATTTTTATCTTTGACTACCAAAGGCATGCAAATTCAGAGAACTTCAAACCTTTCCCTTACTGTGCACCTCTGGACTGAGCAAGCCAAAGTCATACAGGAAGAGATACACAAGGGAAGAGACCTTGAATTTTCTTTTCAAAGCTTTCTCTAGCTATCCCTTACTACTAGGATCCAGGATATTCCACTCATCAAACCACCCCAGACTAAATAAATGTTGTAATTCCTGTGTGGAACAAAGATGGGTGAACATATTCAGAAAAGCTCCACAGTTGTTGCTTTAAATGACCCATTTGCCCAAAGATTTTAAGCCAAAGTTTGAGACATCAGTTCTTGACAAAAATCAGTTGTTCATGGAATGTTATGGGCAGATTAAGACCAAGCCCCAAACCATCAAGATCACACTCTCATATCCAGCAAGCTCCTTTTAAAAAACAGATTTCCACTGCTAACTGCTGTCTGGAAAAAAAATCCCTGTATTAACAATAAAGTTATCTTCAGGAAAAGGACTGGCAAAATTGGAATTAAAGCCAGATTATATGTGATGAATGTCAAGCAGGCATGTATATTCCATGCTGCATATCTGTAAAGAACCAACAGAGTGGAACTTTTCCACCTTGTGCATTCTGGAAGTTGCCTCTATATCCACAGTCCATATTAAGTTAGTCAGCTCTGTGCATGTGCATGTATGCGTGTGTGTGCATACACGTGCATGTACATATGTGTGTATTTAGAAAAGAAAGAAAAACACATACTTCCCGTGTCTCTGCTGTGAATATAGAACAGAAAATGGTGAAAATAGACCATTAAACTGCATAAAAATGTCGGTGTAACTAGAAGAGCTACTATATGCTTTGATCTTGCATTGTCTGGCTTGTAGAACATACAGCTAGAGTAAAATCCTTTTTTTAAAACTTGGCAGCCTTAAAGTATATTTGAACTACTGGCATGGGGCTAACCCACATAGTCCTCAGGAGACTTCCTAGTTCAGCAGAGAAGTGCAAGAGATGAGCGCCTGCCAGGACGGCTTGGCAGCATCTGCTGCACTGCCCCCACCCCAGTATGGAGCGCTATCTTGCAGACATGCAGCTTCTTATTATCAGGAAAATCCATTTTCTTCTGTTTAAGCACCACATCGCATCTGGATATCTTTGCACAAAGATCTGAATCCAAAATGCAAACATTTTCAAATTTCAAAATCTAGCATAAAAATGAGCTACTCTGTGAATGCAGAGCCAAAAAAAGACAGCTGTTAATGTTGGCAGACACAGGATACAGTAGAAACTGGGTGTGATCTGGCCACTAAGAACAAAGGGCAGAGCAGGATATTTCGGAAGACCTAAGGCACTATCCATCTTAGGTCGAAAGCTTAGACTGAAGTTTATTGTGTCATTATTTGGATTAATAATCCCCAGGAAAGTGATAACTAAGTTTGACATTATACAATATGAACAGAGTTCATTTGTGTCAGAGTGGAAAAGCCAAATGCTCGCACAAGTAAATTGAAAAGCCAACCTGTCTTTAAATCATACCATTGTGTTCAGTTATTGCCTATATCTCCCAGCACAGCATGATCTTATATATTGTATGCAGCAATTAGGCTGAATAGTGTAAGCTCAGGATACATTGGCAGCTGAACTGAGTTTTGCTGCTTTTCTCATAGCAATGCTCCCGCAATAATGCCCTCTTTGGTAGACCAGCCCCATGATGTCCTTGCTTAAGAAACAGATGCTCCCTACCATGCAGGGGAGAGAGGAGTAAACTCTCCTGGCAGGCTTCCTTTGATTTGTCAACCCTTACAGAGGACAGAGAAAAAGAACTGGGAGGCAGCACATTCCTTCTGGTGCCAGCATCGCTCCTCTCATGCAAGGCAGGCAGAATCTGTAATTTCTACAGAGTGGTACAAGTCCTCTCCTATACCCTGCAGGCCAGGCCCTTCTATTATGTAGAAGGCAGTGACTGGCAGCCTCTCCCTAGGATTTAAGTAAGGATTCTTTCCTAGCCCTATGCAGAGAAACCACGGATTGACCTGGGACCCTCTGCATGCAAAACACGTACTCTGCTGGTCAGCTACTGCTCTGCTCCATCCCCTCAACTGGTGGTCAGGAGGACAATGTTGAATGGATAATGTGGGCTGCCTGGAGGCACCTGAGTTAGTGTCCATTTAGTTAGGATGAGTCATGTTGCAGCTGTCCCCTCACAAGTATAGAACATATGCCAGGCACACATTCACACACAGAGACACACACAGAGATAGAGGCAGAGGGAGGGCGTATGGATAACCCTGCACCCATTTATTATATTGCTAGGCCCTTCCTTCTTCTGACCAAAGTAACACTTCAAGCATCTCACATAGTGGGATCCATCAAACAAAAATTTAGGCCAGAATTGCAATGGCTCCTACCTGACAGAAGGCACTCAGAATCACAGCATCTTCACATCATAGATTAGTAAGAAAGGGCCTGCTCAATGCAGGACTTCAGGTGTGGGCATCCCTGTCAGATGGCTGTCCAGCCACCTCTTGAATGCCTCAAATATGGGAGAGCCAACTAATTTCCTAGGTAATTGCTGCACAGCTCTAATGCTGAGGTTGCTTTTCCTGATGTCCAGTCAGAATCTGACATCCTGTAACCTGAGCTCACTATTCTGACTCCTGAAAAGTGATGACTGAGGAGAAATCCTAGCCCTCCTCTGTGTGTCAGCCTTGCAGTGATTTGAGAAGTGCTATCGTATCTGTGTTTCCAGACCCTGACCATCCTTGCCACTCTCCTCTGAAACCCCTCCAGTTTGTCTATTTGGCCTAGCTAGTTCCAAACAGAAGGGAACCAGTACCTCATGTTATCTGGTAGCTACACTTCTATTAGGGCAGCCTAAATTAGCATTTGGTTTTTTGCACTCACATCACATTGTTGGCTCATATTCACTTTATGATATGTAGCAATTCTGATATCCTTCTTGCTTGTAGTATTGTTGAGCCAAGTAGCTCCCATCTTGTAAATGTGTATTTAGTTCCCTTTACCTGGACTTGGCATTTTTACCTATTGAAATTCATTCTGTTGCTTTCTGCCCAGGGCTCCAGCCTACCAAGTTCTCTGTGATTCTTACATCTGTCTTCCAGAGTATTAGCTAAACCACCCAATTCTGTGACATCTACAGATCTGATTGGCATTTCCTGGACCTCCTCATCCAAGTAATTAATAAAACTGTTGAAGGACGATGGTCCCAGGACTAACCCCTGGATTACTCTGTTCATTATCTCTCTCTAGTTTGAGAAGGTGCCATTCATAAGCACTCTTTGTGTTCAGTTCTGTAGCCCATTCTGGATCCAACTGATCATTGTCCCACCTAGTTTGCTGATCAGAATGACACAGGGCACCTTGTCAAAAGCTTTACTGAAGTCAAGATATTATGTCCACAGCATTCCCACAGTCCACAGCGGTGGTTTCCCAATCAAAGAATGAGATCTGATTAATCTGGCAAGACTTGTTCTTGATAAATCCATGCTGACTTCTAGTAATTATTGCATTGTCTTCACAGTGCTTACAGATTGCCCTCTGTTTGAGGGCATTCTCTAATGGAAGGTCTAAGTGCCTCAAGTCCTGTTCAAAGATACAGAACTGCAAGAAGAAAGAGCAGTGAGGACTTTGGGGCCTCCCATCTACAGCGCCTGAGCAGGCACAGAAGTCAGCTGGTCCCAGTCATCCTGACCCAAGGATTTAATGGTTTCCAATAGGCTTTTACTTACATGTTTTCTATTTCTATTTATTATTTCCAAATTTGCACATGTACAATATATATAAGAATATGTGCAATTCATACAAATCTGTGTTCCTGTTATGTCTTCATTTTAGGTAATGTTTTCTCTTTAGCTACTTTAATGTTTAGCTACTTTTCTCTGAGCTACAATAAATGTTATTCTTTTGTATCTCCTTGAATGTTGTTTCACATATGCACTGTTGCATTCCAGCAAGGGATGTGGGTCCAATGCTATGGCTTCACTTAGATCTTAGTAGAAAACTAGCTAAAAGTGGACAAAAATTCCTTGGCAGTTGTTCTAGTAAGATAGGAAATGAGGAGCAGTGGGGTGAACGTCTGGTCGGTTGAGCACTACCTGCTATTATAGGAGAGCATTATCATCCTCAACAACAACTTTTGACTTGCTGAAAGTCAACAGCAGTGCAATCTTCAAAACCATAATCAAAGCACTATTATGAGTAAAAGCAAAACCAAATGAAATGGAAACAGCCAATCAAGACTTAACCAAACAAAAACAAACCAGCCTTCAGTCCCACAAAAACCCTAAAAAGGCTGCCTCAGTCTTTCTGATTAGAGCAAAGATCCTTTTGCTGAGAAAGATTGGGAGGCGGGTGCTGGGCTGCCATTGCATTAAGTAAATGGTAGTGTCAGGCTAAAATTTCTCCCGTGCCAGGGAAGGATACATGCTCCCTGAATAGTCTGGGTGTGCCACCTTCACTTCCTCTTGGGGTTGCAGCTCTCTCCAATGGTGCTTGGTGATTAATGGTAACAATTCAAATAGTCACTGGGATGCTCAGTGACTCAAGGAATCCTTTGGGTAGAGCTAGAGTGGCAGCACAGCATCATTTAGCGCCAAGTCCTTTTCAACTGCATAAAGATGCCCCTGTGGCACAACTTTGCCCTGCCACTACTCCTCTCCCACTTGTCTGTTGCAGGAAGAAGAGCAGCTGCACATCAGTATGACTCAGAGCCTTAGTGAATGGGAGCAATCATTCACCTGGCAACCTGTTTCCCTAGACTGATCTCTTTGGACCTGGAGTGCAAGGGGGATTAACAAGCCACACAGGTGCTCTGGCAAATAAAGAAAGGATTGTAGGAAGAGAAGAGAGATAGGAGAGGGGAAGGCTTTCTATCACTGCATGATTCATCTTTTAATGCAGTCTGGTTATCTGTTTGTTTATTTTTCTTTCTTGTTTTGAAAGTTTGTGCTATGGTCTGGACTGGTTCTTCCATAAAGTAGGATGTGGGGCACCCACACCACATGGTTCAGTGAGAAGAATGGAAAATTGTGCAGCACTAAGAGATCCTGCAGCCAGTGCTCCAACATGCCCAAAGGAAGCTTTGGAGGACCCCACCATTTTCCCACCATGGCATTTACTCTGGTCACAGTGGCAAGGAGAGCTCTATGTGGCAGCCATCCATTCTGTTTCCCTCATCATACCCACCATCACTGTGCTGGAGCTACTGTCACCGTATTATGAGAGTCTCTATAGCTTGTTCAAAAGACCTGCTTCTCACCTGTCCAGCATATGTCCCTCTCTCACAGTCTTGGACTCCCCAAAGGCTTTTGACGAAGTCTCTCATCCAAGACTCTTGAGCAATCCTGGAATCCATGGAGTAAGGGGGAGGGTCCTCTTATGGATCATTAACTGGTCAAAGACCAGAAGGCAGAGAGTGGGGATAAATGGTAATTTATTCAGTTGGAAAGAGGCAAACACTGGGGCCCCACAGAGATCTGTATTAGGAGTAGTGCTTTTCAATTTTTTCATAACTGATCAGGAAGCAGGAGTGAATACTAAAGTGGACAAGTTTGCTGATGTCTCCAAATTATTTAAGGGGGTTAAGCCCAGAAAGGATTGTGAGGAGCTCTGAATGATCCTTTCAAACTGAGAGAATGGGCATCAAAATGGCAAATGAGGTTCAGAGTAAGCAAGTGTAAAGTAATGCATGTTGGGGAAAGAAATCTGAAGTTCAAGATTAAGCTGATGGGATCTGAGCTAGGCATGACTGATCAGGAAAAGCTTATTGGATTGTAGTGGACAGCCCAATGAAAATGTCATCTCCATGTGAGGCAGTGAAAATGAAAATGCCATCCTACTCATATACAAATCTATGGTGCTACCTCACTTAGAATATTTTGCACAGTTCTGGTTGCTGCACCTAAAATAGGGTAAGGTTCAAAGAAGGTTAACAGAAATGATCAAAGGATTGGGGCAACTCCCATGTGAAGAAAGGTTACAACAGCTGGGACTGTTTAGCCTAGAAATAAGGCAAGTAAGAGAAGACATGATAGAAAACTACCTGTTGTGGATGAAGTGGAGAGGAAGCCATTTTTGTCCTTTTCCCTTAATGCTAGAACAATCCAAGTCATTCCATGACGGATGGGAAAAGAAAATACTTCTTCAGGCAGAACAGGTGAACTAAGGAAGTCTCCCTTAAGATGCAGTGGCAGCCACCAATTGGGATGGCTTTCAAAGGGAATTGGACAAGGAAGATGGGGCTATCAGTGGGTACTAGTCCCAATAGCTATATGCATCCTCCAGCATCAGAGGCAGTGTGCCTGTGTACACCAGCTGCTCTGCAACTAGGGCAAAAGGGCACTTTTGCACTCATATCCTGATTGTGGGATCCTGTGGGCAGCAGGTTGGCCACTGTTTGAATAGAAAGCTGGACTAGATGGACCATTGGTCTGATCTAGTATGGCTCTTCTTATTTTCTGAACTGACAGTGAGGCCTGTTTCTTGCAGCCCAGACTATCATACTTTAGCCTGTTCTCCTTCTGTTGTTCCCCCGCCCCCACCCCCAAGTATTAAAGAACATGGGGGGGGGGAGTGCAGATGAAGGAGAGGAGCAAATTGCTTCTCTATTCAATTCACATGTTCCCAACAGTCACTAAATTGTTTTTCTTGTTTGTTTGTTTTTTAGTCATTTGGCTACTTATATTGTGAGTCTTTAGTTGGTTTTTATTGGAATCAAACAGAGATATTCCAGTTGGCTTCCACAGTACACTGAGATGCCACTCTGAGAACTATTTTTGTTTTTGTGGTGGGATAGTAATTTAAATAAATATTCTGAAGAGGGATTGGCAGATTGCCATTTGGTTTTCTGCCACAGGGCAAAGAAGATTGAGAAGAGAGGAGATTGAAACACCTCTCCGCTTAGAAACATGCATGCCAAAAGTTCTAGAGATGGTCTGCATGCTTACTCATGACTCATGAGTAGTATGTGCATAAATCTTTCTGACATGACAATTTTACACACAGGAGTCATTTCCAAGGGCACATCCCTAGGCGAAAGAATCCTAACGTGGGAAGCCGTTTTAGACAGCCCTCAGCATTTCTGCCAGCCAGAGCTATCTGATTTTTACCCCCTGACAATATGGTGACATATTATGTTGCAGTCGTTCCCAAACAAAGCGGAGCTGTTCAGTCACTGGAATTTCTAAAAGCTCTCCATAAACTGTAAACAAGGTGGAACAGACAGGATTCTAATGAGCATTTTCTCTGCAGAAGTGATGTTCATGCAGTGATGAGTTCCCTCTGTTCGTCTGATATATTCTTTTACCCTACTATGACATGCACCCCTTTCTCACAAGATAATTGCCATGGATCCACAATGGTGCTGCGGTACGTACATGCAGATGTGCATGCGCGCAACACTAGGTGCAGGCAAGTTTGAATGTTGTCATTAAGCAATGGGGGAGGCAGCAACATGGAGCTTGGTACCCCCACCCCAAACCTGACTGAATGAGGTTAGGAACAGCTTCAGAATGCAACTCCTCTGTGTGAGTTTGAGAGTTGCACAGTATGTCTGTCATGAGTTTAGTAATTTATAAAACTTCCTATGAAATATATGACTAGACAAGTCAAGGTAATAATTAATTCCCTTGAGAAAATGCTCATTTTTTCCTTAAAAAAGACTGCTCTCAGAAAAGAAAAGAAGTCATGAAAAGCTACAAGATCACAGTGTAAGCTAACTGCCAATTAAACCTTCATGGGGTTATAGAAGTAAAAAATGAAGAAGGTAGTATAACTTCTGAAACAGGACGGGATTGCATTTCTGAGATAACTTACAAAATGCACAGTTTCATTTCTCCACAACTCTCTCATCCATCCACACTGGTTGAATATGGCATAATACTGAACATTTATCTAGCATTTATTACTCATAAATATAGTTAGCTCTGAATGGCAAAAGGCATTCATTTTAGGTTTAAATTACAGACACTTCCTCTTTTCCACATGATAGTTTTTGTACAGTTTCACTATACTGAGATAACTGAGGCTCAATTCTCACTTTACATTGTTGCATTTCAGCTTGAATATCTGAGCATAAAATACCCCTATGAAGATCATGGGCATGTAGTAATCACTGCACGGCTGAAATGAAGACTGGATCCCTAAAGGTAAATGCACCAGATTTTACATATGTGCTCTTCCATATTTTGTATGGCTTATCTAAACCCCAGGACAAACTGCAAATTGAGAATCAGCCTGGAGAGCTTAGTAGTTTTCAAATAACTGCGCATCATCATTACCACTGAATATTATAGGAAAGTAACTGTAATAGCTAGCGTGAGAGTGTGGTATTTATACCAATAGTTAATTAGCAACTGATAAGCCTGATGAGCTGCCTGTTAATCTGGACTAGAGGTGTTCTTTTCCACCTATGTATTTTTCAATTGATGGCTTGTAGATGGAATGTAATTATGGCACTGTTAGTTTAACTCTATTTTAAGAGATGACGTGATATCCATGTGCACCCAGCTTCTATGCAAAACAGCACGGGACATCTTTTCAGCAATACTCCACCATTCAAGAATGTTGCATCTTGTTCATTTTTCACATGTGAAATTGAGTAGACCGCAAGCTGCTCACAAACTGATCTACCTAATTTAACCAGCCTACTTTATTAGATTAGATGAAGTTACCAAAGAATCAGCAGACCCTTTCTCACTGCTGTGCAGTGCTCATGTACACAATTTTATCTTAACCATATCAAGCTACTGGTGTCTGATCAATGCTGGCTTTTGGAAGCAGCTACATAGTAAGCTAGAGGATGGAAGAACTACTTGCCATCATGATTTAAAAACTGAAACTATTTGTTATCATAAGTAAAAAAAATAGAAAATAATTAGTAGTTTGGCATCTCAGAGACTGGAAGGCATCAGCTAAATCTAAGACCAAAGAGCACCAGCCCTGGTGTTGCAGGATGCCAGAGTATTTGGCCACCACTGATGCTAGCATTATGTAGCATAAAGTGGCTGAAATGTTAAGAAAGCCTTTCCCATCCCTTTTCAGAAATGGCAATCTGTACACACTAAGCTATTTCAGAACTAGGCTTTTAATCAGACAAAATGATGAAATGGGGAACAAAAGCATGTGCTAAAGTCAGACATGCTGCCTGTTTGTTTTGCAGAGGTGGAGAAAGTTAAAAAAACTTTGAATATCTCCATTGCCTTCTAAAAGCCCCTCTTGTTACCACTGTTGTACATGTTATGGAAATAGCCAGGGCAATCATATGTGTGTCTACTAATTAGAATTAAGTCCCATTGAGTTCAGTGGAAATTATTCTCAGGAAAGTATAGGATTGTGGCCTCAGGCAACTAGGCAGAAGCTCAAAGGAAGCCACTGGGGATAGATCTTTTCTTAACTTTAATGGACTTTGGTTCATGCTGTTTGAAAAGCTCAAAAATCATGAAGCAACTACATAGTAACACAGGCAAGGTAAAAACCAATAGGTGCCACAGCAATCAGAACTAAGCCAAATCCCATTTTTAAACTAACAGGCTTTCCTCAGGAGAAATGGCTCACCAGCTCGAAAGATACAAAAGTGGGGTTTCTTGGAAGAAATGCTCTCTCCAAGAACCGTATCATTTCTAAGGAGAACACTGGTAACTTGTTTCAGAAACAGCACAAGGACTTTTGTATCTGACTGTTGAGCAAGATCCCTGGAGATAAAACTCTATAGGGTTAGATACATTGGGATGAAATTTGATACATGTTCTGAAGAGCAATTATTTGCTAATAATGAATTAACTGATTAAGTAACTTAGTGATGCCAGGATGTTTATCAGCTCCACTTATGAACAGCAACTATAATTATTCCACAAAGTTTGAGGCTTTAATGTAATCGTTGTTAGGAATGTTTTCTTTCTTGCTTTTCTGCTACCTTTATGGGGTACTGCAGTATAATTGACACAAACTGGGGATGTGTCAAAGCTCACAGAATCCTTCTCTCTAACATTCACAGCCTTCCTCTTGGCCCTGCCTTAGAAAGCAAGCTGAACTGAAAGAAGCCCATGAATACTCAAGGCATGAGGGCTGCAAAACCAGCAACCCTCTTCTGCATCATGGGCAGCAACACAAACAAAAACTGCTGTGCATGACCTGGAAGAAGGGCGTTGTTTGCACAGCATTCACAAAAGGCTCCATTCGTGGTTCACATCACACAAACACTGGGTGCAAATACCAGGAGCTCAGATTCAGGGCCACATCAAAGTGGACTGGAGTCTGCAGAGCAGAGTCCAGGGAATGCAATGAATTTCCACGCCAAAAACACATCCCTTACATATCCCTGGCCCACTAGTTTCTTCTTCTACTTCCCTGTCTCTTGTGATTCGTTTTTCCTGCACTGGTCTTTGTGCGATTTTGCACAGAGAAAACATATTGCAAACACATAACGAATAGCACAGGAGTGAATAGGAACAATGAGAGAGGATGAGAAACAACTAAATTAGAAATAAAATACATGAGCTGCAGTCCGGGAACTTGAACGCTGGCACACCTGCTTTAGTCACTTTGAAAAAGTGCTAAGGGACTCCCTAGTAAATGCTGCTTACCACACGAGAGGGAAAGTCATTCTCTGAACCCTCCATTCAGGCATGTTTATAGTCATCAAGAAGTTAGGTGAAAACACCGATGTAGCAAAGTCTGCAACATTTTATTGCCTGCAGCATGTCAATGAAGCGAAAGCCATGTCTCAGATAGCAATGACATGTCATATCCTCAAAAGTGTCATATATGACATACCTTTAAATTCATCACAGAGAATGGCACTCTGCACGTGCGTGTGTGTGTGTGTGTGTGTGTGTGTGCACGCACACACCCACACACAGGTAATCATGTTCGCTTGGTGTGAGCAAGGATTATTCTGCTCTGTGTGTGGCCATTTACACTGGGATGATAAATAAAAAGCAGCAAAAATATTTTAAATTATTTATTGCTATTATGTCTAGAGTAACCTAGCAGGGAAGAACATTGCTCCGTATCTGAACTGTCAGTGATAGGAAAAAGCAATATTCACATCTGCATGGGGAATCCCATAATTAAACTGTTTCAGAAGCTACAGGAATTTTCTCTTACATTGCCAAATGTGGGATATTGTACTTAATTTGTGCCAAAGCTGAAAATGTGGATGAGCATGCTAAACTGTGTTGTTATTTCTGAAACAATTCTTGTTTTCACTAAATAGCATTCAAGAAATGCTTTGGTGATCTAAAAAGAATAAGCAGAGATCTGTGGTAGCTTAAATAATATCAGAAGTGTGGTCTGAGGGCACATGATACATTCACTTGCTGAAATGAGGGTCTAAATCAAGGCAGAATGGAACCTCATGTGTGTTCCCTTAAGTTCCATGATGGAAGAAAGGAGGGACAAACATGTATTAAATAAATAAGTATGTAAGTAAATCAATGCATAAATTTGTTGGAGAGGTAGACTCAGGTTCATGAAAGATTATGCCACAACACCCTTTCCTGGTTTGGCTACAACAGACTGACTTTCTGGAATTGGTAATCTAAATAGTGAATTTGTTCTGGTGGCAAACTGATCTGATATCTACATGCTCCACTCTGCCTGAAGCACACTGCAAATCTGGGTTGCTAGCATGGCTGTCAGACTGCACCCAATACGCCAGGTCATGACGAACACAAATCCTGTTAATTTCAAAAGGCCCATTCTAAGTACCATTAAATCTGGCTCCAACCTCAGGAGTGGGGAATCTTGCTTTTCCTTGCCAACGTTGCAGGAGAGAATCTGATTAATTGATTTCCAGCGAGGTGTGCCTGACTTCAGCTTTCTTACTTAAGTAACTGCTCATCATTAAACACAGGCGCACACACTTTTGCTCATAACACAGCTTTCTTCAATCACCACTTTTATTATTTTATTTTGTTTTATTTTTGTTGTGCGCCTTTTTTAATCAATTCAGTGGTTTGGTGCTCTGAGGCTTTTCATTAAAACATATCACATGATACCACTGATAACTTTGTTTCAGAGAGTCTTAGTTAAAAATTACATGAGTATCATCAAATATTGTTGTTTGGCATATTAGTTGCAGCCAGCCTGCACCAAAATGAAGCAGCAGCCGAGTTGCTTAAGAAAATGCACCAAGCAGAATATGACACATCACAGTACATTGGAAATAGCCATTTGATATTGTGGAAACAAGTTAATGCCCACATAATGTCATAGCTGGCCCATTTTGTGGTTTCTTGAGGTTCACAGGAGGCACTGGTAGCACTTGATGGTAGCCAGGTGAATTCCCATGCAGTAAGCAGACTCTAAGCACATGGGATTAAGCTCAGGTTCAACAAAACAGTCTGGCTGAATAGACAGGCCAAGGGATGGCATGCAACATTGAGAAAATAGAACATGAGGGAGCTTTGAGTGGGTCCTGCTGATTGGAACCCTCTTCTCCTGGGACAATAGAACAAAGTTGTCTCAGAAGGAACAACTGAAACCTTATCAAGGCTGACAAGACTGGTGTCATGAGCTTCAGCCCTCCCCGTGTAGCTGACTGGAATATTAAAGGGCCTTCAATTGACATCATAGTTTGAGACTTCAGGGGAAATGGAGGTTCTGCCAGGGACTCATTCTCTGAGCCAGAGAATAACAGCAGTGCTGTGCCCTCTTGCAGGGAAGGCCCTGCACACCCTGCCTTCAGGAAATTGGTGCTTCATTGTCATTGGAATTCTCCGCAACATACCGGATGGACTGTGGGTGCAGTGGCAGTGGCAGGGAGTGGGGGGACAGGAAACAGCGATCTTTGGACAGCCAACAAAAACAATCCATGGAGTACAGGTTCCAAGTCAGGCTCTCCATATTTTTCTGGAGCTTTTAAAAGCAAAGGAGCCATCTGTACTGCCTGGTTTTCTGCAATCCACTATTGATTTTTCACTCAGTGAGGTGATGTCAACTGCCCCAAATCACCTGATCTCTTGCATTTGCTCCTGTCACTACATGCCTTTCAGGTGCTCATTTCTGACTCAGTGAAGATACTTGTTTCCCTCAATGCCCAGAAAGAATTCCTGTGCTGCTACGCCTTGTTGGTGAACTTCCTACAAGCAACTGGCTCACCGCTCTGGGAAAGACAACATTGTATAAACTGGTCCCTTGACCTGATTCCTCCTGTAGGTGGGAGGGACCATAGCTCAATTGTAAAGTACATGCTTTGCATTTGGAAGGACTAGATCTGATCTAAAGAAGCTCCATCTGGTAGCAGGTAATGTAAAATCCTCTGCCTGGAACCCTGGACAGCCAAAATCAGTCAAAGCAGACAATATTGAGCTGCACTTGGCTTGGTATAAGACAGATTTGCATGTTGCTGTTCGTACATTCCCACATCTGTGAAGAGCCACATGGTGGTTGATGGCTCCAATGCCAGTAGGGTGGTATATTCACTCTAGGTGAATGTAGCTTTTTAGGTTACAGTCTGAACTTTTCAGGAGTTACCCATGGAGCTGAACCTACCTTTTTGTGCTGGGATCTAGCACCATGAATAGCTACTTAAGGTTCAGATTAAAATCTGGAGTGGTCACATTGCATCCACCCGCTTCACTGGGCATTATGTATTTCCAGAAACCAAACAAGCATGGAACGACTCTGCATGTTGGAAGAGATGCATCGTATGGCTATATCATAAATGCTTAATCTTTGACCTCATTTTCTCATAATATATAAACATGGATCCCTTTTTTCACTCCTAATACATCAAAACTGCCCCTATACCCAGTTTTTCTGCCTGAATATAATCATTCAATTATCATGAAGGTATCAAACTAGATATTATTCTAGCATCTCATGCAACCTGGCTTAATAAAACAAGCAGCCAATATTTAATGTGCTGGGGTAGATATTTACTGTGAGATCAGCAAGGGCATGTTCTTAAAAAGGGATATGAGGCTTCTCTCTCAGCAGATTAGCCATTTCACTTTTTAGTTTCTTCCAGAGTTTCCATTGGTCCTCTCCACCCTTCCTCCCACCCAACTGCAGCCCTTCTCTATGATTTTAAAAGGACGGTTGATCTTTAAGAAATGCATGTGATATTAGTTTTCCGTTTTAAAATAATCACATTATTGCAGACATTTTAATAGCTGTAGAGGTTGCTATGTATTAACATGATTCATGGTCCTTGACAGCAGTGTCTCCGAGAATCCCACAGGAATGCAAAATACAAAACTCCACACACGTTCAGATTTTACTGCCTGCAGCTAAAAAAAGGAAGGAAAAAAACCCTTAAAACTGTTGAAACCCGTCAACTTTAAAAGCATTAATAGATGGTCCTAGGGGATTAAATCTAAATCTTAATGTGTAAAAATCAAGTTAATAACCACAGAGATTAATATGGTTGCATTTGATTATTGTGATAATGCAAACAATTAGTACTGCTAAAGTGAGATATATTAGCCTCCTACTTGCCCCACACATCTGCAAAGTACTGGAAATAAATGGAAAAAAACCACTGTGCTCCGAGAGAGCCTCTTTTTTTTCCCTCTGCCTTTGTCTTATTTTCTTTGCAGCTGAATAATTTTTTAAATTATAATTTATAGTGCCAATTGCTCATGCTTCCTTTTTTAAAAAATAAAACCTATAAAAAGTTGAAGTGTTTAGAAAAGAACATAGAACAACTTCGAGTGCTACCATTTTATAGCCAATATTAGAACACATTTATTATTATTTATTTATATTTGTACCCCAGCTTTCTACCAGCCTTTGGCACTCAATTAAAATTGATTCAATAACAGTGAAGTTCAACAAAAATAAAATATCAGAATAAAATGTTAAAAATGCAGAACACCATACGGTTCTACAATCCCACTTGCAGGCCAGAGGCCTTCTTCAATAAAGGGGCCCTGGTCCCCTTTGTGGGGGAATTCCACAGCCTTGGAGCAGCCACCAGACTCCCCAAAAGCACCTCTGAAGATGATGATCTGGAAAGAGGGGCATCTCCAGAAGATACTAAGAATCATGCAGTCTTATATGGAGACCAAGTAGTCTTGATGGGTCATAGCTAACATTTGAATTCCACTGGAAACAGGCTGGCAGCTAGTGACAGTGTGGTAACGAGAGGGTTCTTGTTGGGACTTGTAGCTAGCCTGTTGAGTGTGTGTATGACACGGAGATCTGGGGGGGTGGGCGGGGTGGGGTGGGGGGGTGGACTGGTTAGATTGCTGAGCTGGCCCTTGAGAGACTCTAGCTCAGCCCTGAGACTCACTGGGTGACCCTGGGCCTTCTTCAAGATTATGAGATCTTCAACTGTAAGCCTAGCCTACTGCACAGGATTGTTGTGAGGATAAAGTAGGGAACAGAAGTACCATGTAAGCGACCCTGAGTCCATTGCAAAAAGGAAAGCAGGTGGGGTATGCGATAATAAATATAATATGTGATGCAATGGAATAATAAATATATATACTGATCCAAAAAAATGTAAACATTATTACAGGTCAGTATTGCAGCAGGTAGCAATCCCATATGCACTTACCTCTGAATATTTATCCCTGAACTCAGGGGTACTTCTGAGAAGATAAAGATGTTATAATTATTTAAAATTATTTTTGAGCCACTTTTAATGCTAGAACCCCTGCAAGGCAGGATACGGTGTTGCCCTCTTAAGCACATGAACGTACCTAAAACTTCTCTACTGAAATCAGTGTGACCAAAAGTGCACTATTATGCACATCGACCTGCATATAAGTCTCATTGGGCTTAAAGGGACTTATGTGTATAGACTTGCAGGCTCTTAGTGGTTTGTGCCTTTAAAGATTTGGCAAAGTAAATGGTAGCTTTGACATAGGCGCTCTGTATTCTTGGTCCAAAATTAAGGAATACTTTCCATTGTCTTGCAAGAGCAAGAAACTTGGGGATGTAATCAAGATGATTTATTTAGTTAGTTAATTTCGTTAACAGAAAAGGACCAGCTAAAGAAGAAAATGAATAAAAAGATTTTTCCATCATTTCCTTGAAGGCTAGGTAGATGTGTATATGAAGGAATAACAGGTGTTGACAGAAAAGAACCACGGGCAGCTAGATACATGTGCAAAACATCATCATTACAGAGAAGCTGTGGATTGAGCTCTAGTTTTTGTGAGGTAAACTTTTTTATCTTTCAGTTTTCAGTTACTGATTACGTTCATTTACTAGGTAGATGCACCCAAAGGTCACTGAGTGCATTTTTAGAAATGTCAATTACAACTGCAATAATAAACATCAGTCAATGCATAGAAATATTTTAACAGTTGTCCCCAAGTTTATGGTGCTTTCTCATTACCAAAGACATAAAAAGTGGACTAAAATTGTTTGCCGAAAGAAAGAAAAGAATATAGATATCAAGGGTACGATTGCTAAACTTTGCATTCTCACAGCAGCATATAAACCTCACAAATCCTGGAAAAAGCTTGTTAAATGTTCCAACTTATCTTTGCCATGAATCCCCACCCGCTGCCCATAACTGCTCTAGGACTTGGTTGGCAGAACAATCTTGCTCACAAAACTAATTCAGATTGCAGAAACATATGATATGAGTAGGGTGCAACTGGCATAATGAACTTTGTTTTTGGGAACCTCTTTTTCAGGGTAACTTGGCTTAAATGTCCTTAAAAAAGAAAAAGCAATGCAGAATAAGGGAAATAAAGAGTTAGTTGGAAGAGTTCAGAAATTGGAATCAAGAACTCCATTATTAATCCTTGGTGTTAGGAATGGCTACAGCAGTCCTTTTCATATGTCCTTTCCACGAGTTTGCTGAACACTGATTTCACCACAAGCCTTTTCTGTTTGGCACCTGGATATATCGGATGTCATGTGAAAGGGGCTCCTCTGCTCATTTAGGTGTACACCTATTGACTCTCCAGTAGCCACACAATCTCATCATGCAGGATGTAGTGGAAGAACATCCGAGCAGAGTTCTTGAAAAGGTTCTAGAAGTGGAAAACTGTGTGGCCTGAGGTGAGAGACAGCAAAACAGTGAAGTTGTATGTCTTGACCAGAAATGATCAGTAGAATTACATTGTCTTTCCAGATTGAGACAGGTTCAAACATAGGTGTAAACAAATCATAAGTCATACCATACCATTATACATACTCCCATAATTCCTGATGTTTGCCCTCTATTTATAGTAAACAGAAATTGATGCATTTTAGAGCATTTGACTTAATAGGAAAATTAAACCAGTTAACTAAACCAAATAAAAGAAAATGTAGTGATGTATCTGAAATGCCACAAATATATCTTCTGCATTCAGTGACATCATGCCTTGAATTTCGTTTTAGAAGGAAGTTTGCTTTTAATGTTAGACTACTGCCAACATTTTCATTCAAGTAGATTTGCACAGTATCTAAGAACAGGGAGACAGTTGCAACCCTGGAATATTTGTTCACTGATTTTAAGCCAAGTTATATGAAATGCACATTTTGAAGTATGGGGAATAGCTGTCGGTAGCTCCAGCTCCCTGACTTTGAACAATCTCTTGACAATAACTTTCAGCAGATTTAATTTATTTAGCCTAATTGTGAGTTGTGTATGTGTTTTAATTTTCTGCTTCAGAAATGCAAGTTGGCTCAAAAACAAGTGATGCATGCACACTGTTTTTGTGCTGTACCCAAATTAGAAAATTGTCACATGTGTACACAGTTTGAGTTATATACCTAACTATTTCAATGAACCAGAGATTGTCTGTGGCTTAGTCACCCAGTGTGTGAACATAGGTAAAAATGTAATTACATCGAGAAACCTACATTCAATAGCAGTCCAGTCCTCATCAGATTTTATGGGTATATATATATATTTTCCAAAAACTGTGTTTACGTTTTCTTCTTTTTTAGTTATTTCACTTTGTCTCTGGGGTTCATGCAACTGTTCCACTGTCTTCTCAAATAAAAGTATTTGCTGGTTCCTAGTTTGAAAATATGGAATTAGAAACAGAATGGAACTCAGGAACAGTTAGCTTTTAGCTTGATCAGTTGTAATTGTACTGTTTCATTTTCTTTTAACTCAACCAGCATTTATTTGTGCATGTGTACCTGCACATGTGTGTGCATGAGCATGCATATACATATGTGTCAGTCTGTACCTTTATCTTTACCAACATCTAAACCTAATGAGAAAGAATAAATAAATGTATCATTTAATATCCCAGCTTTCTTAGGTCATACTACAAAAATAATCTTAATTTTTAAGGCATCTGATTTGCAACAAATGATACCTGTTGGTATGAAACAATGTTGCTAGTCTGTTAGTTTAGCATCAGGTTTGCCCGTTTATTAAGAAACTGAAGCCTGATACTTATTTATTATATTTCTACACTACCCTATAGCTCAGGCTTGGCCAAACCGAGGCTTGGGAGCCACATGCAGTTCTGTGAGTTTATTTTATGGCTCTCCGCTCACTGCTGTGGGTGCCTGGGGATGCTTACTTACCACCTGCAGTCCCCTGCCACTGCCACCCACAGGTGCTGCTGCCACCTGCAGACACCCACTCACAACTCTCAAACATCTGACATCCATGGTATGTGGCTCTTCCATTGAGCAAGTTTGGCCACCCCTGCTTTAGCTGAAGCTCTCTGGGTTTTGCGCAACAATTAAAATGATAAAATGCAACACAAAATATACCAAATGATTTTAATACTTTTGAATTACAGTATAAAATAGAAGTTAAAAGCCAAAGTCAAACCTAGCAGTCATGCAAAAATTTAAAGTATAGTAAAGGATTGAACAACTCACTGGAGAAGACCCTGATTCCAGGAACAATTGACGACAAAGGAAGAAGGGGACAGCAGAGGATGAGATGGCTGGATGAAGTCACTGGGGCAGTGGGTGTGGGCTTGGGTGGACTCCAAGGGATGGTGGAGAACAGCAGAGCCTGGAGAAATGTTGTCCATGGAGTAGTGATGGGTCGGGCATGACTTTGCAACTAAACAAACAAAGAAAGAATTGAAAGTGGCAGAAAGTGAAAGATGAAAATTCCCTGGAAATCCCCCTCACCTGATGCTGGAAAAGTTCAACACTGGTGCCAGATCAGCCTCTCTGGGAAGTTCAGTCCACAACTGAGATACCAGAACAGAAAAGGCCCTCTTAGTTCATTCTTAGGATCCACCTACTTCTCTTCATTAAGCAGAAGCTCCTTCTGACAACCATCTAGGAAGACCAGTCCTGCAACTCTGCATAGTTTTAAAACTGACATAGCCTAGTTGTCAATTCCCAAAGCAGCACATGTACTAACAGACTGGTACATCTTTGGTAGAACAAACGTGAAGCAGAAGCAGTCTGACTTATATTGTCCCCCAGTGATGGCAGTGGCTGGCCAGCCTCCCTTTGGTTGCTGCTGAGCCCATTTTCCAAGGCGTTTGCCTTTTAGGAGTCAGTGGTGGCCATTGTGGTATAGTGGCCAGAGTGTTGGACTGGGACTCAGGATGCCCAGGTTCTAATTCCCACCCCGCCATGAAGCTCACTGGCTGGCTTTGGGCACTCATGGACTCTCAACATAGCACATGTCACAGGAGGATGAAATGGAAGGGGAGAGAGCCTTGCAAGCTGCTCTGAAAAGTTTCTGGCACTTATTTGTAAATATACAATACTACATTTGCTGCAGTGGGATCTGCTAGACTGTTATGAGCAAGGTCAATCGTACACATTTAGTCTGGATAACATTTCAAAACTTTTCCAGACCTATGTGCTTATGACACAGACACAGATACAGAAAGAAAAACAGAACTTAGTTAATAGTGTGTGTTAAAAGCACTGATTTAGCAACACAATCAATGCAGAGCAGCCCTTTCCTTGCCACCTTGCAGATATGTTGGATTACAACTCCCATCACCCACACCCAGCACATGCCATGCTGGGTGTGACTATGGGAGCTGTAGTCCAATGCATTTAGGAGGCATCTAGCGGAAGAATGCTACTTACAGAACATTTCCATTACAAAGAGGCCCGCATTTTTATAATGCTTCTGTTCCATATATTATCAAATTCTGTTACTATAACTTTATGGAGTCTGTGACCCCATGTGCAAAACTGCTCTGGGGATTTGAGAGGAGAAGGTTTATGACTTTAAGCGATCAGGACTGACAACAGCCACAGCCAACTCCTGCTGCCAGTTTCTTCAAAGCTCAACAATAAAGTGGAATACCTAAGTTAGACATAATGAGCACCTTGCCAACCAACAACACTGTTACATCTGTCTTAAGTTATGCTATAGGAATCTAACACCTTGCACCTTACATTTGCTTTAGATGGAAGGGCCAGCTCATGTGAGAGACGCCACCTGAAATCCAGATAAAATTTCTTCTTCTGGTCTCTGCCTCCTGACAATCAGACTGGGGCTTCAGAGCTGCAAAGCTCTCCAAGAAAAACGCTTGTGCTGAATCGCCCCATCTGCAGTTCGATGACTTGCCAACTGGAAGCAGCTACCATTGGAAGACTTCATGTTTTGACTTTAGGCATCTAATGCTCTTAAGTCTAACCTGTTGCAGTGTAAAAATGCTTGGGATCTGAACTTTCTCAATTTAATAAAATGCTATGTTAAAACATATTTGTGGCATTTGCACATGGTAACAAACTAGCACAGCTTCAAACAATGTAAATTACATTTTTTTATTTATGTAAAAGAAATTCAAAATGTACATAACACACATTTATTTTTCCCCAGATGAGAAGGATAATTCCAAATTTTAAAACAAAGAGTATTCTAATTAGGATGCAGCTTCCAGAATGCAGCTATTATCAGTGCCCCCTTGCAGTATAACTAGATAATAATGCTTTTTAAAAAGTGGGATCTAAAATCAAGCCTGCCTGAAGGGGAATTTGTGAATGCAATTATGCCTGCCATATCTTTGCCAGGTCAGTGGGTGGTGTAGATGCACCCATCCTTCTTGGAGCAGGAGCATTTCCTGCTGTTTTTTTCAGTAGTGACCTAGAAGGAGGTTAATGATTCCAAAGAATGACTTTTCCCTTAGGGAAAATTTAATCTTCTGACCTTTTTTCTCTATCTGTCCATTTCTTTCAAGTCACAGGCCTCCATTCATTTAACTTACATCAAGCTGTTTTATTTTCTTCAAAAACATGGATAAAGTGATTGCTTTTCCTTTCATTTAACCCAAGAACTGGATGCATTTCTAAATTTACACATTACCCAGAATACAGAATCATTACAGAGCTCTGCTTTCTGATCCAGTGTTTTCCTTAAGAATGTGTCAACCTTCAAAATGTCTTTTGACAAGTGACTGCTGCAAGTCTTTAATGAAGTTTTGCAAAGCTGCCATCAACATTTGAGCTGGTGGACAGAGGAAAGAGAGAATAACAAGAATTAAGAACAAACAAACAGGGATTGTTTTGGTTTGGTTAGTTCATTTTGGAAATTCCTTTGTAAATACAATGGTGTTTAAAACTGTTACAATGGCTGTCATGTTTTTCTAATTATAAACCTGAGACCTTGAAATATTACCCAGTTAAATACTGAGCCTGTTGCTTTGTTTGAACTTTGTAGACATTAGTAGATCAAATTTAATGTCAGAATAGAGTAAAACAACTGTAACTCCTTATAATTCCCAGTACTTAGATCCTTGAGTTAAAGAGTTCTTGGGAATAAGTGGAAACAGAAGTTGTCTTGTGCTCTGAGCTGTGGATTTCCTTTTGCACTTCAACACCCCTTCTCCCCCACCTCATGCTAGTCCGCATTATTGCCATCAATATACTAACTTGAATGCTTCTCTGGGTTCAGGATGATTAAGAGGACAAACTAGTGTGACTCCACATCAGAAACATGTACAGAAATAGAAACAGCAACAGACATAGTGGAGCAAACCAGTTGGCCATCTTGTCTTGAATTTTTGTGTTTCAGATTGTGTTTGGTGCCTGAGGCTTCTGGGACTGGTGTAAAGGCTGCATAATACACCTAACTGCAATACTCTGCTGCGGAGGGAAACTTCTCTTCGACCTCACTTGGTAATCAACTTATGCCCTGAGGTATGAGAATGGATTGCTCTTACTTTGTTTTTATGTACTAGCTACTTGCTGCAGTAGCTTAAAGTTTTCTAAAACTCAGAGGGAGCTGACCATTGCTGTTCCCATGAAAATCTCAGAGGAGGGATTAAGGGGAATTGTTTGTGATGCTCATAGGAGAATTCCTCAGAATATTCATTCTGTTTCCTCAGAGGAGATGGATGTGCATTTTCACAGGTTAAAGCTTTAGAGCTCATCCTCTCAAGCATTCATCACAGAGTTATTCACCTGTAATTTGGCTTATAGTTGCAGGACTTCTGCTTGTTCATGGGAAAAAATGAGATGCTGAAACATGAATGGCCACATCAAAATAAAACAAGGTTCATTGATTTTCAATTACTACCTCACCCAATGAGCACAAATGGCATCTTCACATGGAAGGTTTACACTATTTTTGCACTGGCCTATAGTAAGCACCAACAGTCACAAGACTATATATTTAATTTATATTCTATATTCTGTTCTGCAGTAATAGTAAAATTTATTTATTTATTTATTTATTAAAACATTTCTATGTCGCCCCTTGCAAAGGCCTCGGGGCGGCTTACAACATTGAATACAAAATACATTAAAACAATGGCAATTAAAATATATACAGTAAAATAAGCCGCCCTGGCCGAATAAAATTCAATAATATTAACATTTAAAATGCTGCATAAATAAAAAGGTCTTCGCCTGGCGCCGAAAAACAAATAACGACGGTGCCAGGCGGACCTCTCTGGGGAGCGCATTCCATAACTTAGGCGCCACCGCTGAGAAAGCCCTCCTCCGAGTAGCCACCCTCCTAATTTCCTTCACTGAGGGCTCCCGGAGGAGGGCCTCTCCTGCTGATCTCAAGGGGCGGCTGGGCATATATGGACATAAGCGCTCCTTCAGGTAACCAGGACCCAAGCTGTTTAGGGCTTTATAGGTCATCACCAACATCTTGAATTGGGCCCGGACTTCAATGGGAAGCCAGTGAAGCTGACGGAGAACTGGAGTCATGTGAGCATAACGTCCAGTTCCCGTCAGCAGCCTGGCAGCTCTATTTTGAACCAATTGAAGTATCCGGACCGTCTTCAAGGGCAGCCCCACGTAGAGCGCGTTACAGAAGTCAAGACGGGAAGTCACCAGTGCATGACTCACTGTTGCAAGGCTGTCGTACTCCAGATAGGGGCGCAGCTGATGAATCAGCCGAAGCTGGAGGAAAGCGCTCCTCGCCGCTGCTGTTACCTGAGCTTCGAGTGAAAGCTCCGGGTCGAGGAGCACTCCCAAGCTGCGGACCTTATCCCTAGGAGGGAGTGCAACCCCGTTCAGGACAAGGTTCAATTCACCTTCTCTGAAGCCTGAACCGCCTACCAACAGGACCTCCATCTTGTCTGGATTGAGCTTCAGTTTATTGGCCCTCATCCAGCCCATTACCTCGGCCAGGCACTGGTTCAGTACAGCCACTGCCTCACCTGGATTGGTGGAAAACGAGAGGTAGAGCTGGGTATCATCAGCGTACTGGTGATTCCGCAGCCCACACCTCCTGATGACCTCTCCCAGCAGTTTCATGTAGATGTTAAACAGCAAGGGGGACAAAATGGACTCCTGCGGTACTCCATGGCATAGCTGCCATGGTGCAGAGCCATAGTCCCCCAGCACCACCTTCTGGAATCGGCCATTGAGATAGGAGCGGAACCACTGCAAAGCAGTGCCTCCGACCCCCAATCCCGCAAGCCTATCCAGAAGGATACCATGGTCGATGGTATCGAAAGCCGCCGAGAGGTCCAGGAGAACCAACAGGGACGCACTCCCCCTGTCCTTCTCCCTGCACAGGTCATCGTACAGGGCGACCAAGGCAGATTCAGTACCGTACCCGGGTCTGAAGCCGGACTGAAATGGGTCCAGATAATCAGTTTCATCCAAGAGTGCTTGGAGTTGTCCTGCCACCACTCGCTCTAACACCTTGCCCAGAAACGGGATGTTGGCCACTGGTCTATAATTAGTGGCCATCTCTGGATCCAGTGACGCCTTCTTCAGGACCGGTCGGACTACCGCCTCCTTTAAAGGGGCAGGCACCCGACCCTCCCTCAGAGAAGCGTTAACCACTTCCAAGATCCAGGTTCCAATCCCGTGCTTGGAATTATTTATTAACCAAGACGGGCACAGGTCCAAAAGGCAAGTGGTGGGACGTACTCGTCCAAGCACCTTGTCCACATCATCGGGCCGCAGTAACTGAAATTCATCCAATAATTCTGGACCAGACGGTAGCATCGGTGTCTCCCTTAAGACCTCTGACTCAATAGTGGAATCCAGCTCGTGACGAATCTGAGCGATTTTCTCTCTGAAATGCCTGGCAAAGTCGTCACAGCGGGCCTTTGAGGGTGGAATCAGATCTTCTTTCAGACCTGGACGGACCAGGCCTTGCACCACTCGAAAGAGCTCCGCCGGACGGCATTGTGAGGAGGCAATGGAAGCGGAAAAAAATCTCTTTTTCGCCGCCCTCACCGCCACAGCATAGGCCCGATAGCGGGCTCTTAAGTGTGTTCGGTCAGATTCATCCCGTGATTTCCTCCACCTACGCTCTAGCCATCTCCCAACCTGCTTCATCGCCCTCAGTTCAGGAGTATACCAAGGGGAAGAGCGGGCTCTGCCCGGTGGGAGAGGGCGCTTAGGAGCGATCGTGTCTACAGCCCTGGTCATCTCCCCGTTCCACAGTTCGACCAGAGCCTCGACAGGAGCACCCGTCTTGTCAGCCGGAAACTCCCCCAGAGCCTTCAGGAATCCTTCCGGATCCATCCGGCTCTGGGGGCGGACCCACACAATCGGGTCTGCACCCTTACAGAGGGAGAGGTCACTCTCGAGCACAAACCTCACCAGGAAGTGATCTGACCATGACAGGGGAGTCAAGCATAAATTTGCCACCCTCAGACCACCCTCTTCCTGCCCCGTCGAGAAAACCAGGTCCAGAGTGTGTCCACGTTCATGGGTCGGGCCGGTGACATGTTGAGACAGCCCCATGGCCGTCATGGAGGCCATGAAGTCCTGAGCCGCCCTGGTCAGACTAGCCTCGGCATGGAGATTGAAGTCCCCCAGGACCAACATCCTGGGGGTCCTCAACACCAGGTCCGAGACCGTCTCCGTCAGCTCAGGTAGGGAGACTGTTGGGCAGAAGGGTGCACGGTACACCAACAGAATCCCCAATCTGTCTCGATCGCCCAACACCAAGTAGAGACACTCCAGCCCCGTCTCGAAGGGACAGGAAGTCCTGTGAGGGAGATGGAGGCTCGGTAAACTAAAGCAACCCCCCCTCCCCTCCCCTCCGGCCGTGAACGGTGCTGAACCAGATACCCGGGCGGGCACATTTGAGAGAGGGCGACATCCCCCCCCTCTCCCGCCCAGGTCTCCATTATGCAGGCCAGGTCGGCCCCCTCATCCACAATCAAGTCATGGATGAGGGCAGATTTGTTATTGACCGACCTGGCATTAAGCAACAGCACCGTCAGGCCCGAGGGGCGACTGACAAGACTCCCTGGCACCCTCTGGCTGGGAGCAAAACCAGAAGTAGGGACAAGTGTCAGCCATCTGTCCCTCCTTCTTCTATGCGGACACGTTAAGCTCCCACAGCTGTTACGTCCTCTGCCCATCACCACCCCAATGGCTGCGCCGGTGCACTCCCCAGGAAATGCAAGCGGCAGCATGGCCAGGGACGACTCCATAAAACAATATAAACACTATAAAATTATAAAAACATTTAAAAAGATTCAGCGCTCAGCAGGAGGACCTAACACAACGAGAGTGAGAGCCCCCTGACCAGCCCAGCCGAGCCCAGCCCCCCGAATGGCCCCCCCAAACGGTGGCAACCGTCCTTTGGCCGACGCCCTTTGGCCGCCGGCCCCGGCCGCCGCCGGCGCTTTCAAGGCCCTGGGGCTCCCGACGTCCCGCCTCGGCCGGCACACCTCGAACGCGTGCAGGGGCGTGGCAGAACAGCCAGATGGCGGGCGGCGCGGCGCGGTCTACTCAGCGTAGGCTGAGGCGCTGCAGTTCTTCTCAGGCGTCGACTGCCGGTGCGCAGTTGTTGCTCCTGCTGGGCTCCCCCCGTGGGCTTTCAAGGCCCCAGGCTCCCGACGTCCCGCCTCGGCCGGCACGCCTCGAACGCGTGCAGGGGCGTGGCAGAACAGCCAGGTGGGTGGTGGAATGGCGGGCGGCGCGTCTACTCAGCGTAGGCTGAGGCGCTGCAGTTCTTCTCAGGCGTTGACTGCCGGTGCGCAGTTGTTGCTCCCGCTGGGCTCCCCCCGTGGGCTTTCAAGGCCCCGGGCTCCCGACGTCCCGCCTCGGCCGGCACGCCTCGAACGCGTGCAGGGGCGTGGCAGAACAGCCAGGTGGGTGGTCGAATGGCGGGCGGCGCGTCTACTCAGCGTAGGCTGAGGCGCTGCAGTTCTTCTCAGGCGTTGACTGCCGGTGCGCAGTTGTTGCTCCCGCTGGGCTCCCCCCGTGGGCTTTCAAGGCCCCGGGCTCCCGACGTCCCGCCTCGGCCGGCACGCCTCGAACGCGTGCAGGGGCGTGGCAGAACAGCCAGGTGGGTGGTGGAATGGCGGGCGGCGCGGCGCGGTCTACTCAGCGTAGGCTGAGGCGCTGCAGTTCTTCTCAGGCGTCAACTGAGACATAAAGAGTAAGTCGACTGAGACATAAAGAATAAATATGACATAAAGAGTAAGAGTGTAGTAAAATTCCATGCCAGTTTTTTCAAAAGTAAGCCCCGCTGTCTTTCATGGAACTTGCTTTCTGGTAAGTATTGGCCTTAAATATCTTAACTTGCAGGAGTGAGCAACTGGTGGCCCTCCAGGTGTTAAACTCTCATCATCACTCACTATTGGTTATGTTGCTTAGGGCTGAGGGGAGCTTAAGGCTAAAATATCTTGGAAAGCTACAAGTTGCTAACTCAAAAAGGGACAGCCACAAGAGAGTTATCTTCATGGAGCAGATCAGATGATGGATTCAGACATAATGCTAAACCATGATGGGAACCATGATGAACAATACACTTTGCCATGTAGTCTGAACCCTGTCAGAGACTTACTGCATGGTACATTTGGTTTCTGTAACCACAGGAAGAAATATCGGTCTGTTTGATGGTCTCCATGCTTAACCATGGCTTGTTCAATCATGTGAACCCAAAAGCATGGTTTCCATGCTGCTGCCATAGAGTCTGGTGAAAAGAGCAATAGCAGCTGGAGGTGATGCTCCTGTTTGCATTCTATGTCACCTAGATCTGTCTGGCAACTGATGACCACTCTGTGCTCCCTTTTGCTTCTGCCTTCTCACAGGAACACATAGGCTAAGCACAGGACATTACCCCAAAATTCCATGTCTCTTCTTCTAATTTCTACCCTCTCCTCTACTTCTATCTTGTTCCTGTCATTCCTTCAGACTGTTGACAAGCCCCACAATCACCTACATTCACCTCTGAACCTATTGATATCCACCTCAGCCAGGTGTGAAGTACAGGAAATGTTGGCCACGATGGATTTAGGAGAACTACCTGTGGAGTGAAGTTCCATCAGTATAGCCTTCATACCCGCATGGATGCCAGTGTCCTTCCCAACATTCACAATGTTGGAGTACACTTCCATGCACAGTTGATTTTCAGCTGTGGGTTCTGATGGGATACATACCACCAGGAGGAATGGAGAAAGAGAGTGAAAACTATGCCAGTGTGCAAACCCTGTGATTGTTTGAATCCAGCAACCAGGGATGAAATCACACAGGAACCACACAGCATGGTTTAGAGTTATGCATGCAATGCATGCAGCCAGAAAGAGAGAGTGCAAATTCGGGGGCAATGGAGCCACAGGTGAGTGTATAAACTGCTGTTGCTCTGAAGAGAGGGCCTCTCCCAGCAGTTTGGTTGTATTGTAACTCTTTCTCCCAAACGACAAATAAAGCACCTCTGTTTTTTAAACTGGGTCATTGCCATTTCCTGAGAATGAAATTACTGGAGGAGTTTCCTGATGAAGCTACAAGTTTACTCAACTGTGCTGGCTCTAGTCGCATCAGGGTATAGCAAGCAATGGAGAAAATGGCAATAACTGTAGATGTGAAGAAAGTTGAGGAAACCTTAATGAAATGTCTGAGGAACCATAAATGATAGTCTGAGACATATGTTTAGATTAGAGTCATTTTCTAGGGTTGAAGAATGGAATTCATGGTTAGAGAAACTGGTTGTCCTGTGAGGGTAAATCAGATATATGATAAGCAAAGAGAGGGTTTCTTAGTGTTGCATCCAAAAGAAGGTAAGTGCATTAAGAGTTGACTTGTAGGCCTCACTAGATTCAGAGGGATGATAAGTAATTGAGAACTGCCTCATAGCTCCTGTTTGAACCCAATCTCATGAAAACTGGACAAAGTAGCACTTGAAAAATATGGGAAACTAAATTTGGAGGAATCACAGCTCTCATCACTATTTCTGTGACATCATCCATTCATTCATTCATTTCTGTCCTAACTTTCCATATCATCAAAACAGAATAACACAAAAATAAAATCACAAATAGTCTGAAAGCTAATTACAAATAATTTATAAAAGGGGCACAGCATGCATGGAAGCCTCATTAATTTAAAAAAATCCGTATGAAAAGTCTTCAAATTATACTTGCTTTTGCTTTAAAAGCATATCTTATTTTAAGCCTCTTTTAAAATTTGGGTACCGCAGTTCCAAAGGAGCCCAGTCCTGAGTGTCTACCCACCATTCTTGTATGCAGACAAATTTGGACAGAAACAATTTTTGAAATATTTTGCTTCCAGACAATTTATTGCTTTGAAGGAAAATTGCAGCATCTTGAGCTGAGCTTAGAAACAAACTGACAATCAGGGAAGCTTATAAACTATTAGTGCAATGTGATCTGACCTATCAGTATGTCAGAAGTCCAGCAGATAGACCCTGAACCAGTTGAAGTAACTGGACTGTCTTCAAGAATAGGCACATCCAGAGCGCTAGCTTCAAGGTGACTAGGATGCAAAAGACTGAGGCCAAGGCCAAGTCTCAGGTTTGCTAACCCTAATCCTAACCCTACCCAACAGGTCCTTTGTCATTTTCTACTTTTCCAGATCCTCAGCTAGGTTTATACCAGAAGGCCTTGACAAACTGAGGCCTAACCTTTGTTTTCCTTTTCTTATGCATCATTTTGGACTAATTCAAGAGAATAACTCAAATGACTGACAGGTCAGAACTTGCCATGTTCCTTTATCTTTCCTCTTCTACAGTGACTAAAGTAAATAAGTAAATTGTGTAGCTCCTGCTGCTGGAAGTTTGTTTTTCTTAGGAATATGTAGCATAGCTTTTGAATTTCTTTGACACTTTCCTGACTTATGAATCATTTCATAGCCAAATTGCCCAGAACTAGCAGACCTTCTTCAACAATGTACCTATTTTAATGAGTGATGATCTGTCCATAAGGTCCATCTTTTGTCCAATAATGGCACAACCATATGCAGGCTGGCAGAAAACAGGTTTACAACAGACCTAAAGCTCTGGGACATGTTGGCAGATGAGGCCTTTTTGTGTCAAATTGCACAGAATTATGCATTTAAAGGAGGAGGGAAGAGCGATCCTATGGTCCAAACTGCATCTAGTGGACACAGAATAACCAGATTAAAGGACAGTAAGGAGCTCTGACGATGAAGCTAGGAATCATGCTCAGATCCTGCACCCTCCCATTGTAGCCCACAGAGGAAAAACATGCCAGCTGGTTCTCTAAAGTGGCAAGAGCAATCCTTGATAAGGGGAACAGGTGTGGAGGGAGGAGACAAGGGCCCCCAGGATACAACTTTCTTCAATTTGTCTCTTTATCCAGAGTGCCACAGAAAGATGGCTGAAATCAGCTGCCTTTCTGGCTTATGGAGTGGGAAGAACATGGAGACAAGGACTGCACTACTCCAACCCAGATCACATTCCAGTAGCAACTATCTCCAGAATGCATAACACTGATTTTTAAATGTTGCTTTGTAACCTGCTTTGAGAGTCTTTGATGTGAATAAATGTTTAAATAAATAAAATAGAGACTTTCTAAGGATCAGAAGACATTGACATAAAAATCAGTTGCAATTTCAGCCGCCAGAAAGACTTCAGTCTATACAGATGGTGCTCCCTTAGCCATTTTAATGATCAAATAGTCCATGTGAGAATTTGGATATAAATTGGCTGCGGTATGATACAATTGCAAGATGTGGTATGATATCCTGCCTTTGTGGTGTTAACCAAGCTCATGCTGCTTCTGCTTTCTCTTGGCCCATAGCTATTCCATCAAAGAAATCATGAAATACTGAACAATTTACTGAATACTTGTTTTAATATTAGGATTTAAATGACTCAGCACTTTGCAACTGACTGAGAGCATGCACCCCCTCACACACACACACACACACACACACACACACACACACACACACACACACACGGAGAGAGAGAGAGAGAGAGAGAGAGAGAGAGAGAGAGAGAGAGAGAGAGAGAGAGAGAGAGAGAGAGTTATGTGTTCTGGTGAAGGCTGGCCAAAAGCAATTATTTGATCCAGATACTCTAGACATGTAATCCCCTGCAAGTCAGCAAGGACTATTTTTATTAGTCTCTGGAATTTGTTGGGAGATATTACATCACTCAGAAGGCATTATACAGAATACAAAAAGATCCATATGTCTCCATCTTGTCCTCACTGGTTGCATCTAGAATACTGAGGATGCTGTAGGATGCTGTATCAGGTAAAAGGCCTGCAGGCTGCAAAAATCAGAAGCCTTATGCAGAGATCCCACCTGTGTAAAGGGGTATGTGTGTGGAGGGGGGCAACACATGCTTATTGGGTCTCACTTGCTTATACTCAAAAATCCAATCTAGTCTCTCTTCCAGTATACATACTCTGTATGTGTTGTGTACCTTCACTTTTGCAGGGTACAGACTGTGTACACAGAGCCTATATGTATGAAGCAGCACATTTCTATGTTCTTGCACAGCCAAGGGACTGAAAGAATAGTGCTCAGGTGTAGAGAGGTGACAGGACTGGTGGGTACAGTCCGGATCACCTCACCACCATACTTCTTTCTTCTGCACAGAACTAAATTTACCAAGGGTCTCTTCACCACCAAAACAACAACATGAATAATGTGTGATTATGCCAACATTACTTTTCCGTGTCTTGGAAATATGCAATATAACACATAATGACTATGGACTGGAAGTCAGAGGTCACAAAGTCAAAGTTCAACAACCCTGTGAGATCCTATCAGCTAGGATGATGGGGTGCTGGGCAGCAATACCATTAAAAAGTGAATCCTACTCAAGAAGCCTCCCTGACTGGCAAAGAATCGTGTTTTCTCTGGACCAGATATATAAAGGCCTCTACAAATCAGCAGATATCAGCAGTGATATATTAAAGTCATTGCAGACAAAACTGGACAACAGCTTTTATTTTACTGACTTGAAAGGCATCCCTTTTGACTAGTTATTAATGAAAGGCATTGTACAAGTTTGGACCACACAAGAAGTCATGGTGAAATCTTACCATTGTGGGTCTGCTCCGGATTTTCTGCATGACATGATTAGCTTTCTGAAACCACAGAGAGAGTTAAAGGTTACCATCTTTCTCTGATTGTCTGGATCTGGGATCACCAGTTTTCCACTACCGGTATGGAAACACCAGAGTCCCCTGACAACAGCAGTTGAATAAGTGCTTCTAGCCTTTCTCTACTGTCCTTAGCCATGGAGCAATAGATGCACCATTGCTCATTGTATTCTGAAACAGGAAGACAGAACGAAAATACACAGAGAGAAAAGGGAGGGAGTATTGTGGCAAAACTTTATTTTCAATTTTTATTAACTGAAAAGGAACAGTTTTGTGGTATCTGGAGCAGCTAGAAAGCACTGCAGACATGCAGACAGACTCAGGAGGGAGAAAGTGGAATTCATCTCAGAACTGCTGTGGACCAATCAGGAGGAGGCTGCTGTGGTCTATAGGCAAGAAAAGATGGGGATTTCACCTGTGTGGTCCACTGGGCTGCATGGCGAAGACAGAGCTGGGAGCCTGGAAACTGCACTGCTTGATAAGCACATGATCATCTGACTGGTAAATTCTGACAAAGATCCATGCACTGTGGATGGTTGCTTGTTATGTCATGTGAACCCAGGCATTGTTGGTTTAGATCAGCACATAGAATATATTCTTATCAAAGTCGTAATTTAAAATCAACACTTTTCAAGAAATGCTATGAGTTGCTGCAATTAAATAACATGAGAACACCCGTACTAGCTCTAGTCAGATTAACTTGTTGAAATTTGGAGAATAATTTGGGCAGGATCTTGTTGAGGGCTATAAATTCTATACCCCTTAGTCATGCCTTTTTTGCCTTCTTGGATCACTTGTCTTCTCCCCCACTCACATACTTCCAACATGATTTTGGCAGATCTAAATTTAAGTACTAGATCTATCACAATCACATCTAGTTTGAGTGCCAGGGAAACAGTTAAATCTGAAGGGAAGGAAGGAAGAGGACAAACAAAATCTGAGGGTGAAAAACTAGATACAAAGGCAAAATGCTATTTCCATAGAACTGCATCTAAGGAGAGGCCAGATGAACACCAGTACTGTATATTCATATATACTGAGAGTCTGTGGAAAAAAGAACAATAGTCCTATACCAGAGATTGCTAGAAGTAGAGAACTGAGAACATTTTTTAAAAATCACCAAGACATGCCAGATCTTCTGTTCCAGGGAATGAGCTTCAGTTTGCCTAGCACCCTTATGGACAAAACCCTTCTCTCTGGAACAGCACTTGCTTTACATGCAAAACATCCCAGTCCTTGGCATGCCACCAAGGGCAGGAGAAGCCCCCTGTTGGAATGCTTGGAGAGCTACTACTACACAATTTTAAGCACAATTGGTCTGACTCAATAGTTACCCATGCTCCTTCATGCACAACTTAATAGCCATGCATAGGACCCACCCTGTTTGTTTGCTGCCATCCCAGGCCAGTAGGAAATGCAAGAGGCTTATCAAGCGACTTGTCTAGCACTGCCATACATGGCTGATAGACTGGATTTGGCTTAGTGTGCCCCACCTGCAGTACCAGGTCAGGATGGAAGCAGGACCTCTTCTTCCCATCCCCTCACTTTTACTAAGGAGTTATGCAGCAACACGCTACAATTACCTTTATTAAAACTATGAAAATCTATTGGATAAAGCTGTCGGATCCACTGATTTTCTTTGGATCTTAGCTTCACAGCCCAGATACCAAACTAAACCTTTCCAAATGATCCTAATATTTTAATTATTTTTATATTTATACTTTACAATAAAATTCAATTTGCTTTTTAAGTTCCCTTAAATTACAGTAGATCAGTTATTTTCATTTATATCTTCCAGAATAATACAGATTTTGGTCTGATTCTCTGATTGCTTACTTGAAAGTTAGGGTAAAGGAAGCATATATACATTTTGCAATCTTCCATTTTTATATAGGAAGCTTTTCCATGAGCATCCTAATCCAGGAAAGGAATCTCTCACATGGAAGCATACTTCTGTCTTCTGGATCCACTCCATATACATGATGCAATACTTGTTTATCTTGGAATAAATCCTCCTCTGTTCAATAGAATGTATCTTCAAATAACTGTGCATAGCACTACAGCTTAACACTACATCAGATACCTTAGATAAGGCACTTATTATGCCTCAGTTTCCAATTTGTAAATAGCCTCATAAAGAAACATTACAGTTAGTTAATACTTAAATGTTATTCTAAAGATGGTATATATACATTCATATACTTATTGCTTTGTGCTTACATGAATTTTAGTCCATTACAGATGTATACCCTGATCTTAAACATTTTCTTAGACATTACTTCCCTTGATTTGGGCAGAACTTACTAGTAAGTGCGTTTTCTGTGCCTGAAGATCAAGCATATCCACATTTACTTGAACAAAAGCTCCACTACATTTAACACAGATGAATTTTATGTTCAGGACTTGAGTGTAACCACTAAACACAACTGCATATACTTCTGAATAAACATGCCTAGGTCTTAACTGAACAAGATGATTGTGGTATCTGCCATATCCTTTCTTGGAACTTTATCACAAGTTTTTAAACATTTAAAATAGATTCTCCTCTATATCAGTCAATTCATGAACTATTATCTTGCTAACCAGAAATTATATATTGAGAAAGAAAATATATTTTATTTTGTTTAAGATTCATATATTGGCTGAAATTTTTCGTTCTTATCTCAAAAATCATTGATATTGAAGCACAAATCATCAGTGTGTAATTCCCAGGATCATCATTAACACCTTTTAGAAAGATGGGTACAACCTTGGCCAATCTCCAGTTTGCTGGGAGAGTAGCTGTTTTCAATGATAAATTACATATTTTTGTTAGCAGCTCAGTTACATTGGTTGTTAGTTCCTTTGGAACTCTCTGATGAATACCATCTGGTCTTTGTTGATTGATTGCAATTTAATTTCTTTAGCTGCTTATCATTTTTGATATTTGTGTTTTTGTGAATGCCTGACTTTCAACACCTAGAAACAATAAAACTTGTGCATATCGTTGATTTTCTTTGGTGGAGAATAGCACAAAAGAATTGTGCATCCCCTTAAGCTTTCTAATTAACCAATACAGAAAAACTATAATAAATAATCCAACAGTGTCCTTCCTGTTTTTAAAAGTTTTGAACAATTTAAATGGAAATATACTGCCAAAGTAGTTTGAAATGGTACCCTTTTGACATTCATGGATGTTTTCTGTTGAATGTAAGTAACATGATTAACAATGAAGTTCACACAACACCAGCATAGGCAACATTTTTAGCCATGCATGATACTATATGCTTATGTGCAAGAACTCACACATTTTTCTGGATTAAAAGAGAGAGGGAAATGGGAATTCTCAAGACAAAGTTCAGAGAGAGTAGCTGAAGGAGGAACAAACAAATAGAGGTATGGAAATGAAGAAGGATGACTGTAATAATTGATTGCCCATTTCCCCAGTCTATAAATTTATCTACCTATCAGCTCCTTCTCCTTCTTTTGCTGTCTTAATTTATTGCATTTTCTGCTTGCTTTACACTGCCAGTTTCTCTGTAAAGTTCCAGACCCACCAATAATAGAGTTTAAATCATGAAACTTGGGCATTTTAACAAATCCTTGTTCAAATCAAATGTAACTATTAGTTTGAAACAGCCTCAGGAACTACCCCCAGTAAGCCTGACCTTTCAACCTACAACCAGACCAGCCAAGTTTATAGTGTCTTGAGGTCAGATCTCCTATTTCACATGACTTCAGGGGTTTTAAAACCACACTGTGTTGAAGAAAATCTCAGCGAATTTTGTGATAAGTAAACTTTGCACTCCTGCTGTCCATGGAGACATAGCAACATGATTCTAATGAATTGTGGTGGCACAATATACAGAGGAAAAATTCATAAAAGATAGGAAAGGAGATTAAAAGAAGGAGGAAAATAGCCTGAGACATACTAACCTGTAGTGAGAGCAGTGGGTTACTTACTTTTTTCTCCCCCGCAAGTGACTTGAAACTCAGGATTGCAACTTTGTCACAACGATTTGAAACCTCTCAAAGGGATTTATAGTTTCAGCCTTTAAATTGAGGATTTTCTTGGGCTAATGCTGAATATTCCTTAGTTCTTTGGAGGTCATATGTTGTGAACTATTTCCTCATGTAATCTGCCTGCTCCCTAATAGAGTCAAAATATAATTTGACTACTTCCAAACATTATTAAGGAAGACCCCAACTCTACACTTGAGGTGCATTTATTTGACTTTTAAAAAAAGTCAGTTTCCTAGTTTCCATCTGACATTAGAACTAAAAAAAGTGAATGGCATATGACAGTATATAAATCATGCATCAATAACAAGTGAACAATATTATTTAAAGAGCTTTTAGTTCTTACACGTTTGTAGGATTGGAGGGGAGGTTTTCTTGGGTTGCCTTTTTTGGAAGATTATCCAGGTCATGTATAGATATTGCCTGAAGCTTATGAAAAGCTTTATGTTTTGCTTTTCTTCTCTAGTTTTTGTTGTGCATTTAAAGAATCAGATTAATTTTTGATGAATGCCTGGATTCCTGAAGTGAGATTTATTCCTGAAGGGGGGAAGCACATTTTGAAAACTGGGGAAAGAGTCACTTAACATGCTTGTCTCCTGTTATTGCAGTTCCTACTCTAGAGTTCTACAATCCAAACCTAAAAAGCTAGTTCAAACCAGTATAGATTAGTATATTTATACATATTCACTGAAATTTGCACTTAACTGCAATACAACTCTTCAGGCTTTTAAAACAGTTTCAGCAAAGAAAATTAGGCCATATATAAGAATCTAGGATATATTTCATATAATCCTGTTACACTTTCAGAGTTTTAAAGCATTCTTTTCCTTTGGGACAACAGGACCAACATTTTGCTATTCTGTATACATTCTGAAAGTACTGCTCTTCCTACCACAATTTACCATAGAAGCAGACTCCAAAATTATTTTCTATTTATGAAGAAAGGCAAACCACAGTGTATTTGAATTTAACTTACCTGGGCCAAGTGGAACTGGTTCCTTAGTGGTCAAGCAATATGCATATCCTAAAATAGACAGTATACAATCTCACTGCATAAATATATTTATTGTTTTCCTTTTTGGTTTTAGCACATTAAAAATTGTTTCCTTTTGCAGCTGTGATTGTATAACTTATCTGTTTGTAGTAGAGATAAAATTTCACTAAATTGAAGAAAGCTGTCCAAAATGTTGATTTAGTGAAAGACTAATTGCTTTACAAATTGTTTCAAAATGTAACATAACAGTAGGAAAGAAATAATAATCAATATGCATGCACAAAGGTAGGAAAAAATAACAATCAATATGTTTATTACATCAAAGACTGAAAAAAGAAGCCAGCAACAAAGTGTTTATAAAAAGAGAAACATTATATCTAGCTACATGTGGAATGTTGCTGCTGCAGCACTATATTAAACATAGGAGTGATAATGAAATTGCTCACTAATTGAACTTTTTCAGTTGGAAAATGTCTGCTTTAGTCCAGAAGTTTGTTTTC